>NC_134355.1:263190209-263504474 GCF_048569485.1 Anomaloglossus baeobatrachus
ATTTGGCTGTATGCTTGGGGTCATTGTCCATCTGTACTATGAAGCGCCGTCCGATCAACTTTGCGGCATTTGGCTGAATCTGGGCTGAAAGTATATCCCGGTACACTTCAGAATTCATCCGGCTACTCTTGTCTGCTGTTATGTCATCAATAAACACAAGTGACCCAGTGCCATTGAAAGCCATGCATGCCCATGCCATCACGTTGCCTCCACCATGTTTTACAGAGGATGTGGTGTGCCTTGGATCATGTGCCGTTCCCTTTCTTCTCCAAACTTTTTTCTTCCCATCATTCTGGTACAGGTTGATCTTTGTCTCATCTGTCCATAGAATACTTTTCCAGAACTGAGCTGGCTTCATGAGGTGTTTTTCAGCAAATTTAACTCTGGCCTGTCTATTTTTGGAATTGATGAATGGTTTGCATCTAGATGTGAACCCTTTGTATTTACTTTCATGGAGTCTTCTCTTTACAGTTGACTTAGAGACAGATACACCTACTTCACTGAGAGTGTTCTGGACTTCAGTTGATGTTGTGAACGGGTTCTTCTTCACCAAAGAAAGTATGTGGCGATCATCCACCACTGTTGTCATCCGTGGACGCCCAGGCCTTTTTGAGTTCCCAAGCTCACCAGTCAATTCCTTTTTTCTCAGAATGTACCCGACTGTTGATTTTGCTACTCCAAGCATGTCTGCTATCTATCTGATGGATTTTTTCTTTTTTTTCAGCCTCAGGATGTTCTGCTTCACCTCAATTGAGAGTTCCTTAGGCCGCATGTTGCCTGGTCACAGCAACAGCTTCCAAATGCAAAACCACACACCTGTCATCAACCCCAGACCTTTTAACTACTTCATTGATTACAGGTTAACGAGGGAGACGCCTTCAGAGTTAATTGCAGCCCTTAGAGTCCCTTGTCCAATTACTTTTGGTCCCTTGAAAAAGAGGAGGCTATGCATTACAGAGCTATGATTCCTAAACCCTTTCTCCGATTTGGATGTGAAAACTCTCATATTGCAGCTGGGAGTGTGCACTTTCAGCCCATATTATATATATAATTGTATTTCTGAACATGTTTTTGTAAACAGCTAAAATAACAAAACTTGTGTCACTGTCCAAATATTTCTGGACCTAACTGTATATGGTGAAAGGTAGATTAAGCGCGTATTCACAAATGTGAAAAAATCCAGATAGATGAATAATGATTACCTAGGAAGTAGATGAGAACTTCAGAAGCTATACCAGCATGTGATATATGTAGATTCACAGGAAGAGGATTAAACTTATGAGAGAGATATGATAAAATAGAGAGCAGGAGAGGGAGAGTAACAGGGACAAAAAGGAGGGACCGGGAAAGTGAAGGTGATCAAAGAAATGGATAATGAAAATAGAAGAAGGAAAGAAAAATAGAGAGAGGGAGAAAACAAGGAAAAGAAAAAGAGAGACAGAAAACTGGAAAGAGAAAAGGGGGAGAAAAAGGGGGGGGAGGGGAAGAGAAGAGGACAAGGAAACGAAACAAGAGGAGAGAGAAAAACAAACCAAGGAGAGAAGAGGAAAGAAAGAAGAACAAAAAGGAATTATTGTAGTGAATACCTTTGCTGTTCACTAATGTAGACAAATAATGAGTAAAATAATGAGTCGGAATTTTCAATGAAAAAATGAGTAGTAGGTCTGAAGTTACAGAGTCCACTTCTCTATATCAAGGATAGTGGTTCAATAGTTAGGAAAGTGATGTCACAGGGTGGTCCATAGGCAGTATATATAGAGCAGGAAAAAATTACTAAGTACATACCCCATTGGTGAGTAGAAAACCTACATGTACTGGTTTCAGGAATAAATGATGTCCTAGAAGTCCAGAAGGCAGCACGTGCCAGAAATAAGGAACAAACCTATGGACATAAAATAAGGACATAGAATCACACGTCCATAGGTGGGGGGTATAGAGATATGATAATGGGACCCACCACATCATGGTAGGGAGTAAATATTACCTTTCACTATATGTAGATGAAGGAACGCAGGTAAAGGTCAGAACAATGACCTGTTTGAATTGAGAAATAGCTGTGACTGGACCTGTAGATATGCATGTCTGTATAAACATGTGTACACAGTCATGGTGAGTGAAGTTTAAGAACAAAAAAGATCTATGTGAGATCTATGTGGTTGCAGCAGTGACCACGCATGCGCGAACGCACTCCCCCTTCAGTGATGACGACCAGTGATGCAGGCAGGATACTTCGTGCAGTGAGGAAGCCGTGTATCAGTTACTGCGTCTGGAAAATAAAGAAAATAGTTATCACAAAGAGGAGTAACTACAAGAAAAGACATATTAGCATTGTTATTATATAGTAGAGAGGAAAAAATATATACTTTGAGAATATATATAGTAATGTGTCATGAGAGTAAGGATATATAATTAAGGAACGGACGGACATAAGTGAGAGATAAGAGTACTATAGAGAGAAAGATATAAAAATGGTATTGAGAAAGGGGAATCTTAGAAAATGATATGTAGCAAAAAAGGAAGAGGGAAGGAAAGAAGAAAGAAGATGAGAGTGGAAAAAGGAAAGAAAGGAAAGAGAGAGAGATAAAAATATCTAAGGTAAAGGAGAAAACAAGAATGAAAGACCATGGAAGAGACATGTGATATTAATAAAAATGTTCATATTCACGGTTGAGGCCAAATAGTTCCAATGTTTGCAATGTGTAGATCCAGAAGGCTTCTCGTTCCTTCAGACTTTTTACCCTGTTCCCACCTCTCCTGGGTTGGGGTATATGTTCTAAAACCTGATATTTTAACTGAGCCACTGTATGCCCAAATTTGATAAAGTGCGCTGGAATCGGTAGTAGTGTCTGCTTGCACCGGATGGTAGATTTATGTTTACTTATCCTGTCTCGGATATATGGGGTAGTTTCCCCAACATATCCGAGACCACAGGGACACTTGATGAGGTACACAACATACGTCGAGTTACAAGTAAAGAAGTCCCTTATATGGAGGACCCTACCGGTACGAGGGTGGCTGAAGGTGCTACCCTTCGTAATATTTGAGCATTGAATACAATGCAAACATGGATAATTACCGTTGCGAGTAGTCTGAAGAGTGGTTTGTCGTGCTTGTCTAATTTGTAAACCGATGTCTTCTCTGACAAGCGTGTCTCGCAGATTCTTTGATCGTTTGATACAGAAAAGAGGTATTTTCTGAAATTCAGTAATGTTAGGATAGGCCTTTCCCAATAGCGACCAATGTTTTAGGATAACCCCTTTGATGTGTGCCTGAAAAGGATGGTACGTTGCGACATAAGTAGCCCTTGGACCTTGTATTTGTTTTTTGTGTCTAGTGGTTGGGTCAGGAGTCACCATTTTCTGTGGATACCCTCTTGCTAGAAATTTGTCGCTCATTTCCGTACGACGTGTCTCGTGTACATCGGGGTTGGATACTATACGATCCACTCTCATGATTTGTGACAGTGTTAATGCGTGTTTAATGTGACTAGGTTGTGAGCTAGTGTAGTGCAGCAGGCTGTTCCTATCTGTGGGCTTGGTATAGAGATCTGTGGAAATAGTGCCATCAGTTGATTTTAGGATTAAAATATCCAGGAAGTTCATTGTATGTTTATCCAAGTTTAGGGTGAATTGTAAATTAGGTAAACACTCATTGAGATCCGAGTAGAAAGTCTCTAATTCGGATGTACCGCCGTGCCAGATCATGGAAATATCGTCTATGTGTTGATGCCAAGTAACAACGTGTGTGGCAAACATGGGGTGTGTATAGACAAAAGTTTCTTCGAAATGTGCCATGAAAATGTTAGCGTACGGTGGTGCTACATTTGACCCCATGGCGGTCCCTTTCGTTTGTAAATAGAACTGATCCTGGAAGAGGAAGAAATTATTGTGTAATACTAACTGGAGGAGATCAATCACAATTTTTTTCTGTTGGGGAGATACTCTGTCATGTTTGTCCAGAAACAGATCGACTGCCTCAATCCCATGATGATGGTTGATACTAGTGTAAAAACTCTGTACATCTAAGGTGACCAAAATGTCGTCAGAGGAAATATTGCTGGTTGTTCTTAAGAAATGAAGAAAGTAGTTGGTGTCCTTTATATATGAAGGAATGAGTGGTACCATTGGCGTCAGAATTTTTTCAAGTGTGATGGCCAGGGGTGACAAAATGGAATTTGTGGAGGCCACGATGGGGCGTCCTGGAGGTTGGTTCAGATTTTTGTGAATCTTGGGTAACGTATAAAAGACTGGTGTGATGGGGAAGTCCTTCATCAAAAATCTGATAATTTCTTGTCAATGGTACCGAGTGTCACGTGTTCCTCAATAAGGTGTCTAACCAGATGTCTGATCTTAGATGTAGGATCACGTGAGATTGGTCTATAGGTAGTGTGGTCCTGTAATTGACCCTGTATTTCAGAGATGTAGTAAGCCTTATCCATCACAACAATTGCCCCGCCTTTTTCAGCTGGCTTAATGACCAAATTTTGATTATTTTTAAGGCTGTTTAAGGCTTGGGTTTCCTCGGGTGTCAAATTATTGTGAATGTGGAGGTGGCCATGTTTGATATCATCAATGACTTTCTTAGTGTCACTAGTTACTAATCCTATGAAGGTTTCAACAGGATGATAAGTTTTGGAGGGTTGAAAAGTACTTGGAATAGTGAGTCTGAGATCTCTGAGTCGGAATGTATCTGGAGTGATTTGCGGAGGAGTACTACCACTGGAGTCCAAAGTTTGAAAGTGTGTCTTTAATCTGAGGGCCCGGAAGAACCATCTAAGTTCTTGGTCAAGGGTAAATTTATTGAATGTAGGGGTAGGACAGAAGGAAAGTCCTTTCTGTAATATATTTGACTCGGTGGGTGATAGGTGATAGGATGAGATGTTGTATAGGATGTTTGTCCTACCTGGGATCGAGTCGTGATTTTGTGAGGTGCTCCTTGGTTTCCTTATCCCCCGCCTCGTCTGTCTCTTTGGGGACGTCATGGTCCTAAAAAAGAAGAAGAAGGGCCGCGGGATTGACTGTGATCACTATCGGAGCTAGTAGAGCCCTGATATGTCCCATAATAGGACTGTTATCGATCCTGGAGTTCCTGAAAACGCCATTTATAGATACGGTTTTTAGATTAGTCCTCTTGGTCCCTTATGAATTTAGATCTTTTATGATCCTGTAGTATTTTCCTAAAGTCCGTGATGGTCTCCTGTGTACGTGTTTTCATGTTGCTCCATTCGGATGCTGGGAGAGTATTCGTTAGTTGGTCCTCGATGCTTTGGATCCTTTCACCGACCTCTCTTAGTTCGTGTTGTAGGAAATCTATAGTGAGAATGATGATGTCCATTGAACACTTGTTTAATATGCTTTCAAATTTGTCGCAGTAGGCAGTGTTGTCAGCAAATAATGAAGGACGAAGGGGAACCCTTAGGCCGCGGGGTATACGTTTGGCTCTATGGTACTCCGCCAATGTTATCGAATGTAGTTCAAATGCGGTTTGTTTCCGAAGGATTTTCTCATAGTCTCTTGTTCTAGTTTCTTCTGCTGGAATCGATAAAAACGTGTTCGGAGAAGTCACTTTTGCCAAAATTGAAGAGGTTTCCTCCTCATTAAAGGAAAGAGTTGTAAAAGACATCTTGTTGGAATAGAACGTTACACTGTAGGAGCTCAGACTAAAAAGAGTCAATATGCAAAAAATAAAGTCTGGATCACTATTAATGTTGGTGCCTCCGAGAAAATGACAAATATGGAAGGAATAAACTCGGGCACTCAAAGGAAATGAGAATCAGAGTCAAAGTGATGCTTGAAATTCAGTTTGCTTGTTTTTTATTGATGCGAAGGTCAAAAATAATTCTAACGTTTCGGCCCTAACATTCGGTCCTTCGTCAGAGATATTCTAGAATGCAATATACAGAAAGAAAAACAAAAATGTTAACAATCACATACATGATATAAGATACTATCATAAACATAGTATGAAAATATTCCAAGGGGGTCAGTGTTAACAAAGCAAAATACTGGTCTGGAGTACAAAGTAAAAACATAGGAAAAAGGCGCGTTCCGTATATGTTTATAAAATGAATATAATTCTGTAAAAGATAGGAGAGGAGGAATTCCTCATAAAGCAAGTTTACATGAAGATGAGCAGAAACATACCTATATGGTGAAAGATAAAGAAGAGAACTGGAGCAAAATGCTGAATCAATATCAAAAGATTTTTTATTAATACATTACGTTCAAAGTGCAAAGTGCCATACAATAAGACATTAATATTTATATATGGAAAAAGAGGATGGGGAACAGATGATGTAATCATGCAAAGCATCTTTTTCATTTTGTAAAGGGGGGTCAACTGATGCCAGTCAAGTGGGGTGTGTGTGGCCCAATTAGTGGAAACGAGGGAGACTGTGGTTGGAGTCCCCTCGCTGTGTATCTAAAAGAATCAAGATGAACAAGTCATGGCTCTCAGAGGACTTTTCTTCCCCTGGGTCATCCAGGGGAGGCAAAAGGCACGTGTCCCAGAGCATTGCAGTGCCCCAAGAGCCGATGGCCATTCGCCACTCCTTCTCCAAGAAAGGGGTGCCCGCGCTACCACAGCAGGTCGCACACAACATCACCAATTCCTTGATAAACTCTGTGTGTGACAGGTTGCATTTCACCACAGATACTTGGACCAGTAAGCATGGCCAGGGGAGTTGCATGTTGCTGATTGGGCACTGGGTAACTATGGTGAGAGATGGAGAAGGGTCTGCTGTACAAGTCTTTCCGTCCCCACGAGTTGTGTGTCAATCCTTCCTCTGTATGTACAAATTCCTCCACTGCTTCTGCCTCCTCAACCTCGTGTTGGTCCTGCACCTCGGCCCAAACCCTGTGTGGTCAGGCCACCCTTCCATGTAACTGCGCCCAAGGAATCCCACACACCTCCTTACAATGCTGGCAGCAGAGCTCAACAGCATGATGCGGTCAACTGTTTACTTAGAAATGTCTGAGAAATGTGAGTCACACCGCTGAGAAGTTGTGGACGGTAAGCTCTGGAGAGTGAGACTGAGTTTCATCAATGGTTGTCTCCTCTCAACCAGCAGCCAGGGAATGTCGGGTGCGACAATGATGCAAACCAGTCTGCGGTCTTTCTTCATGACAATGTGACACACGTGCCTTGTATGGCTCACGTGTTGAATCTGATTCTCCAGCAATTTTTAAAACACTATCCTGGCCTGCATGTCCTTCTGCAGAGGGCACGGTGTAACGCCTGCCTGGATCGACACACTCAGACGGGCTGTAAAGGATAGGCTAGAGAGTAGCCACTCACCAAGCTGGGACCCCAGAACCCTGAAACCCTTTAACCCCTATACAGTGATTTGGAATTACACAGGGCCCAAGTTGATCAATACCTGTGGAAGTCTGCAGTTCCAGAGAATAGTAGTCATGCAGGGTCAAAACATTAATTGAGGAAGAGGAACAGAATGGGATGGCCAGGACTTAATCAGAAAACAAGCAGAGGTGAAATGCGGATCGGCCAACAAGGTACATAAACAGCAAGCAGGAAAAGTAGTCAGGTAACAAGCACACAAAATCATAAAACTGAACTGGGGGTAACAATAACTAGAGGTTCATAGCTTTGTCTGGCAGTGGTCTGCAGACAGGATGGGCCTAAAAAAGGTTGTGGTGTCTTCCCATTGGTTGTAGCTGAATGATGGTACTTCATCTGTGAGATACCCACCACCTACATTCAGCCTGTGGTTCTGCATCTGTCAAGGTAACGCAACCCAGTGGGTGAGCATAACCTGTATCCATCTGCGCCGCTGGCATCGACTCCTTTCCCATCATCAGCACTATGCACGAAAGGAACACGTTGTCACCTTGCGACAGGAGTACAAATTGATTGAGCGGACTCCGGTGGTGACTTAACAGCCATTTGTGGCAATGATGCAAACCTGGCTGCGGGCCTTCGTCAGGGCATAGTGACACACGTGCCTTGTATGGCTCACGTGTTGAATCTGATAGTGAGGTTCTCTGACTTTTTGCCTTGTTTTGTCATTTTGCTTTAATCTGTTTTTTCTTCATAGGCCATCTTGCTTCCTGTTCTGTTGCCCTCACTTTTGCTGTGTGGACACGAGTTCCAGGGATCCAAAACAGAGGATGGCAGAAAAGTAGTTCTTCCAAAGACTTTAGGAGATCAGGTTACAGGCAGGCTGCTAACAGGATTCAGAAGCATTGGTCCATCAGCTGAGATGGCTTAAGCAGGTAATTGGCAGGGAACAGGGTGGGAACATAGAAGCTGAGGAATCCATATTGACTGAGGGCAAAAGTGAGGGCAACAGAACAGGAAGCAAGATGGCCTATGAAGAAAAAACAGATTAAAGCAAAATGACAAAACAAGGCAAAATGACAAAACAAGGCAAAAAGTCAGAGAACCTCACACTGATTCTCCAGCAATTTTTAAAACCCCTTCCCGCCCTACATGGCCTTGTGCAGCGGGCACGCTCGCTATGTGCTCACTTCCATCATTCACACCCAGCAGCTCAACAACTTTCATCGCTACAGAAGACTTTAGGTCTGGCGGTTACACGCCTGAAATGCGATGTGCCGACATGCAGGAAATTGAATCTGCACATGTTGCAGCGTCTGTGGTAGCACCGCCAAACCCTGCTAAAATACATTATGACGTATATCCTGGGCTAACTTGATCCAGAGGTGGTGCAGATCACGCTGCTGGAGTGGTGTCAGATCAAGGACCTATGCACCCTTCTACACAGTTTACAAATGTCGACGAAGATGTTTAGCACTGGCGATGCCATTCTCAGCGTGACAATTCTGGTCATCTACATGATGGAGCACACTGTAAGCATTATTCGGAGTCAGATGTATGTGTAGACTTATATGTCTTTGCAGTAGGTTCAATTTATTTATTTATAGGAATACCCGTGCTTACATTTCAGTGGTTGATTGAATTGTATATTTTATATCATAGGATATGCATATATATTTATATTTTTTTTTTTTTTTTTTGTATATATATATTTTTTTGTATATTTTTCATATATATTTTTCACATATTTCAAATTTTCCATTTATGATAGGGATCATGCAGGCATACACCTATCATATATTTATTTATCCATTTTATGATATTTGTTATATTCATTATAACCAAGGATCTTAGTCAATTTTGTAAATGTATAAATGTTACAATGAAATACACATGGACCTAATTTACAATGAACTGGGTGTTACAACATGCATCATCTCTATCATATTTATCTATTTATTTGTTCACACATTTGTAGTTTTGCTGTGTGATTTATTTATTTATTTATTTATTTATGTTATATTGTCATACATTTGGGTTATTTGACACACGATTGGGTTCGTTTAAATGCATATACATGTATATATATTTACTGATACATATATCCTCCCTTCTTTATATATACATTTTTTTCATATAGTCTTTATAACAATATGTTTTTATACGTGTATAGGTTTGTATATAGGCATTTATGGATCTCGCTCGTTATGTGGACTTTTTGTAGATGTCTGAAATATTTCAACATCGCCACGGTATATACCTTGCAATCCCCATGGTTCACTCACTGCCTCTCAATTAGCTTAACTCAATTACACCCTTTTGTTAATTAATTACTGCATTTTCGTTCTACCCCTAACTTAGAGCTTGTTAGTCAGTCTATAAGAGCAGTACTCTGCACAGTATGGGTCACTTATGATTAAGGACTTAGTTTGTTTTTATTTAAAGTCCGAAACGCGTTAAGAGCACCCATGCTTTAATGTATGTTTCCCATCTTCGGTCTCCTTTTGTTTTTGTTTTTGCTTTTAAAACTTCAATAAAGAATAAGAAAAACTTTTTATCAACAAGGAATTTGTGCTGGATCCTTCCTCTCCTTTTTGCTGTTGCTTACAAGACACATGAGCGCCTTCTTCCTGCACTACCTACAACATGACCCTCGGATTGTACGAATTCGAAGTAATGCTGACTACTGGGTTGCCACACTGTTAGATCCCCGGTACAAGACAAAATTAGGCGAAATAATTCCTGCCATAGAAAGGGACGCACGTATACAGGAGTATCAGCAGAAGGTGGTACGCAATCTTAGATTTGCTTTTCCACTAAACACCTGTGCTGCACAGACTTAATCTCAACTCTTTGACATGGATAGGAGGAAATGGTCTTTTACTTGTCCACATCTGAGGGACCAAGGGCTGGCTGCTGTGCTGAGATGGCATTGAGTACGGTGTCCCTGGCGAGTTGCACTTTTGGTCATATACAAAATGAGTTGAAAAAGGACAGATGCTGGTGGAAAGAGGAACAGGTGTGTTGAAAAGGGGAAAAAAGTTTGTGTCCGTGGGTTTCGTGGTTAAGCAACAGCAACATTTTCTGAAGAAACAACATCTGTTATGGTGGGAATGGCAGATTTGGATAAGGTGGTATATACTATGTTACCGCTATATAAAAAAATTAATAAGAAAAGAAAGAGAAAGGTATATATCCCCATCGCCAGTCAGTGTCCACCGTGCTCCCAGATGGAAAAGGAGAGGCTGGCAAATGGAAGGTTATGTGGAGGATACAGAGCTGAGTGGCTATGAAACTAATAGTAGCCTGAACCGAGTTAGACGCCACTGGGATCTGGAGACTGGGAGATCTGTTAGCGTCACAGGGACCACACGCCCACCCAGCCCTGGAAATCACTGTTAACAACACAGGGGACATTGGGTACGCTGTCCGTGTGTGTAGGGGCCACACCTGTGGACAGCAGGCACATCAGCAGCAGCAGGCCTGTTAATGCCACTGGGCTGCACTAGCAGGACTGGTAGGACAGGAGCTGGTCTTAACCGTTCTGCGTTACCAACTGTGGTGGCGGCCTGCATTGACGCCTTATCCCTGCCTACCTCTGGCCTAAAGACGCAATGGGTTCAACACATGCAGGGTTATAATACATTTAGGAGGGACAGAAAAGACAAAAAAGGTGGTGGGGTGTGTATATTTATCAAATCTAACCTAAAACTGACTGTACCAGGCATCATTCAACAAGTGAAAAATCAAAGTTCACCACCCGATATAATTAATTTAACACAAGATGAAGTACGCCTACGTCTGAGTAAATTAAACAGTGACAAATCCCCAGGGCCAGATGGCATTCATCCATGAATATTGAGGGAATTGAGCTCCGTAATTGACAGACCGCTCTATCTCATCTTTTTAGACTCGCTTGTAACAGGGTTGGTGCCTCAGGATTGGAGGATTGCTGATGTGGAACCGATATTTAAGAAAGGTAAGAGGGTAGATCCAGGCAACTACCGTCCAGTAAGCCTGACATCAGTAGTATGTAAAGTTTTTGAGGGCATTTTAAGGGATGACATGCAAAAATATGTTGCAGAAAATAATATAATAACTGACAGACAGCATGGATTCATGAAAGATAAATCGTGTCTAACCAACCTGTTGGGGTTCTATGAGGGGGTAAGTGCAAACCTGGATATTGGTAATGCAGCTGATGTGATTTATTTGGACTTTGCAAAGGCATTTGATACTGTACCACATAATAGCCTTATACTAAAGCTCCAGAAGCAAGGACTGGGGGAAACTATATGCAACTGGGTAAGGAATTAGCTAAAAGATAGGAAACAAAGAGTAGTCATAAATGGAACATTCTCTAAATGGGCCATAGTCAGCAGTGAGGTACCGCAGGGATCTGTGCTAGGACCAATTCTTTTTAATCTCTTTATTAATGACCTTGTGGATGGGATTGATAGTAAAGTGTCAGTCTTTGCTGATGACACCAAACTATGTAGGATATTAAAAACTGACCTTGATAGTGCAATATTACAAAAATATCTGGATAAGATGTCAGAATGGGCAGCTACTTGGCAAATGAGATTTAATGTTGATAAATGTAAAGTAATGCACCTAGGACGGAGTAATCCTATAACTGCGTATACATTAAATGGAAGTTAACTCGGGACTACAGAACAGGAGGACTTGGGTATTCTCATTACAAATAAGCTGAGCAGCAGCACTCAATGTCAAGCAGCAGCTGCAAAAGCAAACAAGATTCTAGGGTGTATAAAAAGAGAGATTAGATCCCGTGATCCCAACGTATTGTTACCCCTCTATAAATCACTTGTAAGGCCACATCTGGAATATGGGATTCAGTTTTGGGCTCCACATTTTAAAAAGGACATTCAGAAGATAGAGTCAGTTCAAAGGCAGGCAACTAGACTACTACAAGGAATGGAAGGCCTCCCATATGATGAAAGGTTGAAAAAGTTAGATATGTTTAGCTTAGAAAATAGACGTCTCAGAGGAGATCTCATTTATATGTATAAATACATGTGTGGTCAATATAGAGGACTGGCACATGACTTATTTCTTCCAAAGACAATACTAAGGACCAGGGGGCATTCACTGCGAGTTGAAGAAAAGCGATTCCGACAGGTAAATAGGAAAGGGTTCTTTATAGTTAGAGCAGTCAGACTGTGGAATGCCCTACCACAAGAGGTAGTAATGGCAGATACAATAACAGCTTTCAAAAAAGGGCTGGATGATTTACTCAGTACACACAACATTGTTGGTTATAAATTAGTGATGAGCGAGTACTAAAAAGCTCGGGTGCTCGAAGCTCGGGCCGAGCCTCCCAAGATACTCGTGTACTCGGCCCGAGCAACGAGCCCAATGTTATCCTATGGGAGACCCGAGTATTTTTGTGAAATGACCTCCCGGCAGCATGGAGAAACCCTAAAAATGGCACAAAAGTCTCAGAAGAGTGCTCAAATGACATGGCAACAGCATGGGGAAGACCCCTTGAAGCATTTATCACTCAAAAGTCACAGCTGTGAACAATTTTGTCCGCGTTTTACGCCATTTTTACGGACTCACCAGAAAACCTTCCAAAATGACCCCAAAATGATTTTTCATGGCAGAAATGTTAAGGGCACATACCCAATAGTGAGATAGAGCTGGTGTATGTTACTTTTTGAGATTAATACATGAAAGATTTTACGTGAAAACATTGTGTGGCACTCCGATGTCCCTGAGAAGAGACGTACATGAAGGCCTCTTGAGTCTAATGTGCCCATTTTGAGGAAGTGAGTCTTTGTAGTATTTTCCTTTGCCAGGGCAGTCCAAAATTGTGAGGTTCACCAATGTCCCTGGATAGAGACGTGCATGATGGCCTGTAAACCTGAAGTGCCCATTGTAAGGAAGTGGGTCTATTTTAGTATAGCCCTTTGCCAGGGCAGCCAAAAATTGGGAGGCTCCACATTGTCCCTGGATAGAGACGTGCATGATGGCCTGTAAACCTGAAGTGCCCATTGTAAGGAAGTGGGTCTATTTCAGTATAGCCCTTTGCCAGGGCAGCCAAAAATTGGGAGGCTCCACATTGTCCCTGGATAGAGACGTGCATGATGGCCTGTAAACCTGAAGTGCCCATTGTAAGGAAGTGGGTCTATTTCAGTATAGCCCTTTGCCAGGGCAGCCAAAAATTGGGAGGCTCCACATTGTCCCTGGATAGAGACGTGCATGATGGCCTGTAAACCTGAAGTGCCCATTGTAAGGAAGTGGGTCTATTTCAGTATAGCCCTTTGCCAGGGCAGCCAAAAATTGGGAGGCTCCACATTGTCCCTGGATAGAGACGTGCATGATGGCCTGTAAACCTGAAGTGCCCATTGTAAGGAAGTGGGTGTATTTCAGTATAGCCCTTTGCCAGGGCAGCCAAAAATTGGGAGGCTCCACATTGTCCCTGGGTAGAGACGTGCATGATGGCCTCAAAACATTAAGTGTCCATTTTAAGGAAGTGGGTCTATTTCAGTATAGCCCTTTGCCAGGGCAGCCAAAAATTGGGAGGCTCCACATTGTCCCTGGATAGAGACGTGCATGATGGCCTGTAAACCTGAAGTGCCCATTGTAAGGAAGTGGGTGTATTTCAGTATAGCCCTTTGCCAGGGCAGCCAAAAATTGGGAGGCTCCACATTGTCCCTGGGTAGAGACGTGCATGATGGCCTCAAAACATTAAGTGTCCATTTTAAGGAAGTGGGTCTATTTCAGTATAGCCCTTTGCCAGGGCAGCCAAAAATTGGGAGGCTCCACATTGTCCCTGGATAGAGACGTGCATGATGGCCTGTAAACCTGAAGTGCCCATTGTAAGGAAGTGGGTCTATTTTAGTATAGCCCTTTGCCAGGGCAGCCAAAAATTGGGAGGCTCCACATTGTCCCTGGATAGAGACGTGCATGATGGCCTGTAAACCTGAAGTGCCCATTGTAAGGAAGTGGGTGTATTTCAGTATAGCCCTTTGCCAGGGCAGCCAAAAATTGGGAGGCTCCACATTGTCCCTGGGTAGAGACGTGCATGATGGCCTCAAAACATTAAGTGTCCATTTTAAGGAAGTGGGTCTATTTCAGTATAGCCCTTTGCCAGGGCAGCCAAAAATTGGGAGGCTCCACATTGTCCCTGGATAGAGACGTGCATGATGGCCTGTAAACCTGAAGTGCCCATTGTAAGGAAGTGGGTCTATTTTAGTATAGCCCTTTGCCAGGGCAGCCAAAAATTGGGAGGCTCCACATTGTCCCTGGATAGAGACGTGCATGATGGCCTGTAAACCTGAAGTGCCCATTGTAAGGAAGTGGGTGTATTTCAGTATAGCCCTTAGGCAGGGCAGCCAAAAATTGGGAGGCTCCACGTTGTCCCTGGGTAGAGACGTGCATGAGGGCCTCAAAACATTGTTCCCATTGCAAAGGAGCGGGTCTCCTGTCGTTGTAATGTCCATTCTGCAAAGAATGGGCGAAAAAATTTACCACTGGGGGTATACCTGAAACAAAGACCTAACTATTGTAACGGTCATCATGATGGCGCATGAGGAGAAGGAGGAGCAGTCCAGCGATTATCCAAAGTCGAGAAGTGTACCCATGGGTGAGTGGAGGTACATGGCAAACTTTAAACTCCGCTCTCATTTGCTGGTGGTGTGGTGAAGTCTGGCCCAATCCAACCCTTGTTCATCTTTATCAGAGTCAGCCTGTCAGCATTTTCAGTTGACAGGCGGGTGCGTTTATCTGTAATGATTCCACCTGCGGCACTAAAAACACGCTCTGACAAAACGCTAGCAGCAGGGCAGGCCAGGACTTCCAAGGCGTAGAGAGCCAATTCATGCCACGTGTCCAGCTTGGATACCCAATAATTGTAAGGCACAGAGGAATGTCGGAGTACAGTTGTTCGATCTGCAAGGTACTCCTTCAGCATCTGGGCAAACTTAGGATTTCTTGTGGCACTACCCCGCACCTCAGGGGCTGTGGTACGTGAGGGGCTGAGAAAACTGTCCCACATCTTAAAGACTGTTCCCCTACCTCTGGCGGATTGGACTTGTGCCTCTCTCGGCTGTACGCCTCGGTTGTCCACTGATTCCTGACCTATGCCGCTAGCGTTTTGTGAGGGGAATGCTTTGCCTACTTCCGTGAGTATGGCCTTCCGAAACTGCTGCATTTTGGTTGACCTCTCCTCCACGGGAATAAGAGACAAAAAGTTCTCCTTGTAGCGTGGGTCTAACAGTGTTACCAACCAGTAATGATTGTCGGCCAAGATGTTCTTAACGCGAGGGTCACGAGACAGGCAGCTTACCATAAAGTCAGCCATGTGCGCCAGACTCTTAACAGCCAGGACTTCAGTAGCCTGACCAACAAGATGACTGAACATGCTGTCCTCCTCCTCCTCCTCCTCCTCCTCCTCCTCCTCCTCATCTACCCTGTCCTCTGGCCAGCCACGCTGAATCGAGGATATGACTGGTGTGCATGTCATATCCTCAATTTGGCCGGAGAGTTGCTCCATGTCTTCATCCTCCTCCTCGTCATAGTCCTCCACTGCACGTTGTGATGAGACGAGGCTGGGCTGTGTGTTATCACCCACACCCACTACTGTTTCTTGCTGCAACTCATCGCGCTCCGCCTGCAATGCATCATGTTTGTTTTTCAGCAGGGACCGTTTTAGAAGGCAGAGTAGCGGTATGGTGACGCTAATAATGGCGTCATCACCACTCACCATCTTGGTGGAGTCCTCAAAGTTTTGGAGGATGGTACATAGGTCTGACATCCATCTCCACTCCTCAGGTGTTATGTGTGGAGTTTGACCCATTTCCCGACGGCTTAGGTGATGCAGGTACTCAACAACTGCCCTCTTCTGCTCACATATCCTGACCAACATGTGCAGAGTTGAATTCCAACGCGTGGGGACATCACACACCAGTCTGTGAGCCGGAAGATGCAAACGGCGCTGAAAGCCGGCAAGGCCGGCTGAAGCAGTAGGTGACTTTCGAAAATGTGCAGACAGGCGGCGAACTTTTACCAGCAGATCAGACAGCTCTGGGTATGACTTTATAAACCGCTGAACCACGAGGTTGAGCACATGGGCCACGCATGGAACATGTGTCAGCTGGCCTCGCCTCAAAGCCGCCACCAGGTTCCGGCCATTGTCACAAACGACCTTTCCTGGCTTTAGGTTCAGAGGTGTGAGCCAGTGATCTGCCTGCTGTTTCAGAGCTGTCCACAGCTCTTCTGCATTGTGGGGTTTGTCACCTATGCAGATTAGCTTCAGCACAGCCTGTTGCCGCTTCGCCGAGGCAGTGCTGCAGTGCTTCCAGCTTGTGACTGGTGTGGAGGGCACAGTGGATGAGGATGCGCAGGAGGAGGAGGAGGCTGAAGAGCATGACATTCCGGAGCTGTAGAGTGTGGGTGAAACACTGACTGAGGTAGGGCCTGCAAACCTTGGTGTGGGAAGGACGTGTTGCGTCCCTCGCTCAGACTGGGTCCCAGCTTCCACAATATTAACCCAGTGTGCCGTCAACGAGATGTAGCGGCCTTGCCCACAAGCACTTGTCCACGTGTCTGTGGTTAGGTGGACCTTGGGTGAAACAGCGTTGTTCAGGGCACGTGTGATGTTTTGTGACACGTGGTTATGCAACGCGGGGACGGCACACCGGGAGAAATAGTGGCGGCTGGGGACCGAGTAACGTGGGACAGCTGCCGCCATCAGGTCACGGAATGCTTCTGTCTCCACCAGCCTAAAAGGCAACATTTCCAGCGCAAGCAGTCACGAAATGTTAGCATTTAGAACTGTGGCATGTGGGGTGTTGGCAGTGTATTTGCGCCTGCGTTCAAAGGTTTGCTGAATGGATAACTGAACGCTGCGCTGGGACAAGGACGTGCTTGATGATGGTGTTCTTTCTGCGTAGGCAACTGCAGGTGCAGGAGTGGAGGAGGCTTGTTCGCAGGCAGCATGGACAGAGGATTGGCTCGCATGCACAACCAGCGAAGACGTAGCAGTGACATCAGCAAGCACTGCTCCTCGACTCTGTTGTACTTCCCACAAAGTCGGGTGCTTGGCTGACATGTGCCTGATCATGCTGGTGGTGGTCAGGCTGCTAGTTTTGGTACCCCTGCTGATGCTGGCACGGCAGGTGTTGCAAATGGCCTTTTTTGAATCATCTGGATCCAACTTAAAAAACTGCCAGACTCGTGAAGACCTAACATTTGTACAGGCACCTTGTGTCGTCGTGTTGTTCCGGGGAACGGTTGCCTGACTTCTGCCTGGGGCCACCACCCTGCTTCTTACTGCCTGTTGTGATGCTACGCCTCCCTCCCCCTGTGCACTGCTGTCCTCGCTCTGCATATCCTCCTGCCAGGTTGGGTCAGTTACTGGATCATCCACCACGTCGTCTTCCTCTTCCGCACCCTGCTCCTCCTCCTGACTTGCTGACAATTGTGTCTCATCATCGTCCACCACTTGTTGAGACACGTTGCCAACTTCGTGAGAACGTGGCTGCTCAAATATTTGGCCATCTGTACAGACGATCTCCTCATGACCCACTTCAATATGAGCTGGCGAGAGGCCAGAATGTGTGAATGGAAACGTGAACAGCTCTTCCGAGTGTCCAAGTGTGGGATCATTAATGTCCGAGGAGGACGTGTACTCAGCCTGGTGGTAGGAAGGAGGATCAGGTTCAGAAATGTGCGGTGCAGTATCACGGCTACTGACACTTGACCGTGTGGAAGACAGAGTGTTTGTGGTGGTGCCAATCTGACTGGAAGCATTATCCGCTATCCAACTAACAACCTGTTGACACTGGTCTTGGTTCAAGAGCGGTGTACTGCTGCGGTCCCCAAGAATTTGGGACAGGACGTGCGAGCGACTAGATGTGGCCCTTTGTTGTGGCGAAATTAGAGCTTGCCCACGACCTCGGCCTCTGCCTGCACCACCATCACGTCCACTTCCTTGTTCCTTGCCAATGCCCTTGCGCATTTTGCAATGCTGTGCACTGCTGACGTGTATATTCACTACTTGTGCGTTATATCAAAGTTTCTGGAAATTGCACACAAGTGCACCTGTACGCTGCCACCGACAGGCACACACGTGCGGTTTTTAAATGCAAGCACGGACGCAATAATAACCTAACACAGGTTTTAGGAGCAAAAATTAAGAACTCTGACACTATCAGCCACTGCTGACTGACGTGTATTATACACTACACTTGTGCGTTATATAATAGTTTGGTAAACGCACACCAGTGCACCTGTACGCTGCCACCAACAGGCACACACGTGCGGTTTTAAAAACCAAGCACGGACGCAATAATAACCTAACACAGGTTTTAGGAGCAAAAATTAAGAACTCTGACACTATCAGCCACTGCTGACTGACGTGTATTATACACTACACTTGTGCGTTATATAATAGTTTGGTAAACGCACACCAGTGCACCTGTACGCTGCCACCAACAGGCACACACGTGCGGTTTTAAAAACCAAGCACGGACGCAATAATAACCTAACACAGGTTTTAGGAGCAAAAATTAAGAACTCTGACACTATCAGCCACTGCTGACTGACGTGTATTATACACTACACTTGTGCGTTATATAATAGTTTGGTAAACGCACACCAGTGCACCTGTACGCTGCCACCAACAGGCACACACGTGCGGTTTTAAAAACCAAGCACGGACGCAATAATAACCTAACACAGGTTTTAGGAGCAAAAATTAAGAACTCTGACACTATCAGCCACTGCTGACTGACGTGTATTATACACTACACTTGTGCGTTATATAATAGTTTGGTAAACGCACACCAGTGCACCTGTACGCTGCCACCAACAGGCACACACGTGCGGTTTTAAAAACCAAGCACGGACGCAATAATAACCTAACACAGGTTTTAGGAGCAAAAATTAAGAACTCTGACACTATCAGCCACTGCTGACTGACGTGTATTATACACTACACTTGTGCGTTATATAATAGTTTGGTAAACGCACACCAGTGCACCTGTACGCTGCCACCAACAGGCACACACGTGCGGTTTTAAAAACCAAGCACGGACGCAATAATAACCTAACACAGGTTTTAGGAGCAAAAATTAAGAACTCTGACACTATCAGCCACTGCTGACTGACGTGTATTATACACTACACTTGTGCGTTATATAATAGTTTGGTAAACGCACACCAGTGCACCTGTACGCTGCCACCAACAGGCACACACGTGCGGTTTTAAAAACCAAGCACGGACGCAATAATAACCTAACAGGTTTTTTTGGGGAGCGACAATTACAGTACAGACAAGTCAGACACTATCTGGACTGTTTTACACTGTGTACACCAGCCCCAGATATGAAGGCTGGTATACGGTCACCACTACCCTGCCTGCCTGCCTGCCTGTATACTGCTACAATAGTCCTGACAAGGACTCTTTTGGTCACTAGCCTGTATTCAGACCTGGCTATACCCTGCCTGTATATAGCAACAATAGTCCTGAGAAGGACTCTGCTACTGTACGCCGACCTGGCTATACCCTGCCTGCCTGTATACAACTAGAATAGTCCTGAGAAGGACTTCTGGTCACACTGTTTGCAGCCCTGCAACTGAAAAAGCTATAAAGGGCCGCAAAGCTTTCCCTGAATCAGCGACACTCTCCCTACACTCACTGTCAGAATAGCTGTGAGCAGAGCACAGCGCGCCGGCCTATATAAAGGCTCGGTGACGCTGTGCAGGCCGGCCAATCACTGCAATTCCACAACTAACAGGGCTGTGGCATTGCAGTGGTCTGCCAGCCAATCCCTGCATGAGGGCTGGCTCTCAAAAGAGCGCCAACATGCAGAAATGAAGACCACGAGTAAAGCACGAGTATCGCGAGATTACTCGTTCCCCGCCGAGCAGCCCGAGTACAGTGATACTCGTGCGAGTACCGAGTAGTGACAAGCATGCTCGCTCATCACTATTATAAATGACTTTGTGACCAAATGTAGAACTGGTGGAGGAAGGTTGAACTGGATGGACCTAGGACTTTTTTCAACCTTAGTAACTATGTAACTATGTAACATGGAGGTGTGCTTTTTCGGAGCATAATAGAAGACTGCACACCTCCTTGTTGGCTCCAGCCCCTTTTATAACCTGAGTCCGCCACAAACCAGGGTGGACCACAATGCACCACCTGGAGACAAAAGCAGAGTGACACATCATAAGTGGTATAACTAGCGTCCTATTCGGAACCGCCACTTCAATGATGACCTCATGGCTGCCACGATCCAAACACCTCACCAGTCATCGTCTGTCCAACAATAATGAGGTGACAAGTCATAGGGGCGGGCCTCTGCAAGCCAGTTGGGAGTGGCCTGGCCACATCGTCAGGACACATGATGCCCTGTGGTCTATATGGGCCCCCCACATCAGGGTCAGGGCCAAATAGTTAATTACCGGACCTAGCCTCTGATGCAGTATGTGCCTGAGCACGCTCAGTAGCATGAAATACAGTCTCCGAAAAAAAGTCTATCCGCTTCAGCATGCTGTCTAGGCACAACACAGGACTTAGACCCGGCACGGAGTGCAAGTACTTGTGCAAAGAAGCTTTTTGCACTAAGTGTGAAGCCCCACAGGTGTTGTGTCGGTGCATTACCTTCAGGGACTCCACGTGGAGGAACAGTCTGGTCACAGGTAGGTTGATTCTTTAGATGTAGTTTTGTGACGCCACTCTCGGTATTGCGGTCAGTGGGGACCGCCACTGCAGTGTAAGGGGACACTTGGGGCTGATGTTGGGTGCAGTTAGTTGTAGTGGCCTCCCGAGAGTGAGGCAAGCCCCAGGGCCCTGTGTAAGTGTGTGGAACCGCAGGCTTCCGCAGGAATGACTCAGGCACAGTCCAAACGAGCATGCGCTGTAGCCAAAAAAGGAAGACTTAGCCTCAGGAATGACACAGTCAGGCTGAGCATAATCAGTAGGCGAAACACTGGAGTTAGGCTGCGGCTGGGGTAAATCGGCACACGCATGCGCACTAGCCGCCTCTCCACACTTAGACGTGGAGGAGAAAGCAGCCAGCTGGACAACCCGAGGTACAGCCCTAAATGGCAGCTGACGCCTGGGCGCAACTGGAACCGCAGCAGGTTGCTTGCGTTTACGGTGGCACCAATTCGTAACAACAAATAACAGCTAAAATAACAGGTGTACTTCCTGTAGATAATCTGATATGATCCTTTTTTCACGGACACGACCATCGTTAACAAAAGTAGATGAGGCACCAAAACAGCAGCTGCTTCAATGGATGTCAAGTGCGCCATAAAGTGGGCTCTCCTCCACCTCAAGTTCAATATCACAAATACTCCATTCCACTGTTGTATACACCCAATCGCAGTTGCTTCATAACTGCTCTCAAGTTTCCACCAGCCCTGCTGGGTATGGGTTAACAGAGATTGTTGAGTCTGCAGAGCCGTTCAGTCACGCTATAGCCTGGGAATTAGAGGTCTGCTCCAAAGTTGCAGTGAGTACAGACAAAAAAGTTCTTATTATTACTATTATTATTTATTTATAGAGCACCATTGATTCCATGGTGCTGTAAATGAGAAGGGGGTTACATACACAATACATATACAAGTAACAATAGACAGACTGGTACAGAGGGAAAATGGCCCAGCCCTTGCGGGATTACATTGTAAAGTATTTTAGGGAGGAGACAGTAGGTGGGGTATAGGTTGGGCTGAATCTCCGCACGGTGGTGGTGTCATTTAATGGTTATAGTAATTTCTGAACAGATGATTTTTCAGGTTCCATTTGAAGCTTGCGGGTGTAGCAGATAATCTGACGTGTTGAGGCAGCGAGTTACAGGAGACAGGGGAAATTATCTGCACAGATAGCCAGAAGGTTTGTGAGTCGGATCCAGGCCCCGATGAAGAAGGTGCTGAGCATAATGTACACCCTCATTTCCAAACCGTACATCATCCTGGTGGAGACAATGGTAACATGATGAGGAGACTCAGATACCTGATTGTAATGTCAACTTTGCTATTCAGTCAGGGCAGGAAGAGGTTGTCACGGAGGACTCAGAACGAGGGGAATGAAAACACACAGGGTGATGATGAGGTTGGAGACAACACTGACTGTCAAACCAAAGTCAGCCAGTCGATGACGTCAGTAGAGGAGGTGTAGGAGGATGCTGCTGACGACGAGTTTACGTTGTGTCTTCCTGGAAGGAGACAAAGTACTGGAAGCATGTCCACAACTGAATCCTCGGCCACAACTCTGCCTATGAGCATAAGTCATGTTGGCTATGCAGGTCACATGGGCTGTATGCCTTGCCTAGCCTGGGAATTGTTTTGACATAGCAAAGGATCACCCAAGTCATGTAATCTTTAACAATCTCTAAGTAGAAGGCAAAAAATCTCAACTTTGAGTACTTCCACCATGAAGTGTCACATGGATATGAATTGATAGCGTGAGGATGTATTGCTCAGCTTTAGCCACTGTCAATGCAACATGCTTATTTGCCGTTCATTGCATGCATTGTTGCAGACTACACACAAGGGGCTGCTGTTTTTTTGGAGCTGCCATTGTCTGTTTAGTCACTATAGCAATAGCAAAACGATCTTCGGGTGTGGACTTGGAGATGCTGTCTATGAACAGAATGAAAAGATAAAGGTGTGTGTTACAGCAAGGAGCAACCGCGGAAACAGTTCGTTCAATTGTGAGGGGAGTCATTTTGGAGTTTGGTGAGGAGTACCGTAACGCCAGTGAGCAGCATCCTGTGCCACAGACCAACATTCTTCCGCTGCTGTCTATACTGTTTACCATGAGAGGAGCGTAAAGTCTGTATTTATGGCAACTGGACATAACAGTACCCGGGTACGGTAGGCTGTGACCAGACAGTAATGCGTGCACGCAACACTTTGTTTTATTATCAAAACACATATCTGTTCTGGGTAGGCCGACTATATAGAAAATGAGACTTGCTGCCTCTGCACTGTCAAATTGTCATGTACAGTTTAAATCATAAAGGGACAGCGAGACATGTTTGCATTGACTGTTGCTTTTCAAGATTTCCATGACTGTGTTGCAGAGCTGTGTGGTTTGCATTCACACTGTTATCATCTGCCTTATCTGTGAGGCTTCAGCTAACAAGGGTATTCAGTGGGGGTAATGTGTTTGTGTGTCTATGTTTAGGTAGATAACTTTGAAGCTCTTGTGATGCGCCACAGGTAAGTCGTGTTTGCACACACACATGCACAAACCCACAATTACTGCTGCAACGCAGAGGGATTAGCAGGTAGTATGTCGCGGGCAGAGGAGGGGACGCTGCGCTCTCCCACTGCTCGGGTCCGGCCGGTGCTGCTGCTGCGGCTGCCGCTGCTCGGTGGTGCCTCGAGCGGTGGGCCGGATCCCGGGGACTCGAGCGGCGCTCCTCGCCCGTGAGTGAAAAGGGGATTTTTGATTGTGGAGGTTTGATTATTGTCCGTGACGCCACCCACGGTTGTGGTGATATTGGTGACACCACCGCTGCTCTGGATGGGGATCCCGGGAGCGGTGACAGGGAGCAGCTTTGTTGTTAGTTCTCCCCTCTATGGGTAGGGGGTTGGTTGTCCCGAGCCCGGTGATGGGGTAGGGATGGATGGCAGGCGGGCTACGGGGCCTGGCGAGGTGCAGGGTCGCGGGGGCAGCGCTGTGCCGTACGGCACGGTGGTACTCACTCAGCCAGTAACACACACGGAGTCTCTGATGAAACAAATGGCTGGATGGACGGGTCCCACAGACGGCTGCGGTGTTGTTTTCTCCCGGCAGGCTGATGGTGACTGCCTTTCCCTGCACCTATGTACGGTAGATGGTTCCAATGGGTTCCCACCGGTAACCCGCTCCCCGACTTGGATGTGGGCCGGAGGAGCCCCTTTTGCCCGCAGGCTCTGGCCTTGGGAAATGGTTGCCTTGGCAGTGGCGGTGTCTCCCTCTCCTGGTTGGACTGTTGCCTTCTGTCGGGACTTAGTCGTTGGGAAACCCAGGAGGTTCCCTTCACTAACGGATTCGGCAAATTCACGGCGACTCCTAGCCTTGCCTGGGTCCGTAAGCCCCTGCCAAATGGTGCTGGCTTCTCTTCGCGTACCGGTCCGGTACCGCCGGGCCACCGCCTGTCCACGGTCTTTACGGTAAGCTCTGATAGGCCACTCCTGCAGACGGTCACCACCGTCTGCCAACCTTGCTGATCTGTCCGGGCCACACACCCGGACCAACTTCAGGCTCTTTTACTACTTCTCTCCTTCCACTTTCACTTCCTAAACTGTCCTCTCTGCTCTCCAAAACTAATCTGCCTGGTTTTCCCGCCTCCAGGACTGTGAACTCCTCGGTGGGCGGGGCCAACCGCCTGGCCCACCCCCCTGGTGTGATCATCAGCCCCTGGAGGAAGGCAACAAGGGTTTTGTGTTCTGACTTCGGTATGCCTGCTGGGAGTGTGGGGTGTGTGGGTGTTGTTCTCTGTGGCCCCTGGCTTGTCCAGGGCGCCACATTCCCCCTTAGTTAAATGCAGACCGTCCGCGGGCTGCCCGTCCATCACCGGTTTTATTTTCACAACTGAAAAATAGAAAAACGGTAAAACACAGATTACAAGTATACTAACATCTTCCCACATCGGGAGGTACTCTTACTTAAATGTTGCGTAACGGTTATGGCTTCCGCTCTCTCCCACCCAAGCAACCTGGCCCTGATGCTGCCCCTAAGCCTACAGGCAGCACCCCTTGACCCCAGTCCAGCACAAGTTGCCCGAGCGGTTCTGTCCTTTTCAGGGGACCCACGTCCATGGGGAACCCCTGAAACCCCCTGAGGATCGCCACCGGTTCCGGTGGTGGCTGGGCCCCAGCCTGCTCCACTGCGGGCCCTTCCTCCAATCTGCCTTTCCGGAGGCGGTAACGGTAAAGCCATAAAAACATTTTTATTTACACTCCACTAAGTTTGTGGTTGCCCTTCCAGTTCTCGGGCTTGTCCGTAGTAGTTTCTACGCATACATGTAAACAGTCCCCACGGGGACAACAGTGCTTCGTAGCCAACGGGCTACCACAAACAAAACTGTAGGGTCCCAGCGGAGACTTGCCGTAGGGTCCCAGCGGGGACTGTCAGCTGGGTCCCAGGGGCCATCCACAACACCTGGCTCCGGTACAACTTCCTCCTGCAGCTTTCCCACAGTCCACCACCGAACAGCACGAGCCCCCAACGCCACCCGCACACAGGGGTGACACTGTCCCACAGGACTCCATTTTCAGCTGCCGATGATGCGGGTACGACTGCTCCTTCAACCGGACTCCTTAGCCTTGAGGGCCATCTGGAACGTCAGCAGAGTCCCAATGGGGACCGACAGCAAGGTAACCAGGAACAGCTACCATGCTTTAACTTTTCTTTCTTAATCAGCAATGCCACGGCGCAGCTGCCTTTGCTGCCACCCCCTGTGCGGAGCACTTTCTGCTTGCTCCAGTTCAGGCAGGGTGGGGGATGGGCCCAGCCAGAGTCCCTCCGTGCCGGCTACAACCGGTAGCTTCAGTAATGAGGGACCCCACTGTGACGTGGCCTGCTCTGCCTCCTGGCAGCTGCATCCCCGCCGTGCCTCAGGTGCATCTTTGCTGATGGGCTCAGCCTTCGGCTTCTTCCATGGATCAGGGCGGTCACAGGCTTCTGCTGCAGGTCGGTCCACCGGGGTGGATTGGCAGGGTACCGCTACCGGTGGTGGTAGTGGGCCTAGTGGCGGGGCAGCAGCAGCCAACACGGGTAGCGGGGGAGGTAGCAGGGCGAGCGGGTATGGACCGGGTCCCTCGGCCGCGATGACCGACAACCTAGGGGTACAGGGGCGTGGGTCACTTACCCTCCCTTCCAAGACTCCCTCCACCTCGAGTCTCTGTATGGCCGCCACCACTTCTGCCATGTCGGCCTCCCACTCCTCCAGGTGGAGCTGCATGCGGACCCACAGACGGCTGCTTAGCTGGACGGTCCGGACTTCCACCCACGCTGCGGTGCCAGGCGCGGGGACCACGGTGTTGTCGGTCGGACTCAGCATCTTTAGCAGCGGCCTCTTCCAGGAACCAGTAAATGGCCGCAGGGTCCTGGCGTCCCTGCACGCTACAGCGCTAGTTACATGCGGCTGCGACCACCGCTCCTCCAGCGGCTCCGTCGGGCGCAGACATCTTGTTTCCGTCCCCCTTAGTCTCTTTTCCGGCTCCTCCTCTACAGGGGCGGGGTTTTGGCCTTCGTGCCTTCACTACTCGAGGAGATGCTCGAGCGGGAATTCTTCGCGCCCAAGATGGCGGCTTTTCAAATTTTCCGGCGGTCACACAAGGCACACTTCCACCAGTTGGTAGAACGGTAAGATCCTGTTTGTGACGCAAAGTTGTTGCGGGCGGAGGAGGGGACGCTGCGCTCTCCCACTGCTCAGGTCCGGCTGCTGCTGCGGCTGCCGCTGCTCGGTGGTGGCTCGAGCAGTGGGCCGGATCCCAGGGACTCGAGCGGCGCTCCTCGCCCGTGAGTGAAAAGGGGATTTTTGATTGTGTGGGTTTGATTATTGTCCGTGACGCCACCCACGGTTGTGGTGATATTGGTGACACCACCGCTGCTCTGGACGGGGATCCCGGGAGCGGTGACAGGGAGCAGCTTTGTTGTTAGTTCTCCCCTCCATGGGTAGGGGGTTGGTTGTCCCGGGGCCCGGTGATGGGGTAGGCTACGGGGCCCGGCGAGGTGCAGGGTCGCGGGGGCAGCACTGTGCCGCACGGCACGGTGGTACTCACTCAGCCAGTAACACACACGGAGTCTCTGATGAAACAAATGGCTGGATGGATGGGTCCCACAGACGGCTGCGGTGTTGTTTTCTCCCGGCAGGCTGATGGTGACTGCCTTTCCCTGCACCTATGTACGGTAGATGGTTCCAATGGGTTCCCACCGGTAACCCGCTCCCCCGACTTGGATGTGGGCTGGAGGAGTCCCTTTTGCCCGCAGGCTCTGGCCCTGGGAAACGGTTGCCTTGGCGGTGGCGGTGTCTCCCTCTCCTGGTTGGATTGTTGCCTTCTGTTGCCTTCTGTCGGATTCGGCAAATTCACGGCGACTCCTAGCCTTGCCTGGGTCCGTAAGCCCCTGCCAAATGGTGCTGGCTTCTCTTCGCGTACCGGTCCGGTACCGCCGGGCCACTGCCCGTCCACAGTCTTTACGGTCACCACCGTCTGCCAACCTTGCTGATCTGTCCAGGCCACACACCCGGACCAACTTCAGGCTCTTTTACTACTTCTCTCCTTCCACTTTCACTTCCTTAACTGTCCTCTCTCCTCTCCAAAACTAATCTGCCTGGTTTTCCCGCCTCCAGGACTGTGAACTCCTCGGTGGGCGGGGCCAACCACCTGCCCCACCCCCCTGGTGTGATCATCAGCCCCTGGAGGAAGGCAACAAGGGTTTTGTGTTCTGACTTCGTTGTGCCTGCTGGGAGTGTGGGGTGTGTGGGTGTTGTTCTTTGTGGCCCCTGGCTTGTCCAGGGTGCCACAAGTAGGCAACAGAATAGATTGTTCTATTATTTCAATTTTATGCATGGTTCTTATTGTTTGTTTTGGGAAAGTTAAACAATCTTTTATCAACCCAACTGTCTAGAGTGCTTTTCCTGTTGCGTAGTTTTGCTGCATACTGAAGAGCCCACCAAGTTCAAGACTTAAAATGAAGCATAGGTCGCAATGGGAATTTCACTATGCTACAATGTGGCCTAGTGGGGCTGTGCAACCACCACCTGCCCCATCAAGTGCATCTGTATGCTCTTCATCCTCTTTATGGGGAGATAAGGTATGCACACCAGTGACTATGTAAGGGGAATACATGAAATAGCAGAAACTGCTGTGTGAATACTGACTTGAAAAATCCAATAGCTATATGTAAGAGTGAAAATGTGAAAAATGGAATCTGCATTACTGCCATGAACATATGAATCAAGAGAAATTTAGCTACTGAATTGATCAATGCAATAGAGCCCCAACACTACGCCAAAGTATTTCTCTACGTTGGGGTCCCTAGCTTGTGTGTGTCCTCTCATGCAGTTAAAAAACTTACCGTGTATGGGAAGCTGAGACCCAGGCTATATATACGTATGATATGGATTGGCAATAGGTGTGGTTGGGGAGGGTTCACAAACGAAAAACTACTAACAAATAAGGAATAACATTTGGAACTCCATTCTATGTCTGAACTGGGTGCAAAAACCTAAAAAAAACAGCACTATAAGGAGATAAGGCATGCACACCAGTGACTATGTAAGGGGAATACATGTAATAGCAGAAACTGCTGTGTGAATACTGACATGACATAATACTGCTATTACATGTATTCCCCTTGCATAGTCACTGGTGTGCATACCTTATCTCCGATTAGTGATGGGTTTATTTAGGTTTTTGCACCCAGTTCAGACATAGAATGGAGTTCCAAACGTCCGACCATTACTGCAAAAAGATGCCCGGTTAAGATCTATTTTTCCAGACCCCCCACTTCTGTGTTTTAGACAGCCCCCAAATCTAAGAAGCATCATGGTCAGAAGCTCCCTGTCCTCTCCAACACCAACAGGAACATTTCCCTGCAACCAGAAAAAATGTAAGACCTGTCCATTAATATTGACAACGGACAAGATAAAGATTCCCAGATCACATCAGGACTACAAGATCCCAGGTACCTTCAGCTGCACTACAACCAATGTGGTGTACTTAATTATATGTACCAAATGTCCAACTGGGGGTCTGTATGTAGGGGAGACAGGACAACAGCTCAGGACAAGGATGAATTCTCACCGCCACACAATTAGAGAAAAAAGGATGGATCTACCTGTGGCCAAACATTTTTGTAACCCAGACCACAGCATCATGGACATGAAATTGCTGGTATTGAAAGGAAACTTCAAGTCCCAGAGAGATAGGAGACTATGGGAGTACAAACTTATGATGACCTTTGACACATTCAGAGTAGGAATGAATGTGTCTTATAGATTCATGTCTTTTTACATCAGTTAAAAGATGTGCTCCTCTGACCATCCGAGTGTGTCACAGCCCGGACCAGACCCTTATCAAAGGACAATAAAACTTTCACACTGAACTGCAGCAGTATTTATGGCCCCACAACAGTTTGCCCCCCTGCCATAGAGATAGTTCTGTTTCATATAACTTGTTTTTTTGTTTTTTTTACTGCACTATTCTAAGTCCTGTTGTGTATAAATATGTGACTCTTCAGATTTTATGTTATACCATGCCTGATGAAGAGACCTGAGTAGTCTCGAAAGCTTGCAATTATTACCATCTTTTCAGTTAGCCATTAAAAGGTATCAACCACTGAGGACTTTCTGTTCTTTTAAACAATTTTTTTAACTTAGTATTCCAGACACTTTTAGGATGGCAGAAAAAGTGACAGCTCTTTGGGCAAATTAAATACCGTGGCAAAAGTGGGCAGATGGGTACAGTGGCCGTGTTCTGTGGGTACCAGAACAGTAAAGGAAGCCTCATTTTCTATCCCTCCTAATGATGAAATGCAGCAAGGAATTCCCTGAGTGTGCTATAAAATTTGTGTAGCAAAATGTACAGGAGGGTGTCATGCAGAGGTGCTTGAAATTGCTTGGCACCAGTGGGACACTAATGAAGTCTGGCAGCCACTTTTAGGATGCCACTAAGTTTCCTCAGTGTTTGCTATTATAATAGCTTATTAAAAATGAGCAGGAGGGGGCAATGCAGAGGTGCTGGAAATTGCTTGGCACCAGTGTGACACTAATGGAGTACAACAGCCACTTTTAGGATGCCACTAAGTTTCAGCATTTTTTTCTATTAATAGCTTATTAAAAATGAGCAGGAGGGTGTAATGCAGAGGTGCTGGAAAATGCTTGGCACCAGTGGGACACTAATGGAGTACAACAGCCACTTTTAGGATGCCACTAAGTTTCCTCAGTGTTTGCTATTATAATAGCTTATTAAAAATGAGCAGGAGGGTGCAATGCAGAGGTGCTGGAAATTGCTTGGCACCAGTGTGACACTAATGGAGTACAACAGCCACTTTTAGGATGCCACTAACTGGCAGCACTATTTTAAATTAAAATGGCTTTGCAAAAATTGTCAGGAGGGGAGAAGGCAGAGGTGGTGTGACTTGCTTGGCACAAGTCGCACAATAATGGAGTCCAACAGCCACTTTTTGGATGCCACTAACTGGTAGCACTCTTTTAAATTAAAATGGGTTTGGAAAAATGTGCAGGAGGGGAGAATGCAGAGGTGGTGGGACTTGCTTGGCACAAGTGGTACAATAATGGAGTCCAACAGCCACTTTTTGGATGCCACTAACTGGCAGCACTCTTTTAAATTAAAATGGCTTTGCAAAAATGTGCAGGAGGGGAGAATGCAGAGGTGGTGGAACTTGCTTGGCACAAGTGGCACAATAATGGAGGACAGCAGCCACTCTTTGGATGGCACTAACTGGCAGCACTCTGCAATTAAAATGGCTTTGCTAAAAAGGGCAGGAGGGTACAGTGGCCGGGTTGTGGGTCAGTGTAGAGAAAAGGAAGCCTCACTTTCTATCCCTCTTAATGGTGAAATGCAGCAAGGAAATCCCTGAGCTTAGGTACACAGACCCTGTTATCTGTAGCTGTAAAAAGCATTTCCACGGACCTGACTGTCACCTATGGCTCTGAGCCAGCTGTAAATAGCCCTTAAAAGGGCTGAAATAAACTTCTGTCCCTAATCTGTAGAACGCTGTGTGTATAGCGTACACAGCAGGAACGCCAACAGGAGCTGCGTGAGCGGTGACTGACACCCAGACGCAGAAGGCAGATAATAGCGTGCTGGAAGAAAATGTCCGTTTTTATAATGCAAGGACATGTGACATGGACAGCCTATGACACATGTCCTTGCTTCTCTGGCAAAAAGTCCAATTAGCCGTGTGTGTGTCTGGGATTGGCTGACATGCTGGCCCGCCCCACTACACGCGCGCTTAGGGAAGGAAGAAAAAAAAAATGGTGATCGCCATTATCCCAGCAGCAGTGATCTGAACGCGCAGCCCCCGCACACTATACGCTAAAATTTGATAATAGTGTGAGTCACAGAGTGACTCACACTATTACAGTGAAAAGCCAGCTAGCAATTCGCTAGACTTTTTGTTGATAGAACCGTTCTCAAAAAAAAACTCGAGCTAACGAACTTTTAGCAAAAAGTTCGAGTTCTAGTTCGATCTAGTACACCCCCCAAAATCACTCGAACTGCGAACTGGAGAACCACGAACCACGCTCAACTCTACTCCTTACTCCACCAACCGCTCAGTAGTTATACGCTGTGCTCATTACCAGCATATTAAGGTCGGTGTCCTCACATAGATCTTTTTTGTTCTTAAACTTCACTCACCATGACTGTGTACACATGTTTATACAGACATGCATATCTACAGGTGCAGTCACAGCTATTTCTCAACTCAAACGGGTCATTGTGCTGACCTTTACCTGCGTTCCTTCATCTACATATAGTGAAAGGTAATATTTACTCCCTACCATGATGTGGTGGGTCCCATTATCATATCTATATACCCCCCACCTATGGACGTGTGATTCTATGCCCATATTTTATGTCCATAGGTTTGTTCCTTATTTCTGGCACGTGCTTCCTTCTGGACTTCTAGGACATCATTTATTCCTGAAACCAGTACATGTAGGTTTTCTACTCATCAATGGGGTATGTACTTAGTAATTTTTTCCTACTCTATATATACTGCCTATGGACCACCCTGTGACATCACTTTCCTAACTATTGAACCACTATCTTTGATATAGAGAAGTGAACTCTGTAACTTCAGACCTACTACTGATTTCTTCATTGAAAATTCCGATCTACTCATTATTTGTCTACATTGATGAATAGCAAAGGTATTCACTACAATAATTCCTTTTTGTTCTTCTTTCTTTCCTCTTCTCTCCTCGGTTTGTTTTTCTCTCTCCTCTTGTTTCGTCTCCTTGTCCTCTTCTCTTCCCCTCCCCCTCTCCCCCCCTTTTCCCCCCACCTTTCTCTTTCCACTTTTCTTCCTATCTTTTTCTTTTCCTTCTTTTCTCCCTCTCTCTATTTTTCTTTCCTTCTTCTATTTTCATTATCCATTTCTTTGATCACCTTCACTTTCCCGGTCCCTCCTTTTTGTCCCTGCTACTCTCCCTCTCCTGCTCTCTATTTTCTCATATCTCTCTCATAAGGTTAATCCTCTTCCTATGAATCTACATATATCACATGCCGGTATAGCTTCTGAAGTTCTCATCTACTTCCAAGGTAATCATTACTCATCTATCTGGATTTTTTCACATTTGCAAATACGTGCTTTGACCATATAGGTATGTTTCTGCTCATCTTCATGTAAACTTCCTTTATGAGGAATTCCTCCTCTCCTATCTTTTACAGAATTATATTCATTTTATAAACATATACGAAACACGCCTTTTTCCTATGTTTTTACTTTGTAATCCAGACCAGTATTTTGCTTTGTTAATATTGACCCCCTTGGAATATTTTCATACTATGTTTATGATAGTATCTTATATCATGTATGTGATTGTTAACATTTTTGTTTTTCTTTCTGTATATTGCATTCTAGAATATCTCTGACGAAGGCCTGAATGTTAGGGCCGAAACGTTAGAATTATTTTTGACCTTTGCATCAATAAAAAAACAAGCAAACTGAATTTCAAGCATCACTTTGACTCCGATTCTCATTTCCTTTGAGTGCCCGAGTTTATTCCTTCCATATTTGTCATTTTCTCGGAGGCACCAACATTAATAGTGAGCCAGACTTTATTTTTTGCATCAATATGTCATGTGACTGAAGCAAAATGGCGGCCACCATCACTATAGCTGCAATATGGGATGCTGTGAGACTCACAGACAGGTGAGCAATTAAGTAATTAATACCTGGGTTTAAATAGGTCACGCACTAGGACTTAGTGCACTTATTCTTTCCCCTGAGGAAGCCACACAAGGAGTGTCGATACACGTGGGGTTTACATTGATTGTAAGTATGGACCTGATCCCCTCCTCCATCTACAGCATTTGCAACCACAGATGCTAGGATATTCCTAGTCATTTTATAACATATATATACTTCTTGGCTGGGAACTGCAGCTTTGTCCTTTGTCTAACCTGCTTATCAGGGTGTTCTGATTTAACCCTGTGGAGTGTGTGACTCTACTCTATTGTGAGTGATTATCCCCCTTTGGGACCATTAGGTGGCAACTTTATGATTGTATGCTTTAATCTGATACATACCTTCTTGTGTCATTAACCTGATGTTTGAGATTGATTGTCCCTTCTATGTGTACGGGTAACACAATATAATTTAAACCACTATTCAAGGGTCACCCATGTATTTTATTCCGCATGTGCCAGCTGACCCCACTCTTTTTGACACACGTGTCTAAGCGGGATGCCTATATGAGGCATTTATCTTTATCTATCATATGTTAACTGGACATGTATGCTGTATTGCACATTATTATATTTTGCTAAGCAGGATGCCTATATGAGGAATTTATTCATCGTATGTTAATAGGATATATATGCTGCATTGAACATTATTGTATGCTGAACATTTGAGACACTTGTCCATTTGAGCTCATATATTATTTCTCTTTCCATTAATTCCAATAGAAGGAGAGGAAGGGTATGTGATTACACAATAGGGGGCGAGAGAGGGAACGTGATAACAACGATATTTAGAAACGAGTGTTTCATCTTGTACTTACATATATGTATAATACTATTATTGTGACATCCTTTCCAGAGGCCGGTCTGTTGGGGATTGATGCCTCTTTGGCTTTTTAATTGTTTTTAAAGTTGTCCAACTGTGTGCTTCTGTCGCTCTTTGAGCCAGGATTTGTCCACTTTGTTCATACAAATAAAGTTTTTCACTTTTCTAATTTGTGTGGTGATCCCTGTACAGTATACCTCTTCTGCTTTCTCTTCTTTACAACAACCTTCCTGTCTCCTTGGGTGGTCAGTATAGAATAAATCTATATCCGGCGACACATGATAGATCATGTGAGTATTTAAAAAGTGATGTGGTCAGAAATCAACTGCAGCAAAGATCAACTACTTAGCAGCACCCTGCAAGGAAAAAAGAAATTAACCTTCGGATCACAGAACCGTCACTAATCTCTCAATGGCAAGAGAACCTCGTGACAATGAAATTCTGAGGGATGTCAATCTGGTGGCCTTTGGATTAAAACTTCCTCCTTCTTTCACATTCTCAATGCTTATCACAGAATCATGTAAAAGAAGTTTGCCCTTTCGGCGTTGTCTTCTCTAGTTTTTGGTTCATGGAGGTTTGGAGTACAAGGTGCAGAAGATTGGGGATTCTTACAGGGTCCTAACTTACCTCCAATATGTTGTTCATTGGAGAGTATACAGACCTGAGGAGAGATCCTGAGTTCCGTCTCAATCTGTGAAGGCCAAACATTTGGTAAGGGCCTTTGATCTTAGGTTTCTTGTGAAACCTGGAGGTCCAGTGGTCCAGTGAGAATATTGTGATGATTCTGGCATTCACTTTGTTCTGAATTTAGTGGATGATTGCTCAGCCATCCTATAGATTTAGGGGCAAACAGAGATGTCAGCTTTATGAGTAACAGATCTGCCGTCCTATCTGTGGCTGGGGCATGTTGAGCTGTAAGTATTTTCAATGGCAGTCTAGTAACCCAATCAAGGCAGGGGCATGCTGAGTTTTTTCCAGGTGGCTCATTATCTGAGCGATTAACTGGGTGTTTAGCTGGCTGACTGTGGTCTGACTATTGCCAGTGATAGCCTTAGTGGTGTGTGTTCCTTGTTTATAGTGCTTTGGTTTTATGATAATTTGCTGCCTTACCTTGAACCATGCTTTTGACCATCTGTTTTTCCTATCATCTCTGTCTTGATCTTCTTTCTTTCCGTAATTCTGACCTTGGAGTGTTACCTGATTACTCCTTTTTTTATGCCATTATTTATGATGAGCTTTCATGGTAAATGATTCTGGATCCCCTGATTGCCCTGCCTCACAACTTGCATTTAAGTGGTGACTCAGCGTCACAGGCTAGGATTTAGTCATTTGGCTGATTCAAGATATGTAAGGTGTTTATGGTCCTTAACCCCTTCATGACTTTGCAATTTTCCGTCAAGGGGGCGCCAATGAGAGCGGAGAATAGCGTGCTCCCCGTTGGTTTGTGTTAAATCCTGCTGTCAAGAGATTGACAGCAGGACTTAACTGATTCACAGCCATGGGCAGATCTCTTACATGTGCAAGTAAAGATGCGGGCTCAGTGTTCGAGCCTGCATCAAAGCAACACACATCTCCTGAGTGTGTTTCATTGTGGGGACACCTCTTTTGAGTCTGGGACCAGCAGGTCATAATGCCTTATTGTTTGTAGGTCTACAACTTGTATTTGAGTGAATCTACCTTCCGTTAGGGCTGTAGGGGTTAAGGACACTTTCCTGCCTTAATCTCAGGTGCAGCTCTTAGTGAGTCGCCCCCCCCGCATATTGTAAGGTAACATATGGTTTCATTGGTGAATAGTGGGATAGACGGTGAGCATAAGTCCCACTACCACCAATGACCGCACTATTTTGCACTTTTTGAGCACCAGTTTCACAAAAACCATTGTTTTTCTTCCCTGATTATACCCCAGCGTTTTCTGTGATCTGTGGATAATCTTTGTATTTGCACGTAGCCACCTTAAAAAAGAGTGTTAACCTAAGGGCAAGAGTGCAATTTTGGGAGGATTACGGTTTTTTCACAATGTCACTTTAATCATTTGGATGTATATATCTGAACCGGGAGGACCGGGAGGGAATTGGACATAACTCCTGTGGATATATTGTATACATCCAATTTGTACTTTGTGTTTTTTTACCTTGTGGTATCACCTGATTGGTCCTAATATAATTTTAATAGAGAATTTAATAAAGGTTAAATTTTAAATACCAGTGCTATACACAACTTCTTATATTGGTATTACCCCCTTATATATAGACAAACTGAGAAAACCCTACAAAACCCTACAAGGTCTTCAGAGATATGAGTTGCACCCATTTCTTAATCTGCAGGTATATAGTGTTAGGCTAAGTTCACATTTCCGTTGATTTGTATCAGTCACATGCGTCGCTTGACGCATGTGACTGATGCGCTGTTCAACGCTGTACAACGGATGACAAAGAACAGAATTCTTTGTCGGATTCCGTTGTGTGCGGGGGGCGGAGTTCGGGGGCAGAGACGAGCGGGGGGCGGGGCCAGGCGCTGAGGATGTCAGTGGAAGTGCTGCGGTCTGCATGGCTGGGGACAGGTGAGTGTATCTGTGAGTGAGTGAGTGTGTGTATGTGCATGTATGTATGTATGTGTGTGCACATGCAAAGTGCGGGAGGGGGCGGAGCCGAGCGGGGGGCGGGGCCAGGCGCTGAGGATGTCAGTAGAAGTGCTGCGGTCTGCATGGCTGGGGACAGGTGAGTGTATGTGTGAGTATGTGCATGTATGTATGTATGTGTGTGTGTGCACATGCAAAGTGCGGGAGGGGGCGGAGCCGAGCAGGGGGCGGGGCCAGACGAGGGTGTCAGTGCTTGTCTGCATGGCTGGGGACAGGTGTGTGTGTGTGTGTGTGTGTACATACATGTGCGGAGTGCGGGAGGGGGCGGGGCCGAGCGGGGAAGTGTCGGCCTCCCTGCACACGTAACCAGCCTAAATATCGGGTAACAGCAAAGCACCCGATGTTTACCTTGGTTACCCGATATTTACCTTGGTTACGGGCCTACACCGCTTAGCGCTGGCTCCTTGCACCGTAACCAGGGTAAATATCGGGTAACCAACCAAAGCTGGTGACGTGTGCAGGGAGCCAGAGAGCATGCGCAGCGAAATCCGACGGATCTCGCTGCTCAAAAAACATTACATGCTGCGTTCCCCCCGCCCGGCGGTCAGTCGTTCCACGACTGATCAGTCGGGCGGAGGGTGCAACGCAGCATCATCAGTCACAATCCGCTGCTCATACAAGTCTATGGGAGCAGCGGAATCCGCTAAACGGATTCCGCTGTTTACAAGAGCAGCGGATTGTGACTGATACATTTTAGCGGAAATGTGAACTTAGCCTTAGAAATATGTTCGGACAATTTCTTGAAAGTACATTAATGAACTAGAGAATACATCATTCTCTTTTTAGAACCACAGTGCCTGGATAGGATACTACCACACGAATATGAGGAATTATAGCATACCCTTTAAGGCCTCGCTCACCTGAGCATATGAATTGGAGGAGTGCATTGCACTCAGACCAATGGTATTCAATGAGGGAGAGCAGACCTGCAATTTTTTTCTCTTACCAAATTGGCATGAGAGAAAAATGTCAGCATGCTGCGATCAGCAGTTGAAATTGTAATATCTCAGTCTTCAGACAGATTGCATGATAGACACCAGCTAATGAAGAAACGTTTTTCTTCATTAGTAGGTGTCTAATATGCAAACAGTCTGAAGAAGGTCTAATTTGACTGAAACATTGCATTATTTCAAGGATTGTGAGTCCAATAAAATCACAGTTTTTGCATCTAAGGCTGGGGTCAGAAGAGCATATTGCATGTGATGCAATATACTAATGACACTTGGCTCAAACCCTGCTGTGAGCGTGAACTGACTGTCATTCTATAATGCTCTCATTGAAGAGGAAAGATTATTATTATTATTATTATTATTATGTCAAGGATTGTGAGTCCAATAAAATCCCATTATTTGCATTTTAAAAGGCGTGCTAGATTTTCTTATATACTTATTAGAAGCACAGCTCCTGGTTAAAAAATAACTCTATTCCTTTTGGAAGCCATAAGCTTTCAGTCATATAAGAGTGCTATAGCTACGCTCACAGTACTGAGAGCAAGTTCCCAGTTTAGTGCTATGTTACAGCTTCCACTCACACTGCTGTGAGTGATGACTTTAGTTGCTTGTCAAGCCTGTGTGATTGAAAGCCAGCGGGTCCCAGAAGAAATAAAGTTAATTTTTCTCAGGAGCTCTACAATTAGCAAGCTGGTAGGGCACCTTTCTTAACCTACTTACCTGCAGATTAACCCTAAATCTTCAGTTAAATTGAATTTTCATATGTGATAATTACCTTTGATGATGATACGTTCTTACATAAACATGCATTGTTAAACCTCTTTCACATGTCAGTGAAAAACACTCACGTTTTCATGGACATGTTGATGGTGCATATGGCACCCTCCATGTGCCGTGATTTTGGCACACGTGTGTTCTTTGTGTGCCATCCGTGATAGCACACAGAGAGCAGGAACTTTTTACTCACCTGTTCCCGGCATTGCTGCACGTGGTGCTGATGTCTTGGCACAACGGTCACACTTTCTTCCGGGTCCTCTTATCAGTGAATATGCACTAAGCATAATGAGCAGGCTCTGAAGCAATAGACAGCAGCACCGAAGTCAGTTGAGTATAGAAATTCATTTTATTTCAGACATGTTTTCTCTGGCACGTGTCACACAGTTCAAACCACTATGTGCTGTGTGTGACATCAGTGCTGCTGGAGAAAAATGTACTTGTCTCCATGCGGAACACACGGACACACGTGTGCGCCACACGGACACACGGTCTGTGAGAAATCACGGATGTGTGTGCAGACTTATTGAATTTAATGGGTTTGCATAGGCCTGTGATTCCGGCACGTATAAAAACGGAGTCATACATACCGGAATCACTGACGTGTGAAGGGGCCTTACATGTGTTTTCATTTTAACATTTCCCTAATAAACATTATTGCATGTTGTGTTTATAAAACAAAATGAATACAAATGCTAATGCATGTGAGGTATACTGTAAATGCTGCATTGCACAAATATAGCTAATGTTCATATTTATGCTGAGAACAGTTAGCCTCTGATTTGTTTTGTAAGAGACATAAAAAGTCTTGACTTAATCATTGCCTGAACCCAATATGAATATTTCTATCTTTCAATGGCTGACTTGATATTTGTGTCACATATGCATAATTTTCCCTTAGGCTCTATCACTGTGTTTTGCCTTTACATAATGTTCAAGGTCTTAGTAATTTTTCTATTTTTTTATTTATCTTTAGTAGAGTTACAGTTACTTGGAAATTAAAGATTTGCATTAGAATGAATAAAGCTTTAGTACACTAAATACTGCTAATTTGCAAACAAATGCGTCGTTATAAATTGTATTGTGTAATGATATTAAGGTTAAGTATAATGATGAGCAAGTGTGCTCGGCATTGCTCGGTACTTGATCGAGCAATGGGGTGCTTGGGTACGTTCTGTACTCGGCTGAGTATCGCGGGTGCTCTTATGTGTTATTCATGAAACTTTGAACATAAAGCACAGGCTGACTTCACTGAATGATGGGAGTGGCATCCCAGTGAGAGCCACTTGAATGTCTATTACAGGGGTCAAAACAATGTTTTAATGTATTGAACCCCCCCAAAAAAAAATCTGCCCTACCTCCCCCAGAAATGATCTGTTTATAACTGGCTGCATCTGGGCAGAGAGCTGTACTGCCCAATTATTGACTTCCATCATACTTGTTACTCGAGTTGAGCCCGTCCGAGTGTCCAACCTGCAACCGAGTATCGTAGTGGTCACTCATCATTTCATGTACAAAATATTGAGCATTGTACTGTTGTACTGCTTACCCATCACTAGTAAAGCGGTATATATTGTAACTTTTTTTGGCCACATGTCGCTATTAGTGATGGGTGGACTTGCAGACACCCGAAATCAGCGGGTCTAACCAAGTTTATAAAAACAACCCGGTTCGGGCAATTGATCCCAGATATCTGGCTGGACACTGGTCCCCATATACGGTAAAGGCCACTTTACACGCAGAGATAAATCTTTGGCAGATCTGTGGTTGCAGTGAAATCATGGACATATTGTTCCATTTGTACACAGCCACAAACCTGGCACTGATTGTCCACAATTTCACTGCTACCACAGATCTGCCGCAGATTTATCTCTGTGTGTAAAGTGGCCTTAAGTCTACATGGACAAGAATCAAGTGCTTAAAAATAATGGTAGATGGGATAGGGGGATTGGAGCAAGTGCGTTATACTTACCCAGTCTCCTAAGACCATGTGCTCACAGGAGGTCGTACCTGCAGACTTTTCTGCAGGTATTTCCGCAGATTCATGCAGCAAATCCCCGGAATCCGCAGCTATCCATTGCTGCGGTATTTCTGTGGAATTGTTGCGGCAAACCTGTGGAAACAGTGCGAATTTCATGCGGTATTCCTGCGGAATTCCCGCCCTGTATCTCCATAGTGGAAAGGCAGGAATTCCGAAGATAATTCCGCATTAATAATGGACATGCAGTTACGTGTAGCTGCGGGAAATCCATAGCATTTTCTGCAGCCACAAATACCGCAGCATTGATACAGCACTCCCCAAATCCCATAGAATAACATGGGGAGTGTCTGTACTTGCATAAACCTGCGGATTTATCTGGAAAATCTAGAAAATCCGCGGGTTTTCCGCCGCAAATTCCGCAGTTACTTTCTTCCATGGGCATATAGCCTAACACTACTTTTGGGCCACTCATTATCACTCACACATATTTACTGTTTCCCCCACCCACAGGCAGTCCCTGCATCTTTGATTAGTTGCAGTCAGATGCGCCCCTACTCTGTGCGACAGCGTGTCTGACTGCAATCAATCACAGACCCTGTCTGCGGGTCCCTATTGGGATTTAAAACTAAATTAAAAAAATTGGTGTAGGGTCCCCCATATTATGATACTCAGCACATATAACGCATACTGCTCCAGGCTGCAGCCACCAGCAGTGAGCTTAGTTTGGCTGTGTATCAAAATAAGAGGAACCGCATGTGGCTTTTTAAAAATTATTTAAATTAATAATTTAGAAAATTGCTTGCAATCTCAATTTTGATACCCAGTTGTGATAATGCCCGACAGCTAGGGACTGGTATTTTCAGGCTGGGGAGACCCGTGCTTATTTGGCTTCCACAGCCTAAAAATAGCAGACTGCAGCCACCCAAGATTGTTGCATCCATTAGATGTGACAGTCCCGGCACTTTACCTGGCTCATCCTAATCGCCCTGGTGCGGTGGAGATTGGGGTAATACGGTGTTAAAGACAGCTCACAGCTGCCACTAAGCCCTAGATTAGCAATTGGAGGTGTCTATGATACCCACCCATTACTAATTTGTAAGAGAAATTAAATAAACACAACCACCAAAAAACTCCTTTCTTTAAAATAAAATACAAAAAAAGCCCACCTTCTTTCACCCCTTTACTAAGCCTGAAAACACACAGGTGTGACGTGATCCACACAAGGTCCCACAAAGATTCCAGCTCTGCTACATTTGAAGTGATAGAGTGTAGCTGTAGCACATGATCGCCCACTGTGAGCTTCATAAAGAGAATAAGCGGTGACATAACTCAGGTTATTTGCACTCACAGCCGGAGGTTCCCATCATCTTCCACCTGTGACTGCAGGTAACCTGACCTCAGCTGACTTTAGTAAACTCAGTAACCTCACCTTAGGTGCTAGGAGGTGTGGATTGGGTGCATGAGTATGCTGCTGCAGAAATTTCAGCTACAAATCTACATCTCTCGGCAAAAAAATTGTGGATTTTCTGCCTGGAAATGCAGGTCTGTGACCTCACTAACCTCATCTGGGGCGGAACAAGCACAGTTTTTTATACTATGTATTTAAATAATTGAAAAAAGCCTCATGGGGTTTCTATTATTTTTGATACACAGTCAAGGTAAACACACAGCTTGGAGCTACAGCCTGTAGCCATATGCTTTATCTGTGCTGAGAATCATAACAGGATTCTAGGGAGATTCTATGCTACGTTTTTATTTATTTCTTTATTTTACACCAATCTACAGTGACCCACACACATAGCCCCTGTAATTGGTTGCAGTCAGATATGCTGTCACACAGGCTGGAGGCACTATCTGACTGCAACCAATCAGATTAAAGAATGTACGTCTGGAAATCCATGCTGTGAACAAGGTGCAAGACTCAAAAACATACAACAATACAATAGGATAAAGAGTTGCACACAAGTCACAATGTATATGGGAATGATGAAAAGCAGAACTGCTATGGGAATACTAGACTGAAAAATACAATGAACTATCCGAAAAAATGAAAAACATGAAAATGGAATATGCATAACTGCTATGAATAATAGGAATATAAGAGCTGTTTAGCCATTGTATTGATCAATGCAAAACGTTCTGTCTGAGAACCCTGCCCCACCCATAGCCATGTGTCTTATTTCACATATATAGCTTGGTCCTTTGCTTTCCATATAGAGCACGTTTTTTAACTGTAGGTGAGGTTGCATATAGGCTAGGGACCCCAAAAATAGAGATTACTTTGGCGTGGTTTTGGATTTCTTTTGCATTGGTCAATACAATGGCTTAACATCTCTTATATTCCTATTATTCATAGCAGTTATGTATATTCTATTTTTGTTTTTCATTTTCTTCAGATAGTTCATTGTATTTTTCAGTCTAGTATTCCAATAGCAATTCTGCTTTTCATCATTCCCATATACATTGTGACTAGTGTGCAACTCTTTATCCTATTGCAACCAATCAGAGACGCCAGGACTGCTGGTGGGTGTGGGAAGCACTGCATATGCATGAAAGATAATGAGTAGAGTTGAGCGTAGTTCGTGGTTCGTGGTTCTCCAGTTCGCGGTTCGAGTGATTTTGGGGGTGTTCTAGATCGAACTAGAACTCAAGCTTTTTGCTAAAGCTCAATAGTTCTAGTTACGTTCGAGAACGGTTCTAGCAGCAAAAGTAGGGCTTTTTACTGCTACAGTGTGAAAGGAACCATCGCTGGCAGTAAGCTGGTAACCAAGATAAACATCGGGTATCCAAGCAAAGCGCTTTGGTTAGTAACCCGATATTTATCCTAGTTACGTGTGCACGAAGCTCACACTTCCCTGCTCAGCACGCTCCGCCCCCTCCTGCACGCGGCATGTACACACACACACACACACACTCACACACACACTCACTCACACTCACCTGTCCCTAGCCATGCAGTCCACGACACTGACGTCCTCAGCGCCACTTGGTCCCGCTAGGCTCCACCCACTTTGCACTCCGCCGCCTGCACACATAGCCCCGCTAGGCTCTGCCCACCTGGCACTCTGCACACATTACCCCACTAGGCTCCGCCCACCTGGCACTCTGCACACATGGCCCGCTAGGCTCTGCCCATCTGGCACTCTGCACACATTACTCCGCTAGACTCCGCCCACCTGGCACTCTGCACACATTACCCCGCTAGATTCCGCCCACCTGGCACTCTGCACACATCATCCCGCTAGGCTCCGCCCACCTGGCACTCTGCACACATTACCCCGCTAGGCTCCACCCACCTCGCACTCTGCACACATTACCCTGCTGGGCTCCGCCCACCTGGCACTCTGCGCACATGGTCCCGCTAGGCTCCGCCCACCTGGCACTCTGCACACATTACCCCGCTAGGCTCTGCCCACCTGGCACGCTGCACACATTGTCCCACTACGCTCCGCCCACCTGGCACTCTGCACACATGGTCCCGCTAGGCTCCGCCCACCTGGCACTCTGCACACATGGTCCCGCTAGGTTCCGCCCACCTGGTACTCTGCACACATTACCCCGCTAGGCTCCGCCCACCTGTCACTCTGCATACATTACCCCGCTAGGATCCACCCACCTGACACTCTGCACACATTACCCCGCTAGGCTCCACCCACCTGGCTCTCTGCACACATTACCCCGCTAGGCTCCGCCCACCTGGAACTCTGCACACATTACCCCACTAGGTTCTGCCCCCCTTGCACTCGGCACACATGGCCCCACTCGGCTTACCTGCGATGATAAAGTCCCGCCCTCCCGACCTCAGCACTGTCACAGTCCTCCATGGCCGCCGCTTGTCACATAACCTTCTCTCGCTTCCGACCCGAGACTGCGGCTAGCAGTGACGTCACGGGCCTCTCGCGATACTTGGCTGTGAAGGTCATTGAAGTCAGTGACAGGTGCTGTCAGCAGTGCAGGAGATCAGCGCAGGTAATGTACCTCGCTGACAGCAGCACTTGTCATGCCCTGCAGTGACCTGGGCTGACACATTGATGTTAGCTCAGGTCACTGCACGGCTCTCCCAGCCAATGGGGAACATCCTGCTCATCATTGACTGAGACAGTGTGGATCCTCATGGGAACGCCTTGGATTACAGCAGACCTGGATTTGTTTTTCTTTCTAATAAATTGGTTAAAGAGGGAATGTATTGGGCAGTGTTTTTTCAAATAAAAATGTGTTTGTCGTCTATTTTTTTTTATTGCTGACTGGGTTGGTGATGTCGGGTAACTGATAGACGCGTTACATCACTAACCCCAGGGCTTGATGCCAGGTGAGATTACACATCTGGTATTAACCCCATATATTACCCCGTTTGCCACCGCACCAGGGCACAGGATGAGCTGGGGCGAAGCACCAGGATTGGCGCATCTAATGGATGCGCCACTTCTGGGGCGGCTGCAGCCTGCTATTTTTAGGCTGGGGAGAGTCCAATAACCATGGACCTCCCTAGTCTGAGAATATCAGACCCCAGCTGTCTGCTTTAGCTTGGCTGGTGGTTCAATTTTGGGGGGACCCCTACGTGTTTTTTTTTTTAAATTATTTATTTAATTTAATATAACAGCGTGGGGTGCCCTCAATTTTGGATTACCAGCCAAGGTGAAGCTGCCAGCTGTGGTTACCGGGCTGCAGCCGTCTGCTTTACCCTAGCTGGCTACAAAATAGGGGGAACCCCACGTCATTTTTTTTTTCATTTTTTTGGCTAAATACAAGGCTAAGCACCCCTTAGTGCCACATGACAGGCACCAAAGGGTGTAAAATTACAAAATGCAGGAGAGTGGGACATGATTTGTCTTTCTGCCATTATAATGACAGAAAAGACTGTTATGAAGTGTACAAGCACAGGAAAATCACCAGAGCGCTCTGCGCTGTGAAAAGCAGTAGAAAATGGCACTGGAGTGAACATGTGACCGCCTCATGTAGGTTGAAGCTATGGATCTGTACCGCCCTGGGGGCTCGGCTGCTCTCCGCCGAGCCGCTCGGATCAGGGCTCGGGTGGTCGGGGGCTCGAGCGCCTCCGGACCGGGGGCCATGTCGCTCTGGAAAGGGGGGGGGTTGGTTGTTTGGTTTGGGGTGGACCGGTTTAACGGCCGGAGCCGCGGTGACCGGTAACAGTTCGTGACGCCACCCACGGGTCTTGGTGAGGTGATGGGCACCACCGCTGCGGTGAGGGTGCGAGGGCTCGTCCGGGATCGGTGGTGGGTGGCAGCTAGGTGTTGACTCCTCCGTTGGGTAGGGGGTTTGTTGGTCCCGGGGACAGGTGGCAGGAGCAGGGGGATGCAGGACACAGGGGCTCGCTTGCAGCACGGTGCCTGATGGCACTGGTGTACTCATGATTAAACCACACAGAGTCAATGGTAAACCAAGTTTGGTGTAGATCGGTGCCCGCAGCCAGCTGCGTGTATCCCCAATGAGGTTGGTGATGTCGCCTTTCTCCTGCACCTTTAAATTTGCTATGGTGACTCCTATGCTTCAGCAACGGTAGTCTGCTCCCTGGCTTTTGGGTAGCGGAGGAGCCCTTTTGCCCACAGGCGCTGGCCCTTTAGATCTTTGGCCCTTGGCGGTGGCTCTTATCCGGAATCGGTGGGCTGTTGCCGTCTATCGGGACTTTGGGTGGGAATGAACCCCTGAGGTCCAGACCGCAATCAGTAGATTTCTCTGAGCCCGGCTTCTTCTGGGCTAGAACGAGGTCTGAGTACCCTGCCTAATGCTCCGGTTGACTTGTTAGCTCCCCGGTTCGGGTCAGAAGGGTCACCACCCTCTTCTCGATCCCTACGGTTCCGCAGTTCAGTCCCTAACCGGACTCCTGCAGATGGCTACCACCGTCTGCCTGCCTGACCGTTCCAAGGGGTCCTAGGCTCCGTCCTAGGCCCCGGACTCTCAGTTCGCCACTTTTACTCCTCTCACTACTCCTACTCCTCTCCCCACTCGACTCACTTGTCCTTTCCCTGCCTCAGGCCAGCAGACTCCTCGGAGGGCGTGCCTATCCGCCTAGCTCCGCCCACCTGGTGTGCCTTGCTAGACCTGAGGGAGGCGGTCAGGACTTCTTGGCTGCTGGTGCCTCACTGGGGTGGGGGGGGTGTGGTGTTGTGTGTTGTTACCTGTGACCCCTGGGGGTCCAGGGCATCACAGATCCTGGGTAAATTTATGTATTTTCCCTCCTTCAGTTTTTTTTGCACTACGCAAACAAACGGAAGGCACACGGATGATATACGGACCGTATATGGAACAGAAATCGATGGCACACGGATGCACCCATAAAAAAACGAACCGTTTTTTGCAGACCGCAAAAACGGATCGGTCGTGTGAATGTAGCCTTATTCTGATCTGCCGTTTATAAACAGCAGGCAGAAATAAGTGAATAGCGCCCCCCAGCATCAGAAAATCTCCGGGGTTTCAGGGGGTAGCTGAGACCCTGGAGATCATGATTTAGGCTGGTTTTTCCGGTCCCCGCTCACGTGATCACCGGTATACGCCGTATACCGATGATCACGTTACAGTAAATGACAGAGTCGGTAAAAAATTATTTATCTCCCACCTGGCATGAACAAACATGATAAATCTCCTCCCCGGTCCCCCGGTGTCGCCAAAGTGCCCCCCCTAACCCTCTCCCGGAAATCCAAGATGGCCGCGCGCACAGCAGCGCGCCGGCCACATTCACCCTACTCCTCTGATTTCTGTCGCATGTGCCATGACACATGCGACAGAAAACTCCTCCCCAGGCTCTGCCAGGTCACCCCCTATAAACCCACCGGTGGTCCCCGGTGTCCCACGGTACCTGTGCGTTGATCCCCCGCGGCCCTCTCCTTCACAATAGACGCTGCCGCATGCACAGAGCGGCTGTCAGCTCAGCTTCCTGTGTTCAGACACAGTGAGTGGTGGTTATGCATCTGTAAGCTAACTGGGCAGCACGGTGGCTCAGTGGTTAGCACTGCAGTCTTGCAGCGCTGAAGTCCTGGGTTCAATTCCCACCAAGGACACCATCTGCAAGGAGTTTGTATGTTCTCCCCATGTTTGCATGGGCTTCCTCCCACACTCCAAAGACCTACAAATAGGGAATTTAGATTGTGAGCCCCAATGGGGACAATGTTCCCAATGTATGCAAAGCGCTATGGAATTAATAGCGCTGAATAAATTATTATTACTGTAATGCCCTGCTCATGAGGTAAGGAACATAATTGATCAGGAGAGCTATATACTACATTTCCAAATGGAGGTATTTGATTTTATAGTTGCCCTTCTGAACGTGAGAGTGGGTACTCCGGTTTCCTCCTACACTCCAAAGACATACAGCGCTATGGATTTAATAACGCTATATAAATGAATAAATTATTATTATTACTGCAATGCCCTGCTCATGAGGTAAGGAACATAATTGATCAGAAGAGCTATATACTACATTTCCAAATGGAGGGATTTGCTTTTATAGTTTCCCTGCTGAACGACTACCAAACATGAGAGTCCGTTATACGCCACAAGAAAACACATCTAAATAGCGAGTTCTGTTGTTTAGTATTCATTCAGCTGGATAACTGGACTTAAAGGGGTATTCCATCTCCAAGATCCTATCCCCAATATATAGTAGGTGGAATAGCAATAATATCAGCAAATACCAATATTTGGAAATGTAAAATAGTTCTTCTGATTAGGCATGCCCTTACCTCATGAGCAGGGCATTGCAGCTTTAGTAGCAACCGTTACAACATGGACTCTGCTGCTGTGGACCCGGGGAGAGTGGGTGCAGATTAATTTCACCCACACTCCTCACATGGAGGGTCTGCACTCCTAGAAAATGGGAGATATGTTCCCTGAGTGTCTCCCCCCATATTCTAGACGGTCCAGAGTCGTCGTGGGACCCCCTTATTTTTTTTCTTACAATAAATTGGTGAAAGAGGGAATGCTTTGGGGAGTTTTTTTTCAAATAAATTTTTTTTGTCGATTTCTTTTGTTAGTACTGACAGTTTATGATTCGGGTATCTGATAGACACCATGAGATCACAAACTGCTGGGCTTGATGTCAGGTGACTTTACAGCTAGTATCAACCCCATTTATTACCCCGTTTGCCACTGCACCAGGGCACGGGATGAGCTGTGGTGAAGCGCCAGAATTGGCGCATCTAGTGGATGTGCCACGTCTGGGGTGCCTGCGGCCTGCTATTTTTAGGCTGTGAAGGGCCAATAACTATGGACCTTCCTACCCTGAGAATACCAGACCACAGCTGTCCGCTTTACCTTGGCTGGTGATCCAATTTGGGGGGGACCCTACTTTTTTTGTAATTATTTATTAATATTTATAAAATAATTATAAAAAAGAGCCTGGGGTGACCTCCACATTGGATCCCCAACCACGGTAAAGCTGCCAGCTGTGGTTTTCAGGCTACAGCCGTCTGCTTTACCCTAGCTGGCTATCAAAAATGGGGGAACCCATCATCATTTTTTTTTAACTATTTTTTAAATAGAAAAAATTAATGGGCTTCCCTGTATTTTGATTGCCAACCAAGGTAACGCCAGGCAGATGGGAGTGGCAACCCATAGCTGTCTGCTTTATCTGCACTGAGAATCAAAAAAACTGCGGAGCGCTACGTCATTTTTTTTAAAGATTTATTTTTACAGCACTGTCATGTCAGGCGCTCAAAATACAGGGAAGCCCTTTTTGTTTTTAATTATTTAAATAAATAATTAAAAAAATATATATATGGGCTCCCACTGAATTTTTTGTATTGCTAGCTAAGGGTAATCCAAGCAGCTACTGGCTGCTAACCCCCACTGCTTAGTGTTACCTTCACTGGCAATGGAAAATCCAGGGAAGCATTTTTTATTTTTTTTTTGCCAAAAAACTACAAAAAAAATGACGGGCACTTCGCCATATTTTTGTATGCTAGCCAGGTACAGCAGGCAGGTACGGGCTGCCCCCAACCCCCAGCTGCCTATTTGTAGCCGACTGGGAACTAAAAATAAAGGGAAGCCCTTTTTTACTGAATTCATGAATTTTATGAAATAATAAAAAAAAAAAAACCACGTAGGCTTCGCCCCATTTTTGTGTCCAGCCGGGTACAACTAGGCAGCTGGGGATTGGAATCAACAGGACAGGTTAGCCCGAGGTTTCTGGGCCCCTCTGCTGCGAATTGCAGTCCGCAGCCGCCCCAGAAAATGGCGGTCTCATAGAAGCGCCATCATCTGGCGCTGTATCCAATTCTTCCAACAGCCCTGGAGCCGGGTGGCTTGTTGGGTAATCATGAGTTAATACTGGCTTTGTTTTACTAGCCAGTATTAAGCTAGAGATTCTTAATGTCAGGCAAGTTTGACCCGGCAATTAAGAATCTCCAATAAAGGGTTAAAAAAAACACCACACTGAAAAAAAATTCTTTAATAGAAATAAATACACAGACACATTAGAGACTCCATCTTTATTACCCCCTGTCACCCCTCCACGATCCTTCTCTTCTGTCTTCTTTCCCCTTCAACACATGCAGCTCTGTCTGCTCCATCAGACAGCACAGCTGCATGGGGGAAGACGCTGTGCTCCATGCAGAAATCACTCTGTGAGAGTGACCACAGGATCCCAGCTGTAAGTGGTGGCACGGGTTGCCATAGCAACGCTGCTCCGATCACGTGATTCCGGTGCCACTGCGTGCTGGTAGCGGGACGTCCCCGTCACCGCTACCAAGCGCGTTGCTATGGCAACGGTGATCTCCATGATTGACCGGCTGTGTCAGCCGGTCAGGAGCCGGCTTCTGCGGATGCTGGTAACTACGGTAAACATCGGGTAACCCAGAAGCCCTTTCCTTGGTTACCCGATATTTACCTTCGTTACCAGCGTCCGCCTCTCACGCTGTCAGTGCCGGCTCCCTGCACACATAGCCAGACTACACATCGGGTTAAATTAACCTGATGTGTACTCTGGCTAGGAGTGCAGGGAGCCAGCGCTAAGTGGGGCGCGCTGGTAACCAAGGTAAATATCGGGTTGGTTACCCGATATTTACTTTAGTTACCAAGCGCAGCATCGCTTACACGCGTGCTGCTGGCTGGGGGCTGTGGCCACTGGTTGCTGGTGAGATCTGCCTGTGTGACAGCTCACCAGCAACCCATGTAGCGACGCTCCAGGGATCCCTGCCAGGTCAGGTTGCTGGTGGGATCGCTGGAGCGTCACTTAGTGTGACGGTACCTTAAGGGAATGGGGAAGCAGAGTGGGGAGTCGACCGTGTGCTAGAGCATGTCGCCGGTACACGGCGATACACAAACGTGCACCGTGTAACAGAGAGATGCAATGACAGGTCCTACATGACGCATCATAGTCATGTTACCAGTCTGTAGCCAATGAGATAACAGACACGTGACTGGTCGCATGGCTATTTTGACGTCACGATAGGTCCTGCATCACTGCTGACAGTGCTGGTTACCAGGAGGATTCAGCGATCATCGGATGGAATAGCGGCAGGAGACAGAGTGCAGGAGGGATCGCGGGTACCGGTAAGTGTTATGGCAATGCTTATTAACTGTATGTGTACATTTATAATGTGTTTTTATGTGTTTGTGATTGCCTCCCATTGTTTCCTATGCGACTCGAGTGGTTCGCCGAACCGAACTCGAACGAGACCTCCGTTCGGCGAACCGAACTCGAGCCGAACCACGGCCGGTTCGCTCATCTCTAATAATGAGCGACCCCAGAAGTAAAATGAGCCGCCTGGAAGCCGTGTACAGCCACACCAGAGACTCGGTAAGTATAGCACACTTGCTTTATTTTTTTTTGTTTTTTCCTTTTTTTTCATTAGCAGAGTTGTCAGACCTGGATTGTTACACGGAGGTCCCTGAGAACTCTGGGCAAGGCCCGGCACTCAGGTACTTTAAAACCCGCCCAGATTCAGACTTTTACGGTCCGGGTCATCCCATCACTAATTAGAATGTCTGCTGAATATAATATTCTTTTTCCTGTGCTATGCACTGGCCATATCATTTAGATCATGTGATGTAAATGTACTGAAATTCGGAAGTTAGGTTACAACTGTGAATGGGTAAGCAAACATTTAGTATATTTTATGTAATTTTTTTTTTTTAAATTAAGTCAAATTGTAAGTCAAGTGTGTAAGTAAATGTGCATAGTGATATGTGGATTAGACACTCAGATGTAGAATTTAAAATTAGGTTAACCGCACAACTTTTAAAGCAGGTGGCAAACATATTTCTTATACATAATCCTAAAGCTCAGAATGCACTTATGGTTATGAAGAAGCTAAAAAGAGAAAAAAATGACTAACTTTATTTTGAAGTTATATCTAAAAAAACAAATTATGTATATATTTACTGTATATATTTTCACAAACTAGAAGATTTATTCAGCTTGCCACAGAGAAATTAAAATACCTCAAAGCCTCAAATTCCCTGAAAAAAATGTTACATGCAGTGATATAGCAAACTACAAGTGCATCTCAATAAATTAGGATTTCATCAAAAAGTTAATTTATTTCAGTAATTCAATACAAAAAGGAAACAAATATATTACATAGTCATTAGAGACAGAGTGATCTATGTCAAGTGTTTATTTCTGTTAATATTGATGATTATGACTTAGTTACAACCAATGAAAACCCAAAAGTCATTATCTCAGAAAATTAGAATAATTGCCCAAAACACCTTCAAATAATAAATTGTATAAATAAAGAGATGAGCAAACCTTTTAAAATTCAAATTCACAAATTTGGCAAAATATTCCCAGAAAATTCTATTAGTGGGGAATCATAAAGTGAAACACATATATTATATAGAGTCATTACACACAGTGTTTATTTCTGTTAATGTTGATGATTATGGCTTACAGCCAATGAAAACCCAAAAGTCATTATTTCAGAAGATTAGAAGAACTAACACAAAACACCTGCACAGGCTTCCTAAGCATTTAAAATGGTTCCTTTGTCTGGTTCTGTAGGCTACACAATCTTGGGGAACACTGCTGATTTGACAGATGTCCAGAAGGCAATCATTGACACCCTCCACAAGGAGGGTAAGCCACAAAAGGTCATTGCTAAAGAAGCTGGCTGTTCATAGAGTGCTGTATCCAAGCATATTAATGGAAAGTTGAGTGGAAGGAAAAGGTTGGCAGAAAAAGGTGCACAAGCAACCGGGATAACCGCAGCCTTAATAGGATAGTTCAGAAAAGGCCATTAAAAAATTTGGGGGAGATTCACAAGGTGTGGACTGCTGCTGGAGTCAGTGCTTCAAGAGTCACCACACACAGACATATCCAGGACATGGGCTACAACTGTGGCATTCCTTGTGTCAAGCCACTCATGCCCAATAGACGAAGCCAAAAGCGTCTTACCTGGTGTCACGCCAAATTAGACATGGCCACCATGTCCGCTTTTTTCTGGCATCACTAATGTCCTACAAACTACACAATAGTGTGTTTTCCCATGAAACACGTTCCAGAAAAATACACGTATATTTAAAATGAAAAGTTTTTTAAACTAACCTGTCTCCAGCAATGCTGTCTTCAGCCTCTGCTGTCTCCTGCTTCCAGGCCAGCTATTTATGCTCATGCATATTCACTGCACAGCCGACCCAGAAGTAGCTGCAGTGGAGACAGAGGGAGACTTCAGCACAATGGACTGCAGCAGTGTGGACAGGTGAGTATAAGTGCCTGATCTCCATGTATTATCACGGATAGCACACGGAGATCACACGTTTGCCAAAATCATGGCACACGGAGGGACATACGCACCTTTATCACGTCAGTGAAAAACATATGTTTTTCATTGACGAGTGAAGGGGCCTAAAGCTTCGCTGCCTGTTAACTAGTTCCACCTTTAGTTTGTGTAACAAATGGGGATTTCTCAGTGTTGGTTATGTCTGTGTGTCTGGGTACATGCTTGCAGCTGTTAGGTTCAAGCAAGTAAAAAACTAGATAGCTGTACATTGCTGTGATTCAAGTATCACTTAAAGGGAGCCTGATATAGTTAAAACCCTGACTTGTTTAGTTAGAATTCAACATAGATTTGTTTATATATTTATATATTTTTTTTTTTTTGCCTGAATATGATTTGATTTGGCAGAACATTGAGCTGCTCAGAGATTGTTTAAAAAAACTGGACTAAATTGGAGAGTATTTTGTAATATATAACATTGGAGCAAATGCAACTTCACTAAAGCTTAATATTAAAGTTGACTGTATTTTGTGCCTGCAGATAATCCCCGGAGTAATTTCATTGCTCTGATATTTGGTTTCTATGCAGCATTAGCAACCTGAATGAACTTCCTAGCCAAAATATAAATGACAACAGGGAGAGAAAAGTCCCAGACATCATTTAAAAAACATCAGCCAGCAAACTTATATAATTTTATTATTCTTTATAAGCTTATGCTGAATAGTAAGCTTAAATAATGCAAATAATATTTCTTATGCTTAATCATTAAAGATGAGCAGAAGCAGGGAATGCAGCAACCATTTTGTTGTGAATCTGGATTGAGTCACAGAATGGTAGAGTTGGAAGGGACCTCCAATGTCATCATGTTCAATGCAGAATTCACTAAACCATCTCAAACAGATGTCTGTCCCGCCTCTGATGACTTCCATTGTATGAGAACTCACCATTAGACCATGAGTGTGTCCAGAGGCCTGGATTTTACCTCTGGGACCACACCCCGAGGTGGAGATATGGTGAACAGCCATCCCACCCATCTCTTTAGCTATCCACAACAAACCCGGCCCAGGTAATACAAATTAACCCTCTCAGCACCTAATGTGCTGGAGTACTATATCCGGGTTCACATCACTGATTTCAGAAGTCACAGCGACACATATCTCCCCTCGTGCACATCACCAGTGATCACATCACACAAGCTTCAAATTCCCAGATTCTTCAACTGTTACTCATAGGACAGAGATTACAGTCAGCTCACCATCCTGGTAGCTCTTCTCTGAACATGCTCCAGTTTTTCAATATCTTTTTTAAATTGTGGTTTCAGATGAGGTCTGTACAAAGATGAGTAGAGGAGGATAATTACGTCACGTGATCTAGATGCTATGCTTCTCCTAATACATCCCAGAATTGTATTTGTGTTTTTGCCTTTTCTGCTGCTGCATCACACTGTTAACTCATGTGCCTTCTGTGGTCTGTTAGTATACAAATCTTTTTCACATGGGCTGTTGCTTAGTTCTATTCCTACCCCTATGTAGATGTTATTTTCATTTTTTTTACCCAGATGTAGTATTTTACATTTCTCTCTATCTAATACCATTCTATTTTTCGCTGCAAATTATTCCAGCTTATCTATATCCTTCTGAATAGTGAGAGGATGTCACAGCTCACAGCATCATCATGGAGATAAAGAGAAAAAAAACATAAAATGTTCAAAAAAATGAACAGCTCAGCAGTGTAGAAGATTACTGAGAAATAGATAGTAGTGATGGTCAAGCACTAAAACACTTGGGTGCTTGTTACCCTAGCCGAGCAATGTTTAATGCTCGAGTGCTTGGCTCGGGTGATCGTCTCGAGTAACAAGCATAATGGAAGTCAATGGAAAACTTTAGCATTTTTACGGCAGACCCCAAGGGAGGTCTAAAAGGGGTCTGGAAATAACTGAAATGGAATGGGAAAAGCATGGGAAAGATCCCTGGATGCATCTCTGACTCTCAAGTTGCTGCAGAAAACAATGTTGTCAGAGTATTAAGCCCCTTTGATTGACTGAAAAGAAAATTTTTAATGCCGACGATAAAATACATATTAATGGACAAAATGTTGTGAAACAATCTTTCCTTTCTAATAACATTTTTCCAAGGCAAATTTAACTAGGGAGAAAAACTGCCTACCCCACCCCTTTGGCTATATTCACACTAAGGGAATGTGCACACATTGAGTATTTGGTTTCAGAAATTTCCGCATCATTTTTGCATCTCTTGGCAGAAAAACTGCAGGTTTTTTTGCATGTGGCATTTATTGCTTTCAATGGTGAAAAGCACAGAAAAGAATGCTGGAAGAACTGATCTGCTGCAGATTATTTTCTGCACCAAATCTGCAAGGTAGAGAAACGCAACATGTGCATTACACTTTAGGTTTCTCAATGACTGCTGGCATAAGGATTTGCATGCAGTTTTGTGACCAAACTGCATTAAAAATGAGATAAAAGACGCACTGTGTACAAATAGTCTTAGGGTTCTTGCAATAGCTCAGCCGTTTCCCTTTTCAGTCAGGCAAACTAAACAATCGTGGGCATTAGCTTTATGCAATCTCATAGCTTTTGCTTGGATTTCAAAATCAGCCTTTAATATGCAAAGTAATTACAAACATTGCCAAAGAATGCAACTTCTGAACATTTCCTTAATAGCTGGCTTATTGCTCACTTTCCCCATCACCTATGAGTACAGTAAATTATATAGTATAGGGCAGGGATGTCAAACTCAAATACACAGAGGGCCAAAATTAAAAAATTGGATAAAGTCATGGATCAACCTAGTCACCAGCCCTACATAATCCTCAATACAAAATAATGGACCCACATAGTCCTCCATACAGAAAACGTTTCCTCACATAGTCCTCCATACAGAATAATAGGCCCTATATAGCTATCCATACATAATAATGGGTCCCACATAGTCTTCCAAACAGAATAATATCAGCCTGTGGGCTAGAGTGCCAGAGTGTGACATATATGTCATGCATTTTTGTTGTGCTCATGCTGATGGCCCAGTTTCTCCTGCCCGACTATCTTGACCTGTGCATGTGCCATCAGCAGCGCGTCCACTTCCTCGTCCATTACCGCATGGTCGGCACATATTAAATTAGGAAGGTAGTTAACAGCGGTAATAATAGGTAAACTAGTAAGCATCTGCAGTCATTGTGAGACCTAGGCAAAGTGACTATGAGGCACAGGTGATGTTATGGTACACCAGGTTGTGTAATGTGGTTATGCCACACACAGAGAAATATTGAGAGCAAGGAAACATGTACCGAAAGATAGCTGCTACTATCAGATTACGGAAATCATCAGTGTGTAAAACCCTAAATGTCAACATTTTCAGAACAAGCAGTTTGGAAATGCGGTCATTTATTGTTTGGACCTGTGGGTGGCAGCGTATTAACGCTTGCACTCCAAGGCCTTGGGTAGAAACCACTAGAGGCTGATTTGGGACAAGGAAGTAGATGTGGTTGCTGATTGTATTTGCAAATGTGGGAGGCATCTGCGCCTGCATCCTGGACAGACAACTGATCAGCACATAGCACAGGGGAAGAGGCAGTGCGGTCACTCAAAGAAAATGACTGTGGACCCAGGCATTTTATCCACCTAGTCCACCAGAAGGAAAAGCAATACAAACAGCAATAGACATACAGAACAGACTCTGATCCCAGTTTGGGATCAATTTTGAAAACCCTTAATTTTTGACTCTCGACTATGCAAAGAAGTTGCGGGCAGTGTAAGGTTTACTTTAATGGACAGGAGGATTTGCAATACAGCCAGCAATAGACACTCTCATCCTAGTTTAGGATCAATTTTGAAATCACTCTAAAGGGGGCTTTACACGCTACGATATCGTTAATGTTTTATCGTCGGGGTCACATTGTTAGTGACGCACATCCGGCGTCATTAACAATATCGCAGCGTGTAATACTTACCAGCGACCTTAGGCGACCTCAAAAATGGTGAAAATCATTCACCATGGAGAGGTCGTCCCAAACTCAAAAATCGGTAAGGGTTGTTTAGCGTTGTGGTTCATCGCTCATGCGGCAGCACACATCGCTATGTGTGACACCGCATGAGCGAGGAACATCTCCTTACTTGCCACCGGTCGCAATGCAGAAGGAAGAGGTGGGCGGGATGTTTACATCACGCTCAGCTCTGCCCCTCCGCTTTCATTGGCTGGCCGCTTAGTGACGTTGCGGTGACGTCGCTGTGATGCCGAACGTCCCTCCCCCTTGAAGCAGGGATTGTTCGGCAGTCACAGCGACGCCGCCGACCAGGTAAGTATGTGTGATGCTGCGTAGCGATAATGTTCGCTACGGCAGTAATCACAAACAATCGCATGCGCGACGGGGGCGGGTACTTACACGCTCGCTATCGCTACAAATTGCTAGCGATATCGCTACCGTATAAAGCCCCCTTTAATTTCTGACTGGATAAGGAAGGATATGCATTCACTACACATGTACAGTATATATATACTGTATATATAGTGGAAAAAATAAGTACGGTATTTCATACACTGCCAATCTTGCACGTTTTCTCAGCTACAAAGTACGGAGAGCTCTGAAATTTTTCATTGGTACACTTCAACTGAGACAGACAGAATCCAAAAAACAAATCCAGGAAATCACATTGTATGATTTTTAAATACTTAGAGTACATTTTATTGCATTAAATAAGTATTTGATACAATAAAAAAACTGAACATAATATTTGGTACAGAAACCTTTGTTTGCAATTAGAGAGGTCAGACGTTTCCTGTAATTCTTGAACCAAGTTTGCACACACTGCAGCAGGGATTTTGTCTGACTCCTCCATACAGAGCTTCTCCAAATCTTTCAGGTTTAGTTACAGTCACCAGGCATCATTGAGTTTCAGATTTCTGCAAATATTTTCCATTGATTCAGATTGGCTAGAACACCCAAGGACCTTGAAATACTTTTTACAAAGCTATTCTTTAACTGCCTGGGCTGTTTGTTTTGGGTAATTGAAATGCTGGAATACCCAGCCATGACCCATCTTAAAATGCTCTTAATGAGGGAAGGGAGACACAATTTTGTGATACATGACTCCATCCATCCTTCCTTAAATACGGTGCAGTATGATGTTTCCTCCCCATGCTTTACTCTTGGCACGGTGTTCTTAGGGTTGTACTCATCCTTCTTTTTCCTTCAAACATGGCAAGTGTTGATACCAAAAAGTTTTATTTTCCTCTCATCTGACCACATGATCTTCTCTCATGCCTCCTCTTGATCATTCAAATAGTCATTGGTGAACTTCAAACAGGCCTCGACATGTGCTGGCATGAGCAAGGGGACCTTGCATATGTAGTGCCCCTGAAAACATCAGGGTGCTACAAGGTTCTGTATCCTCACAAGGATGCAGGGCTTACCCCCTTAAGGACCCAGAACCCCAGTGCCGGTACTAACAAAAACCCAGGTAATCCCAGTTATCCCCAACAATCCCACATACAATGGTACCCAGCTAGGGTGGGGCCAATGGATGGCCGCCTAGAGGTGGAGCCAATCCAGTTCACTACTTGACCAGGTAGGAGGGGTTGACTGTGGAGAGTAGAGAGACAAGTGTCAGACAGGCGAGGAGTAGAGATGAGTGATGTTCGAATAGAACCGTTCACCAATTTCAAATTCGAGTTGTTTTGGGCAATGTTCGGCGTCTTTTCCTCTTTGAAAATGGCTGCCGCTCATTATTAATCTCGTATTCCCTGCTTTCCCCGCCATGATTGGTTGCAGTCAGACACGCCCCCACGCTGAGTGAGAGCTTTCTCACTGCAACCAATCACAGCCGCCGGTGGGCGGGTCTATATCGTGCAGTAAAAAAATAAATAATTATAAAAAAAAAAACTGTGGTCCCCCCCCAATTTTGATATCAGCCAAGATAAAGCCACATGGCTTGAGGCTGGTATCATCAGGATGGGGAGCGTCACGTTATGGGGAGCCCACCACCCTAACAATATCAGCAAGCAGCCGCCCGGAATTGCAGCATCCATTAGATGGGACAGTCCTGGGACTCTACCCGGCTCATCTCGAATTGTCCTGGTGCAGTGGTAATCGGGGTAATAAGGAGTTAAATGGCAACTTATAGCTGCCACTAAGTCCTAGGTTAATCATGGCTGTCGCCTCCCCGAGATACCTTCCATGATTAACCTCTAAGTGAAAGTAAATAAACACATACAACGAAAAATATTTTATTTGGAATAAAAGACAAAAATACCCTCTCATTTACCACTTTATTAATCCTCAAACACCCATCCAGGTCCGAAGTAATCCACACGACGCTCTCAGCTCTGCTACATGAAGCTGACAGGAAGCGCTGTAGAACATAACCGCTCTGTGTCAGCTTCACGCAGCAACTAAAGTGAGCCACGCTGTCATCGGAGACTTCAATCAGGAAGTGCCGGGGTGTGTGCAGGGATGATGATGGGGGCGGTATTGCTTGCGTGTGTGTGGTGATGATAATGGGTGCGGTAGTGCCGGGGTGTGTGCAGTTATGATGATGGGGTGGTAGTGCTGGGGTGTGTGCGGTAATGATGATGGGGCGGTAGTGCCGGGGTGTGTGCGAGAATGATGATGGGGCAGTAGTGCCGGGGTGTGTGCGGGGATGATGATGGGGGCAGTAGTGCCGGGGTGTGTGCGGAGATGATGATGGGGGCGGTAGTGCCGGGGTGTGTGTGGGGATGATGATGGGGGCGGTAGTGCCGGGGTGTGTGCGGGGATGATGATGGGGGCGGTAGTGCTTGCGTGTGTGCGGGGATGATGATGGGGGCGTTAGTGCTTGCGTGTTTGCGGTGATGATGAGTGCGGTAGTGCTGGTTGTGTGGTGATGATGGGGGCGGTAGTGCCGGTGTGTTCAGTGATGATGAATGCGTTAGTGCCGGGGTGTGTGCGGTGATGATGATGGGGGCGGTAGTGCCTGGGTGTGTGCGGTGATGATGATGGTGGTGGTAGTGCCGAGGTGTGTGCGGGGATGATGATGGGGGTGGTAGTGCCGGGGTGTCCGCAGGGATGATGATGGGGGCGGTAGTGCCAGGGTGTGTGCGGGGATGATGATGGGGGCGGTAGTGCCAGGGTGTGTGCGGGGATGATGATGGGAGCGGTAGTGCCTGCGTGTGTGTGCGAGGATGATGATGGGGCGGTAATGCTTGCGTGTGCAGTGATGATGATGGAGTGGTAGTGCCTGCGTGTCTGCGGTGATGATGATGGGGGCAGTAGTGCTGGGGTGTGTGCGGGGATGATGATGGGGTCGGTAGAGCTTGCGTGTGTGCGGTGATGATGATGGGGGTGGTAGTGCCGGGGTGTGTGCAGGGATGATGATGGGGGCGGTAGTGCTTGCGTGTGTGCAGGGATGATAATGGGGGCGGTAGTGCCGGGGTGTGTGCGGGGATGATGCTGGAGCGGTAGTGCTTGCGTGTGTGCGGTGATGATCATGGGGGCGGTAGTGCCGGGGTGTGTGCGGGGATAATGTTGGGGGCGGTAGTACTTGCGTGTGTGGGGGAATGATGATGGGGGCGGTAGTGCCGGGGTTTGTGCTGGGATAATGATGGGGGCGGTAGTGCCGGGGTGTGTGCGGGGATGATTATGGGGGCAGTAGTGCTTGCGTGTGAGCGGTGATGATGATGGGCGCGGTAGTGCCGGGGTGTGTGCGGGTATGATGATGGGGGTGGTAGTGCCGGGGTGTGTGCGGGGATGATGATGGGGGAGTTAGTGCTTGCATGTGTGCGGGGATGATGAGTGCGGTTGTGCCGGTTGCGCGGTGATGATGGGGGCGGTAGTGCTGGTGTGTTCAGTGATGATGAGTGAGGTAGTGCCAGGGTGTGTGCTTCGATGATGATGGGGGCGGTAGTGCCAGGGTGTGTGCTTGGATGATGATGGGGGTGGTAGTGCCGGGGTGTGTGCGGGGATGATGATGAGCTGTAGTGCTTGCGTGTGTGCGGTGATGATCATGGGGGCGGTAGTGTTTGTGTGTGTGTGGGGATGATGATGGGGGTGGTAGTGTCGGGGTGTGTGCGGGGATGATGATGGGGCAGTAGTGCCGGGGTGTGTGCAGTGATGATCATGGGGGCGGTAGTGTGACGCCCTGGCGCCGCCAGGTGGTCACACACCAAGTAGACCCCCACATAACACCATCCTTCATAGGGTTATACCGAGCCGACAAAACCCTAGTCACCCCCCCCAGGGTAGGAAAGACACACCAGTGGGCGGGACCAGGCGGATGGAAAATGCCAACCTAGGGGTCTAGAGAATCCGGGGGCGGGAAAAGGAGTGCTCAGTGTTACGGCTTCTCAGTTCGAACTTTGGAGGAGGAGTGAGAGAGGAGAGGAGAAAGTGAAGTGAAGTTCAAGTGGAAGTCAGAGAGAAAAGGCATCGGGGTTGGAGCCCTGGCGTGCTGGCTAGGTGGCAGATGGTGGTCCGTGTCTGTCAGGAGATGGGAAGATGGCTGCCAAAGATCCAAGGTGGACCGGGACAGGGTAGGAGCCCACCGGTACCGACACCGGAGAACCGACCCACAAACCGTGCACAGAGGGGGTACCTGGAACCTGAAGCAAGGACCGGAACCACCGGCTTTGTTAATTCACCAGTTGAGGACAGGATTATAGGTCCTTTCCCACCCAAAGTTCCAAAAGAGCAGACCAGCAGCCCACCGTGGGGGATAGGGCATCCACCAGGGCCCCTTTAGATCCCACGGGTCAGCGTCTGCAGGCAAGGCTCCCACCCATAGTTCTGGGAGCAGACTCCCGAGTTCCACACCGGGAAGTCCAAAGAGAACTAAACCGAGCAGAGGAAAGTGACACAGACCATCACCCCGGGTGAGGGACCAGAATACACCCGGCTGCGGTGGCCGGCCACTGGCACCTTGGTTTACCGCTGGACTTGTGTGATTTCTTTGACTGTGAGTACACTAACATCCCCCGGTTCAACCGAGTGCGCCGGCCCCTGCAGCCACTATCCTCAGCACAGTGACACTGGGCTCCGGGGCATCCACCCCTACCCACGGAGGGTTAGAAACAACTATCTGCCATCGAAACGCCCCCGGGTGCTCCCTAACAGCAGCGGTGGTATCCCATCTTACCACACACCGTGGGTGGCGTCACGGACTATGAAGAAAATCCCACATACAACCAAATCCCCTTTGTATTTGAAGTGTCTGCGAGACCCCCGAGTCCGGAGATCCCTCAAGCCACATTGCAGATCTAGATCCGAGCAGCACGGCTGCTGGTGACGTGGGGATGGCACAGTAGTGTCGGGGTGTGTACGGTGATGATAAGTGCGGTAGTGCCGGTTGTGCGGTGATGATGGGTGCTCGCTCTCTTTCTCTCTTGGCTTAACGCATAGCGTTATTTCACAGGAATCCGTTACCTTTATATCACACTATTTACAACGCATCCGTCACATGCGTCACACAATGCATTGTGACGGATTCCGTTTAACGCAAGTGTGAAAGTACCTTCTGCTGTTGTCGAGCCCCGGGGACGCTGTGTCGGTGCATTACCTTCAGGGACTCCGCTGTCAGTCTGGATCTTGTCACCGGTAGGAAGTCTTCTATTTGTCGTGACGCCACTCTCAGTATTGCGGTCAGTGGGGACCGCCACTGCAGGTTGAGGGTCGCCTGGGGCTGATGGTGTGTGCAGTCAGTTGGGATAGCCTCCTGAGAGTGAGGCAAGCCCCAGGGCCCGGTGTAGGTGTGTAGAACCACAAGGCGCAGAATAACTCCACACAAGCAGGATGTCTTTCAGGGGTTTTACTCACTTCAGATGGCAGGGTGAGTAACCCGGGCGTAGCTGGGATGAACCAGGCTGGAACCAGGTATCCTTCAGGCTGACTTATGATGGTGACTACCGACTCGCCTTCCTTAGCCCTTAGTGGTTTGGGGTAACCCCGACTTTTAGTCCCTATGGGGGTCACCCAGGGAAGTTGCTGAAGCCTCTCTCCCCTTCGGTTGCCGTTTGCTTGTCGCCTGGACCAGATCACTCCAGCTGCTTGCCTCCTGTGAGCTATGGGCCCTAACTGTGGCTACGTGGCTGCGGCTTTTAGGTGTTGTGGTGTGGGCTTTGAGGGCCCCACACCGGCAGGTTTAGCAAGGAAAGGTAGATCTATCCCCGCTCCGGGATCTGCCGCCCGTTTGGGCCTGGTACTCCCTAGCAGTCTCCTTACTTCCCACTCTGTGCTCTCTCTTAGCTGGAGATGGGTTTCGGGTAGCACTCCTAGGTGACCGTTCTCCCCCGTCGGTAGCCACTGCGCGGACGCTGTCAGACTGCAACAGCCCCAGGGGTCTGCTCCTCTCTGAGCTCCCTGGACTCTGCACTGAGCCGGCTCACTGCTCCTCCTCTCCTGTTCTTGCCTACGCCACCTAGCAACCAGGCTCTCCTACCACACCCCTTGAGAGGAGATGGAGGCTTTTGGCCCCCTCCACTATTCCAGTGGAGGTGAAGGCTTTTCCCCCTCCTGGGATCCCCAGGGGTCCTCTCAAAGGTACATGTGTGAGACCTGATCACTATGCGCCTGTGTAGTCACACCTCGGTCAGCCTTCTGGATTACCTGTATTGTACTGTCCCCAGTATGGGTGCAGTACTCAGTGGTGCCTGACCAGGTCAGGGGCGCCACATTCCCCCTTAGTTATCACCAGCACGTCCTCGGGCTGCAAGACAACATTTTAAAATGCATAAAACATTAAAACATGGTAAAACATTTTTAAAAGCACCAGGTACCATACATCACCACCCTCCACCCACAAGTCCGTTAACCCACCCTAAACCCTTTCACGTTGGCCGCGCCTTCAGCCACTTCTGGCAGGATGTAGAGGCGGCTTCCATGGGCTGGTGGTTTCAGGGTATACCTGGCCTGGTGGAGCCGCGCCTTCAGCCTCTTCTGGCAGGATGTAGAGGCGGCCTCCACAGTTGGTGCTGACCAGGTACCCTCTTGGTGGTGGAGAGCCAGGCCCCATAAACAGGCATGCTCTCTGGTTGCAGGTGAGCCAAGGCCCTATATACGGACGTGCTCCCTGGTTGCAGACGAGCCAAGCCCCTAAACAGGCTGGCTCTGGTGGTGGTGGTGCCCTCTGGTGTAACTATTTACACTGCGAGAGTTTGTGGCTATAGCCAGTTCATAGCCTTAAGGTTCATTTCTCACATTAGTTTATGTGGGCACATTGCTTAAACAGTAACGTTGCAAAACTTCAAACTGGTCAAACAGTAACTTGGTGTACTTTACTTTATGCAGATTCCTCCTCACCAGGGCTTGGGCCTGTAGGGCTGCGGCACCTGTTGCTTTCTTGACCTCTTTCTTCTTCTGTGTCTGTTTCTTTTTCTTTAGGACATGGTGTTACATCGAGTGCATACCAGCCTCTTTCTCCTTGATGCATTGTAAATTGCACTGTGTCTCCCATTCTTAGGTTTCTTCCAGGATGTCCTCTGGGCAAATGAGCTCTCACGTCTCTTCTATTGACAAAAATGCCTTCTTTCATACCAGGTGCAACTATAAAGCCGTATCCTGATTTTAGGCTGAAATCTTCCACTACTCCTCGACAAAGGGGTCCTCTGACCTGGGCTTTGGCTCTTCTCAGGAACCGTTTCTCCTCTAGGTCTCTGGCCGTTATTTCATCTTTCTGCTCTGGAGACTGCGGTGCAGGGAAAGACTGGGTTCTGCTACGGCGCCGTGTCTTGCGGACTGGATTCTGCGAGGTACAGCTTACAAGCTCCCAGGTGAGGCTTTTGGGTAGATCTTCTTCAGCAGACGGTGTTAGGTCTTCCTCATCCCAGCGGGAATATGGCAACATCTCCGGCTCTGGGCATGGATCCACTGCTGGTGGCTCCTGAGTCAGCTCCTCAGCTTCCTGGCCTCCCCTCCCCCTTAGTTCTTCTGAGCACTCCTTTGGTGGCAGTGCTGGGGATGGACTTTCATCAGCAGGCCCAGGCGGGGGACTCTTTGGCGTGGTTGCTGCAGGAGTCGTCTGAATCCTCTTGGGGGTATGCGGAGGGAGCATGTACCGGTCCACCATCTCCTGTGGGAACTTGGCCTCCAGGTCAGCCTTCAGCTGCCAGTATGCGGGGTCCTCACCTACCAGGGATTTCCTTGCAGGGACTTCCTTGGACTGGGGAGCGGTGTCTGCTCTGGCCTTGCAGGCCGGGGTAAACAATGGTACGTCTGTCTTTTCTTGGCGGGCCGCGCCCGATATGGCGGCGGCCTGGTCTTGGCGGGCCGCGCCTGGCATGGCGGCGGCCTGGTCTTGGCGGGCCGGGCAGGGCATCGCTGCGGCGGCCTGGATTGGCGTCGCTGTCGCGGCTTGGATCGGCGTCGCAGCTGCGATGGGGTCTTTGCAGACTGGGCTGGGCGTCGCTGCAGCGATCGGAGCTTGGCGGGCCGCACCTGGCGTGGCTGCGGCCTGGTTCAGCACCTCACTTGCGGCGCGGACGAGCGTTGCGGCTGCGGTGGGGTCTCGGCGGGCCGGGCCTAGCATGGCGGCGGCCTGGGTCAGCGTCACTCCTGCGGCGCGGATGAGGGTCGCGGTGGCAGCCGGTTCTCTGCGGACCGGACTGGGCGTTGCTGCAGGGACCGGGTCTTGGTGGGCCGAGCAGGGCATCGCTGCGGCGGCCTGGGCTTGGCGGGCCGCACCTGGCGTGGCTGCGGCCTGGCTCAGCGTCGCCGCGCCGGGCGCCTCTTCAGGGACCGCGGGCGTGGCAGCAGGGGTCGGGGCACTCGCGCTGGCAGGGGCATCACTGGACTCACCCATCGGTGGCAGCATCGGGGTCTGAGTCGTCACCGCCCGGTCTGGCACTCGGCGCGCGGCTCTCTCTTCATAGGCCTGAACCGCCGCGGTCATTGCCAGGAACTCCGCACGTCCCTCTCTGATCAGCCTTCCGACCCTGGCCTCCAGTTGATCGCAGAACTCGGCGAGCTCCCGACACCACCAGGCAGCGGAGCCTGGCTCTGGGTCTCTGCATTCAGACGCCATTTTCTCTAACAACAAGCTGCTGGCTTCTTTTCCGTTCCGCCGTCTCTGGACGCTTCCGCTCTCTCTACAAGCGAGGTCAGAACTCTGCAGGGGATCTCTGGGTAGCCACACCTCTTCGTGGGCGGTAACTTCTCCCAGCGCGGGCTGCTGTTGTTTTTCAGCGCGCTTTTCATGGTGGCAATATGGCGGCGCTTCCAATTTTTCAAGCGGACCGCCCAGGCACATGGTCACCTGTCTGAACAGGTCTAGTCCTTATCCTGTTCGTGACGCCAGATGTCGAGCCCCGGGGACGCTGTGTCGGTGCATTACCTTCAGGGACTCCGCTGTCAGTCTGGATCTTGTCACCGGTAGGAAGTCTTCTATTTGTCGTGACGCCACTCTCAGTATTGCGGTCAGTGGTGACCGCCACTGCAGGTTGAGGGTCGCCTGGGGCTGATGGTGTGTGCAGTCAGTTGGGATAGCCTCCTGAGAGTGAGGCAAGCCCCAGGGCCCGGTGTAGGTGTGTAGAACCACAAGGCGCAGAATAACTCCACACAAGCAGGATGTCTTTCAGGGGTTTTACTCACTTCAGATGGCAGGGTGAGTAACCCGGGCGTAGCTGGGATGAACCAGGCTGGAACCAGGTATCCTTCAGGCTGACTTATGATGGTGACTACCGACTCGCCTTCCTTAGCCCTTAGTGGTTTGGGGTAACCCCGACTTTTAGTCCCTATGGGGGTCACCCAGGGAAGTTGCTGAAGCCTCTCTCCCCTTCGGTTGCCGTTTGCTTGTCGCCTGGACCAGATCACTCCAGCTGCTTGCCTCCTGTGAGCTATGGGCACTAACTGTGGCTACGTGGCTGCGGCTTTTAGGTGTTGTGGTGTGGGCTTTGAGGGCCCCACACCGGCAGGTTTAGCAAGGAAAGGTAGATCTATCCCCGCTCCGGGATCTGCCACCCGTTTGGGCCTGGTACTCCCTAGCAGTCTCCTTACTTCCCACTCTGTGCTCTCTCTTAGCTGGAGATGGGTTTCGGGTAGCACTCCTAGGTGACCGTTCTCCCCCGTCGGTAGCCACTGCGCGGACGCTGTCAGACTGCAACAGCCCCAGGGGTCTGCTCCTCTCTGAGCTCCCTGGACTCTGCACTGAGCCGGCTCACTGCTCCTCCTCTCCTGTTCTTGCCTACGCCACCTAGCAACCAGGCTCTCCTACCACACCCCTTGAGAGGAGATGGAGGCTTTTGGCCCCCTCCACTATTCCAGTGGAGGTGAAGGCTTTTCCCCCTCCTGGGATCCCCAGGGGTCCTCTCAAAGGTACATGTGTGAGACCTGATCACTATGCGCCTGTGTAGTCACACCTCGGTCAGCCTTCTGGATTACCTGTATTGTACTGTCCCCAGTATGGGTGCAGTACTCAGTGGTGCCTGACCAGGTCAGGGGCGCCACACTGTCAGCGGGCATGGAGCAGAGCTGAATGGCAGAGCAAGCATCCAACACGCATACATTCTGCATCAATTCTGCAGTTACAATACATTCACATGTGCTGCCACATCGCTGCAAAATTATACGCATGGACACTACGCAATGTGCGCATTGTTAATAATAATATCCAAATTCAGTGTATAGTGTGCGGGGTGGTGGGGAGGTCCTGAAATAATGGCGATCTCCATTTTTTTTTCATAACTGCGTGTACAGTGGGGTGGTGCAGGCTGTCAGCCAATCACACACACACGGCAAAGTGCATTTTTTGCACACAAGCATGGACATGTGTCATTGGCTGTGTATGTCACATATCCTTGCCCTATAAGGACTTCTGAGTAGCTTCACTTTTGGACACTGTAGAAGGAGTTTACTCTGTGTATACGTACTTCATACCAGAACTGGCTCATCTGGTCGATACGTGCTCCTCCTGGTTTGTCCTGTGGCTTCTATGCTGCTAAGCTGAACATTTTTTTTGTGTTTTCTCTGTGTTTGTATGTGTTTGTGTTTGCCTGCCATTGTTTTCAATGGGGTTCGAAGGTGTTTGTCGAACGTTCAACGAACACACCCGCCGTTTGACGAACCGAACAGTAGGGAGTTAAGGTGGAAGCAAAGCGACACCCTGACTCATGTTAACGGAGACCTCGTACCCAAGAGAAGTAGTTCCTAGTGGAGTACGGTGGAGTACTCCCTGAACTACGCACCAATGGCGTACAGGACTCTAGGACAGGAAAGAGTTTCAAGCCGACCTGTTAACACCTGCACATCAAGGGGACCATCAAGGACCTTGCTGACCCTAAAGAATCTGAAGACTCCGTAGCAAAGGGAGAACTGGGGACAGGACCAGAGACTACAATCCTACAGGGTTCACGCTACCGTCAGGCAGACAAAAGTGGGCAAACCACAGAATGGGGACCTCCATTTGTTCTATACCACGGGGACCCACTTACCAGAGAAAGGTGCAGGGTACCAGAGAACCAAACTGGCACAGGGATGAAGGGGACCTGGAGGTGAAACCAGCCGGCCTCGGGCAACCAGTCAACACTTACCAGCAGCGAGTAAACCAGTTGCACTGAACACCTGTGTGGACTACCGTATTCCGACACCCACTGCACCATACACCAGCTGGGGCAAAACCCTACTAGCAGGGGGTCTACCATTCTAGCTACCAATTCCAAGAGCCCCAGTAGAGACATTCTGCAGTGGCGGCTCACTACACTTAGCCGCAGCACCGCAAGTAGTGTCACAAGTGAAAATTATCTTCTTTTCCCCTATAAATATCCCAATTACAAAAAGGTCCCAGGGCACGGAACCAGGCAACAGCTACCACCGTGACATTCTCAATAGAAACACTGCCCAGGACTGAGTACCTAATATATTCCTGGGCGCGACACATAGCCTCCAAAATTTTAATCCTTGACGGCATAGTGTGTTGCTAATGATAATCTTTGAAACTGATAATCTTTGAGACTGTGGTCCCAGGTCTCTTCAGGTCATTTACCAGGTCCTCCTGTGTAGTTTTGGGGTGATTCCTGACATTTCTCAGAATCATCCTTACCCCACAAGACGATATCTTGCATGGATCTCCAGAGTGAGTAAGATGGATAGCCATCCTGTGTTTTTTCCATTTTCTAATAATTGCAGCAACAGTTGTTGCCTTCTCACCAAGCTGCTTGCCTATTGTTCTGTAGCTCATCCCAGATTGTGCAGGTCTACAATTTTGTCCCTGGTGTCTCTAGACAACTCTTTCATCTTGGCCATAGTGGAGAGGTTGGAGTGTGATTGATTGAGTTTGTGAATATACTGTAAGCAATGAGTTCAAACAAGTGCAATTATTACAAGTAATGAGTACAGAGTAGGAGGGCTTCTTAAATAAAAAATAACGGGTCTGTGAGAGCCAGAACTCTTGCTGGTTGGTAGGTAGAAAAAGTTGCAAAATCGTCAGTGTATCAAATACTTATGTTCCCTACTGTACGTATGAGATTCTTTCAAGTAGGCCTATAAAAATGATCTATTATGCCATCACACACAACCTTGGAGAAGCTATAACGAGGGTGGCATCATGACCACGTTGATATGATGAATGAGGAGGAGGAGAACACAAAAAAGAAGAGGACTGTCTACCCTTGTTTGGGAAGGAAGCTGTGCATTATAATGTACCAAAATAAAAAAAAAATATTTCAATTGACTATAGGTCCAGCTACTGTCAGCCAGAGAGATTGAGAATTCTGGGCTAATCTACACTTTTTTCATTTTGATAAGAGTCTTCCTACAGGATAATCAGTTGTCAAGTGGATGCATCTATTAATTATTATGCTCTCAGCGGCACTAAAAACTTGCTCAGACAAAACGCTAGAGGCAGGGCAAGCCAGCACCTCCAAGGCATAGTGAGACAGTTTATACCACTTTTTCAGCTTGGACACCTTAGTAGTTTACCGTACAGAAAAGTCACAGAGGATGGTGCCACGGTCGGCTATGTCATTTTCCAAAAGTTTTCTGTCTTTGTCAGAGTACCCTGTGCAGCAGAACCATGGCAATAGGACTGTGTAGTAAATCTGTCCCAGATCTTTAATAATGTTCCCATGCCTCTGTTCTTCCTGCTGTGTATCTTCCTCCTCTCTAATCCTTGTGCAAAGAGCTATTACCTCTGCCACGAGCATTGTCAGATGAAAATGGTTCTCCTGTTTGTCCTGCCAGTGCCCATCCATCCCATCCTGTCTGTTACCTTACCTAGGTCCTGCTTTCACCCAGTTCCACTCAACTGCCACAATCCTGGTTACTACCCTGGAGTGGCACCTGACATCTAGTTTGGAAGTGCTCAGTCAAGCCCCTCCCATGTCAGGGTAAGCCTGGATCATCCCTGTGGTCCACTGGGTCTACTCTTGCTCACTGCTTCATCACTGACAAGCGTGTCACTTTGCTCTGGCAATAGACTCCGCTAAATTCGATCATCTGCCCCCTTGGACAGCAGAACTTGCCCCGACCCTCTGCAGTCAGCGTATGCCTGATTGAATGCTGATTTTAGTTTGGTAATTTTTTCTTTTGGGTCTTCAGAAGAGGAGGTGTAAAGGGGGGATACTGTAGCATCTTTGTCCATGCATGGCCATCCTCATGCTGTGCGGTCCTCTGCTCACCCGCATGGCAAACCACATATCATGTGAACCTCTGCGTTGCCACCCACATTTAATTCAATCCCTATCTTGCCCCCCCACAGAGGACTACATATGTTTCGGTCCCAAGCTCTTGCCCAGGCCCCAGAACCTGTGCGTGTCGCATGGAATTTCCTAGTCTCCAGGGGGCGCATACTTTAAGAGGAATCATGTGCACCTTACAAAGTTGTCCCCAGCCTATCGCTGGGAAGCACCAGTTGTTTAAGGCTTCCTCCCCTGGTAGGAGAGGCCATAGAAAGTCATTAGGTCTTTAACCTAGTACTTGTTTGTTAGTCCAGCCTGTCTGCTCTGGTCTGCCAGTAGCCAGCACTAGTCCTGCATGTAACTGTGCCGCCCCATGCTCGGCTGCAACCGAACCACTCGGGTCCGGACCTTCAGTGGGTGGCTCGAGGGGCTCCGGACCCGGGGGGATCCTGCGGTCACTCCAACCAAAAAATGGGTTGGTGGTTTGGGGACGTAGGTGAACGGCCGGAGCCGGGTTTTACGTTTGTGACGCCACCCACGGGATGTGGTGAAGGTGGACACCACCGCTGCAGTTATGGGGCACCCAGGAGAGATGGTATGCAGCAAGTTGTTAACCCCTCCGTTGGCAGGGAAGGTGGCCCCGGGACCCGTTGGGGGTGTTTTGGCGGTGCATGGAAATTGGCGGCCGGAGGGCATTGGTGTACTCACTATTAGAATGAAACACTCGAGTCTCTGGTAAACCAAGATGATGGTGGTCGGTGCCCGCAGCCGGCTGCAGTCGGGTTCCCCCACCCGGTTGGTGGTCTCTGCCTTTCTCCTGCTCCTGTTTGAGTTGTTGGACTACCTGCGCTTGCAGCGTCAGGCGTCCGCTCCCCGGCTTGTGGATGTCAGAAGAGCCCGTTTGCCCGCAGACCCTGGCCCGTGAGATCTCTGAGCCTTGGTGGTGGCTTTCTATCCCCCTCGTTGGACTGTTGTCTTCTATGAGGGACTTTGGGTGGGAAAGGACCTAAAGTCCAGACCGCAATCAGTTAATTAACTCAGTCCAATAGTTTCTAGACATTGTTTCAGGGTCCGAGTACCCCCTCTTGTTCTCCGGTTTCCGAGTTGGTTCCCCGGGTCGGTACCGGTGGGCCACTTCCCTGTCCCGGTCCACCACGGTTCCATCGAGCCGTCTTCCCGGCTCCTGCAGACAGAAGCCTCTGTATACCTCCTAGCCAAAGGTGCCCGGGCTCCAACCCTGACACCTGTCAGTCTGTCACAGGCCTGACTTACAGGCCTGACCTCCACCACTCTCAAACTGCACTTTTTACTTAACTGTGGTTTCCTGCCTCAGGCTCTCTGAACTCCTCGGTGGGCATGTCCAACTGCCTGTCTCCGCCCCCTGGTGTGTCCATCCAGCCCTAAGGGAGGTGACTAGGGTTTATGTGGTTGGCTGGTGTTACCTAGTCAGGGGACTGGTATTGTGCGGGGTTCTATCTGTGACTACCTGGCTTGTCCAGGGCGTCACATAACAAGCTCTGCTGTGTCTTCCCTGTCTGTGTCCCTGGACCTGTCCTGTCTGTGTCTGTCTGTACCCTTCTACCATCCTGTATCCTGCACCTGTGTCCGTACCTGCCTGCACCTATCATCCTGTCTGTCTCATTATTGCAGCTACACCTGCCCGATATCCTGTACCTGATCTCTAATGTCCTGTGCCTGGTGATTCATGCCTGTTGACCTGTGTTTGATGTTCGGTCTCCTTTCTGATGTTCCGTACCTGAATTCTGAATCTGATGTCTGAAGTCTTGATTGAAGCTGTTCTCTGATGAACTGTGACTGATGACCTCAGCCTGATGTCCTGTACCTGTCTTGCCCTGTGTTCCTGTTCCCATCTTGTCTGATTCTGCCCTGTTTGTCTTGCCAGTGCTCATCTTGTTTGTCCTGTCCATGACCTGACCCCGGTCCTGCTGCCATCCAGCTCCACTAAGCTGCCACAGTCCCGGTCACTACCCTGGGAGTGGCACCTGGCATTTGCTTTGGTAGGTGCTTAGTCAAGCCCCTCCCATGCCAGGTTAAGCCCGGGTTCCCCCTTTGGTCTGATGGGTCCATTCCCACTCTCCGTCTCATCACCAGCAAGCGTTGCATAGCACTTCAGGGCAAGAGGCAACTGCCTGTGTTCTGGACATTGACCAGCATGTTGCACAGGGGAAGAGTCACGTCACCCGCAGATAATGATTATGGACCCAGGTTTTTGTCCCAGCTAGTCAGATGTTTGGATGACATATGCCTGAGCATGCTGGTGATGGTCAGGCTGATAGTGGTCTGGCCCCTACTGAGCTTGGTATGGCACAGGATGCAAATGACTGTTTTCTTCTCTTCTTCCCTCTCTGTTAAAAAGTGCTAGACTAAAGTGGGCTTTAGACGCTGCAACATTGCTAGCCGATGCTAGCGATGGCGAGCGTGATAGCACCCGCCCCTATCGTTATGCTGATATGTGAAGATCGCTGCCGTAGCAAACATTATTGCTACGGCAGCATCACACGTACTTACCTGCTCGGCGACGTCGCTGTGACCGGCGAACCGCCTCCTTTCAAAGGGGGCGGTTCGCTTGGCGTCACAAAGACGTCACTAAGTGGCCGCCCAATCAAAGCGGAGGGGTGGAGATGAGCAGGACGAACATACCACCCATCTTCTTCCTTCCTCATTGCTGGCGTGTGGCAGGTAAGGAGATGTTCCTCGTTCCTGCGGCGTCACACGTAGCGATGTGTGCTGCCGCAGGGACGAGGATCAACTTCGCCCAAGCGACAGCAGCGATAATTGGGAGAGGACCCCCATGTCAACGAGGAGCGATTTTGGATGTTTTTACAGTGATCCAAAATCGCTCCTAGGAGTCACGCACAACGAGATAATGTCACGCTCCCCGGCTCCCCGGCCACGCTCTCCGGCTCCCCTGCCTCGCTTCCCGGCTCCCCTGCCACGCTCCCCGGCTCCCCTGCCTCGCTTCCCGGCTCCTCTGCCAGGCGTCCCCCGCTCCACAGCCTCCATGCCCCATCACCTGCGGTCCCCAGGCAGCCTGGTCCCCGCTCCCGGCGCCCGTCGGCAACCCTGCTCCAGCCCGGCTCTCCTGCCTCCTGTTCACCGCTCCCTGCTCTGGCTTCTGGCACCCGGGCCTCGCGCATGCGCATTAGGGCACACGCGCGGTCATTGACCCTCTCTTAAAGGGCCAGTGTCCTCCAACAGGATATTGAAGAATCAGGTACAGGGTATATAGGGAGATCCTTTCCAAGTGGGCGGGGCCTGTTCTTCGTGTTTTGCTAAGCTAGGAGTCAGGTCTCCTTGTGTTTTGTGGTATACTTACCTATCTCTCTCCTAGAGCCGCTCCTGCCTCGCCAATCGGTCCTGACGATACCCGAACCCCGAACGGTGACGGTCTGCCATCCCGTCAAGTTCATACCATCTCCGATCCCTGTGGTGACCCGTCTTCTCGCTCCGTCGGTTCCGGACTCTGCCTGACGTCATCTCGGCCTCCGAACCTGAGCTCCGTCACCCGGACTACCTTCAGTGACTCCGTAGTCCCAGGGACTTCTACACTCCTCTGAACGGACTGTCCTGCTACCTGTAGTGCTCCGGCTACCGGGCACCTTGCCCTCGGTGAGGTGTTCAGCCCAGTGGATCCACCTCCTGGGTCTGCCCGTCCACCTGGCCCTAACAGATAACTACAGCGGCCGGATGTACGTCACAAAATCCGTGACCCCAACGAGATCGCTGTAGAGATCTCGTAGCGTGTAAAGCCACCCTAAGGAACACCAGCCTGTGAGCTGGCCACATGTGGTTGCTCTGGAGAACAGTTGGTTGTCTTCTTATTCTAACCCCCCACTGCCTCTTGCTGCTTGTTGCGGTTCTGTGTGTAATGGTGGTAAGCAGGAGGGACCCACTGGACCACAAGGGGGACTCATGCTTACCCTTACACGGCAGAGTCTCCAGTGCTGACTGGTGCATGTGCGATAGCTGGTACAGACAGAACGGCAGATGAAAACAGGTACGGATGGCATGGCAAATACTGACATGTTTAAATGGCACAACAGATACTAACATGTATAGGATACAGGTATAGGTAGCGGACAGTGGAAAAACAGGACCTGGGGAAGCAAAGCAGTGTGCAGTCCAGGAATTGCAGTGAGTGAGTCAGATTCCCTGATGGGGAGAGGCAGAGCAGCGCAGGGACGCTAGCGCTACAGTGCTTCCTTTATGCCCCCTGTTCAGCAGGTCAGATGAGAATTTCTTCTCTAGAATGATGTCCTTGGAGTTGATAAGTGAAGAATTGGCCGGTGGATTGGGTAGGCCAAATGGCCTTTGCTTGGGAGGTTTTTTCCTGGCCTCTTAACGGCAGACGGAACTAGTTTACAGAACAGTCATCTCAGAGGATTCACTGACATATTGGGATCCTTTCTCTTCTCATTGAAGTCAACCGCAGCAGGACAACATGCAAGTAGCAGAACTGGTTGGCTAGATGGTACCTTAGAAGACCAGGACCGATGATCACTGACTAGGCACCTTTTGCAGAAATTCTGCCCTCAACGGAGCACATTCATATTTCCAGTCCAGAACTGGCTCATGAATATGCAGCCAAGGCAGACCCAGAAGAAGAGGGCAAGACATTTTTTAAAGCACCTGGAAGAATATCTTCTTCATATGCGAAGTTCCCACTCGTAGTTTCACTGGTTCTGAAATGAAGCATGCGGGTTTGGACAAGAGTACTCCATCAACAGACAACACCTATAAGGGACTCTGAAGGTCTCGGATGGCAATCTGGTACTGATCCACCAAAGTCTGTTGAATGCAGTTTCCAGCAGATCCAGAATCAAAATTCCTCGGTACGATATGGACACAGAGAAGGTCTACAAAGAAAAGGGACTGTTTCATTGAGGGATACCCCTCATCCCAGCCCAACAGGACCAGTATGGATGTAGTGTTCTTTTCCTCCATAGTATAAGCACAGACACTCAGCGATATTCCCGTCAATGCTCGGACATTCTTGATACAACCAACCAGCAGAAGTTCAAGAGCCAGAGCAAGAATTGTAAACAGGGAAACCATCATCCTTTGGAATGATCGAGCTAGACTCATAGGTCTCCTTTCACATGATTCCTCCAAGGAACATTTCTGGAATCTGTAATTGACCCGAGTAGTCAAACAAATCAGATCATCCAACATATTGGGAAGAGCACGGCCAGCCACTTCATCCTTAATCCTTCCGGATAGACCATTCACTAATGCTTGATTATTCCATCCCAGTTTTGAGGAAAGGGTGCGGAACGGAACCACATACTGACCCACAGTCTGAACTCCTTTATGAAATGGCAAAAGAGAGGACGCAGCTGTAGCTAGCCACTCTACTCAACAAAATCTTTCTGGAAGGCCTCCAGGAATTTCAGGATGTCATCGGTAACTTCTCTCCTATAGGGTATTCACCCAGGTGAAAGCCTCCTCACTGAGGTGTGACATTAGGAATGCCACTTTGGCCTGGTCAGAAAAAAACTGGGTGGGCCAAAAGTTCAAAGTGGAGAGTGCATTGGATGATGATCCCTTTGCACTGCTTGGATCAGACGGACGAGGTCGAGATACAGATAGAGATGGAGCATTCAGGTGGACATTCATGGACTGTAAGTGGGTCAGGATTTGACCTTGTTGCTCCTGCATGTCATCATGATGATCTCATGCATGACATCTCACACTATAGTCCGGGCAGAGGCCGAACCTCGGAGTCAGCAGAGTCCATGGCTGGAGCAAACTGTAATGCATGCCGGTGATAAGGAAGCGGGTGTGAGTGGACCACTGGACTACAGGGGGGACCAAGCATATGTGACACCCTGGCCTATCAGATCGTCACAGGATATTGTGCAATCTGCCCTTCTGCATGATATACACCTCCTCCTTGGTTACGGGTCCCTGGCCTTTGGTGTTGCTAAGAATAAGCTAATTGAAATCCTAGAAACACTCTGCATCACACCCACCAGACACACCAATGGGTAGCCTGAAGGGAATAGGGCCGCCAACTGGAGGGGTTGGTTAGGGAGGGTCAGGAGTGTCAGGAGCAAGTTATTGAGTGGTGACTCTCGTGAGGAGAGGTCACAAGTCAGTCGGAGGAGGTCAGGAGCTGGGCTCCTTTATTACTAGGTGGGAGACGTTGGTCTGGGCCTGGTTGGAGCTGGAACTCCGGTCGCAGAAGATCATGACAAGGGGCACGGAACTGCAGAGGAGGGCAGCCGACAGTTTTGTGCAATCTCCGGGCAAGGGCCATGGCACGACGGGGTACGTGGATCCTAGGCCGGGAAGTAGCTTCAAGCGTCCTGGTAATTCACCCGATGAGGACGAAGTCTTCAAGAATCGTTCTCCACCCGCTCCAAAATCAGGGTACTAGCGCAACGAGGGGGATAAGACTTTCCCAATACAATGTCCAGAAAATCCCAAGCGTGAACCCTGAGAGCAAGCTCACTCCATTAGCCATACGGGTGAGTGGGACCTGACTAGTTCTATACTACAGGGGCCAACCAGTAAAGAAGGTGCCAAAGGAAAGGTCACAGTCTAACAAGCAACACCATCGGGCACGGAATCTGGGCATGCTCCCTCCCTGCTGCAGCGTGCAGCGGTGCTAAGAACTTTGGTTTACAAGTTGTCAGTGTCAGCGTTATTGGACTGAGTGAGTACACAGGGAACCTTTCCTCCCCAATGTTATCCCCTTACTACCATCACCGAGCCCCGGGGCATTCCCCCTACCCACAGAGGGGTTAAACACCTAGCTGCCATCCCATCGCCACCGAGCGCTCCCAACAGCAGCGGTGGTACTCGACCTTACCACACACGAACTATAAACACAAAACCCCCAGTAAATACCCCCCTTTTATTTCGAGTGGCTGCACGACCCCTCTTGGGTCCGGAGACCCCTCGAGCCACTGCGGATCCGGATCCGAGCTGTCTTGGCTGCTGACACGGGAGGCGGTACACTTACTCTGAGGTGGGAGAAGCTTGACTATTAAAATTTTTTGGGTAGACGCCAGGTGCCATTCCGGAACGGTGGCAACTGACCCCAGGAAAGGAATAGGCTCGGGTATGGACAGTAACAGCAGAGTCTCTTTTGCTGATAGGTGCAGGCAGGACATCTGGTACAGACAGAACACCAGATGAAGGCAAGTAATGATGGCATGACAGATACTGATGGGTATAGATTGCAAAGCAAATACCAACATGTGTGGGACAGAGGTGTGGGACAGAGGTGCGGGTAGCTGGTAGTAGAAAACAAGACCAGACCAGACAATTAGCTAGCTAGACAGACATTAGCTGACTAGCTATCCATAGTAAATAGTTACTTAGGTTAAAAAAGACCTTCAATAGGTCCATCCAGTTCAACCTTCCTCCACCAATTATACATTTTATGGCTAGGTTCGCACACTGCGTCTTTTTGACGCTGCGTTTTTGTGCGTTTTTGGCCGCTAAAAACGCACAAAAACGCACCTGTGTCGAAAAAACGCATCAAAAAACGCATGCGTTTTTGCCGCGATTTGGTGCATTTTTGGCTGCGTTTTGCTGCGTTTTTGATCTCTGCGTTTTGCTGCATTTTTCCAATGCATTGCATAGGGGGAAAACGCAGAAAAACGCAGGAAAGAACTGACATGTCCATTTTTTTTTTTAACTCAAAAACGCAGGTAAAAAAAACAGATGTGTGCGGACAGCAAAAATGAAAACTCATAGACTTTGCTGGGGAAGCAAAGTCCTGCAGTTTTGAGGCCAAAAACGCACCCGAAAAACGCGCAAAAACGCCGCGAAAAACGCACTGTGCGCACATAGCCTATCACTAAATCATTTAGAACTGACAATGTTATGTGTACTGAGGAAATCATCCAGCCCTTTTTTAAAAGCTGTTATAGTATCTGCCATTACTACCTCTTGTGGTAGGGCATTCCACAGTCTGACTGCTCTAACTGTAAAGAACCCTTTCCTATTTAGCTGTCGGAATCGCTTTTCTTCCACTTGCAGTGAGTGCCCCCTGGTCTTTAGTATTGTCTTCGGAAGAAATAAGTCATGTGCCAGTCCTTTGTGTTGACCACACATGTATTTATACATATAAAAGAGATCTCCTTTGACATGTCTTTTTTCTAAGCTAAACAAATCCAACTTTTTCAACCTCTCATCATATGGGAGGCCTTCCATTCCTAGCAAAAAATCTAGTTGCCCGCCTTTAAACTGACTCTAACTTCAGAACATCTATTTTAAAATGTGGAGCCCAAAACTGGATCACATATTCTCTTTTATACACCCTAAAATCTTGTTTGCTTTTACAGCCGCTGGTAGACATTGAGTACTGTTGCTCAGCTTACTTGTAACCAGAATAACCAAGTCTTTCTTCTGTTCTGTAGTCTTGAGTTTACTTCCATTTAATGTATACGCAGCTATAGGATTACTCCATCCTAGGTGAATTACTTTACATTGATCAAGTGTCTGCCCATGCTGACATCTTATGCAGATCGTTATGTAATATTATTTTATTGTATCATCACGGTCAATGTTGCTCAGACACCTCCTATAGTAGAATGATGTCGTACCTAGTGCCTCTCAACTATAGACTGAGAGGCACTTCTGGACATACTATAGGTGTTCCAGCCCTTTAAGAGAGCGAGAATGCACGCTTGCTCTAAGTGCACTCCCAAGGGACCAGTGCAGTGTGTATGGGACCCCGAGCAGGAGGCAGGAGAGACCCACATGGAGGACCGCGGGGAAGCAAAGCAGGACACAGTCTAGGCGCAGCGATGAGTGATTCAGCATCCCTGCTGGGGAGAGGCAGAGCAGTCCAAGAATGCCAGCAGTAGATTGAGATTCACTCCCCCTCTGAACTGCTGTACTTGCTTTACATGCCACCTCGCTTTTTTGGGTCAGTGACTTTATTGTCCACCACTTAGTTTTCCACTTCCACACTCTGTTCCTCCTCCTTACTTCTAAATGTCATCTTACTTGCTGACAACTGTATCTCATCTTCATGCACCTCTTGAGTCAGTAATTACTATTTCTCACCTTCGCCTTCTTCTGACTGTGGCTGCTCAAATTTTTGGGCATCACCGCACACAATCTCCTCACGTGTCTCTTGAAACATGCATGTTGCGAGGCCAGAAGAACTCATAAATAGAAAAGTAAAGCTTCACAGAGTGCCCAAGTGTCGGGTCACTTGTCTCTTATGGTGGGAGGAAGGATGATCAAGAGGAGGATTATGTGGTCCTGACTCTTGAATATTCAGACTGAACCCTATGGGAGACAGGGTATTGCTGGTAAACAGACTGAAAGCATTATCTGCCATCCAGCTCATAAACTGCTCGTACTGCTATGGCTTCAACACTGGTGTCCCACGCCGCACCTGGAAAGTGAGAGAGGAAGCTAGGTGTCGATGATAAGTGGCTTTGCTGTGCCCCCACAGCAGGCTCAGTTTGCACTGGCTCATGGCCATGTCATCTGCATGCACAAGCATCAGCGTGGTGGCCACTTCCACGTCCCTTACCACAGGACTTATGCATTTTAAATTATGTACGCAGCTAAAAGTTTTATTATTAGAGAATAAATTAAATGTTTTTAAATATCAGACGCACAGTCTGTAAGGCTAGAATCCCTTCCCACAGGCCTCTGATACACTACCTTTATTTCACCTTCTTGTCCTACAGTAAATGCAGCTAGGAGTGTAATTATCAGAGAATGAATTATTTTTTAGGTATCAGGAGTATGGTGTGTAAAGGCGGCGTTACACGGTACGATATATCGTGCGAAATATCGTCGGAGTCACATAATTTGTGACGCACATCCGGCATCGTTAGAGATGTCGTACCGTGTGACACATCAGAACGACTGTTAACGAGCAAAAATACTCATCTTATTGTTGCTCGTTGACACGTCATTCATTTCCATAATGTCGTTCCTCCTTCTGCACGACGGTTGTTCGTCGTTCTCGTGGCAACACACATCGCTATGTGTGACACCCCGGGAATGACGAACAACAACTTACCTGCGTCCCGCCGGCAATGAGGAAGGAAGGAGGTGGGCGGGATGTTACCTCCTGCTCATCTCCGCCCCTCCGCTTCTATTGGGCGGCCGCTGTGACACCGAACATCCCTCCCCCTTCAGGAAGAGGATGTTCGCCGCCCATAGCGATGTCGTTAGAGAGGTAAGTACGTGTGACGGGGGTTTAACGACTTTGTGCGACACGGGCAATGAATTGCCCGTGACGCACAAATGACGGGGGCGGGTGCGATTGCTTATGCGATCGCACGATATATTGTGCCATGTAACGCCGCCTTAAGGCTAGTATCACTGCCAAAAGGCCTGTAAAACACAATGCCTACTTCCCCAGCTTGCCCTACAGTAAATGCAGCTAAGTGCGTTATTATTAAAGAACAAATTAATTTTTTTAGGTATCAGAAGCTCAGTCTGTAAGGCTAGAATTACTGCCTAATTGCCTAAAAGACACAATTTCTACTCCACCAGCTTGACCTACAGTAAATGCAGCTAAGTACAGAATTATTAGAGAACAATTTAATTTTTTGAGATATCAGCAGCACGGTTTGTAAGGCTAGAATTACTGCCTAATGGTCTATAAGACACAATTCCTACTCCACCATCTAGTTCTACACAAAATGTAGCTAAGAGCAGTATTATTAGATAATAATGATATTTTTAGGTATTAGCAACACAGTCTTTAAGGCTAGAATCACTGCCTAAAGGCCTGTAACACAAAATTCTTACTGTGCAAGTTTGCCCTACAGTAAATGCAGCTAAGGCTAGGTTCACATTTCCGTTGTTTTGCATCAGTCACATGCGTTGCTTGATGCATGTGTGTCGCCCTGGGCAAGCCAGGGGACACAGGTCACAACACCACCACACCCCACACTCCAGGTAGGCACACCTGCTAACCAGAAATCCTTGTTGCCTTCCTCCAAGAGTCTGATGATGCACACCAGGGGGTGGGCCAGGCGGTTGGCTCCGCCCACCAAGGAGCTCACAGCTCTGGAGGCAGGAAGTAACCAGGCAGTCTAGTCAGGGAGGAGGAAGTGGAAGGAGTGGAGGAGTAGTTTAGCCCAGGGCGAGGTTGTGTCAACAAGTGAAGCCCAGGCAGGGCTAGAGTAAACAACAGAGAAGTGAAAGTGGTGAAAGTAGAGAAGTGTAAAGGAGAGAAGCCAGTGAAGTGACAGAAGGAAAGAAAGCCTGAGAGCCCAGCTTTGTGTAGGGCCAGAACAGCAAGGTCAGCGACGGCGGTGACTGTTTGGAGGGGGACCGTTTGGAAGTTCCTGGAAGGACCCCGTTGGCTGTGTGCCCGGTGGTCTGGAGCAGTGTTCCGAAGGACAGTCAGCACCAGGGCAGGGGCCTCTCGGACCCCGGCAAGGCTAGGAGTCGCCAAATTTGCCAAATCCGTCAGTGACGGGGACGCAGATCCCCCAGCAACCAAGTCCCGAGTGAAGGCAACAGCCCGACCATTACCGGGGAGACACCGCCACCGACAGGGCACCAGTTTCCCCAGGGCCAGCGCCTGCGGGCAAAGTGTAGAGCTCCTCCGGCCCAGATTGCAGCCGGGGAGCGGGTAACCGGAGGGAATCCACCGCTACCATCAGTCAACATAGGTGCAAGGAAGAGAAACGTCACCGTCACCTACCGGGAGTGCAGGTGCAGCCGTCTGTGGGACCGTCCTACCAGCCGTTGGTTTACCGTACAAACTGTGTCCGTGTGTCAGGCTGAGTGAGTACCATAGTGCCGCAAGGCACAGCGCTGCCCCCGCGTCCCTGCGCCCTCCAGGCCCTACACTTTACATCTCATCACCGGGCCCCGGGATCACCAACCCCTACCCACGGAGGGGCAACACAACACCTGGCTGCTCCGCATCACCATCCCCGGGACCCCCACACTGAGCAGCGGTGGTGCAATCACCACAACCGTGGGTGGCGTCACGAACTATAACAATCCCTTCACCCAACAAGCACCCCCTTTCACTCACGGGCGAGGAGTGTCGCTCGAGACACCCCGGGATCCGGCCCACGGCTCGAGCCACCAGGAGCAACTGCCGGACCCGAGCAGAAGGGGTGAGCGCGGTGTGCTGACACCCTCCTCCCCGCCCGCGACAACTTGGCGTCACGAACAGGATCTTACCGCTCTGCCGTCAGGTAGAGGTGTGCCTTGTTACCACCGGAGGCATCCGGCAGGAAAATTTCAGAAGCCGCCATCTTTGGCGCGAAAAGTTCCCGCTCGAGCGTCTTCTCGAGCAGTAGAGGCGCGAAGGCCAAAACCCCGCCCCGAGAGAGGAGGGGCCGGAAAGAGCTAAGGGGGACGCGATGGCGGCTGGACGCATGTAGCTGCGGCTATAAGAGCAGGGACGCCAGGACTCTGCAAAGATACCCAGTTCCTGGAAAGCACGACTGCCGAGATGTCCGCCCCACCTAGTTCTGCGGAGACTACCGAGCCGGTGTCTGGAACAGCCGCATGGTTGAGGGCCCGGGCGGCGGGGATCTGCCGTCGCTACCAGAGTCAGATCGGCGGGCTGATGGCGCAGTGGTCCGCGGAGGTAGAGGCCCTAGTTGCTGTGGCGCGAGTGTATGGAGTGGAGGCCGTGATGGAGGAGCTGGAAAATGACCCACGCCCCTGTGTCCCCGAGGGACCGGTCGCTGCGGCTGAGGGACCCGGTCTACCCCTGGCTCCTGTGTTACCTCCGTCCTACGCACTCGCGTGCTGCACCGCACCCGGCCCGTCTGGTGTGCCTCCCTCTGTGACTGCGGCGGGGGAAGAAGATAGCGACCCCGGGCCTGACACCGAGCCTGTGTCGGAAGAAGAGGAGGAGGTCGTTGCCCTGCCTGGCATGGAGGCCACTTATATTCCCCGAACCGGAGGCAACGGGTACCGGGCAGCCCTTCCACGTCGTGCTTGTTATGCACTGGAGGGGCTAGTGCCCGTGTCCTTCCACCCCGAACCGGGTGAGGAGGACGAAGACACCCCGTAGGGCAGCGGATGTCCGCAGCAGCAGTCCCCGTTGGGACTACCAGTGAGTTCAAGTTTGTTTGAAAAAGTTTTGAAAAAGTTCTGCAAATGATAAGTGAAAATGATCCGAAGTTCACCTGATTCACCATGTGATTAGCAACCGGCAGGAGCCGGCACCGTTGTCCCCGTGGGGACCGTTTAAAGTTTAATTGGCATGGGAACTATCCATGGACAAGCCCGTGAACTTGCAGGGCACCACAAACGTTAAGTGGCTTGTAAATATGTTGGTTACCGTTACCGTTTCCGCAATGCCGCCTCCGGAGAGGCAGGTTGGAGGGAGAGCCCTGAGCAGAGCAGGCCAGGGCCCAGCCACCAAAGGAACCGGTGGCTACCCTCTGGAGGGGAAGGACAGATCCCGCTCGGGTAACTTGTGCTGGACTGTGGGTCAAGGGGTGCTGCCTGGGCTTTAGGGGCAGCATCAGGGCCAGGTTGCTTGGGTGGGAGCGAGCGGAAACCGTGACCGTATACCGTTGCAACGTTTAAGTAAATGTGCCTCCCGTCTTGGGAAGAGTTTTTGATTAAAAATGTATTTATGTTTTGTTTAACCCTTGTTACCCCTTTTTACAGAAAAATAAAACCGGTGTAGGACGGCAGCCCGCGGACGGTCTGCATTTTGCTAAGGGGGAATGTGTCGCCCTGGGCAAGCCAGGGGACACAGGTCACAACACCACCACACCCCACACTCCAGGTAGGCACACCTGCTAACCAGAAATCCTTGTTGCCTTCCTCCAAGAGTCTGATGATGCACACCAGGGGGTGGGCCAGGCGGTTGGCTCCGCCCACCAAGGAGCTCACAGCTCTGGAGGCAGGAAGTAACCAGGCAGTCTAGTCAGGGAGGAGGAAGTGGAAGGAGTGGAGGAGTAGTTTAGCCCAGGGCGAGGTTGTGTCAACAAATGAAGCCCAGGCAGGGCTAAAGTAAACAACAGAGAAGTGAAAGTGGTGAAAGTAGAGAAGTGTAAAGGAGAGAAGCCAGTGAAGTGACAGAAGGAAAGAAAGCCTGAGAGCCCAGCTTTGTGTAGGGCCAGAACAGCAAGGTCAGCGACGGCGGTGACTGTTTGGAGGGGGACCGTTTGGAAGTTCCTGGAAGGACCCCGTTGGCTGTGTGCCCGGTGGTCTGGAGCAGTGTTCCGAAGGACAGTCAGCACCAGGGCAGGGGCCTCTCGGACCCCGGCAAGGCTAGGAGTCGCCAAATTTGCCAAATCCGTCAGTGACGGGGACGCAGATCCCCCAGCAACCAAGTCCCGAGTGAAGGCAACAGCCCGACCATTACCGGGGAGACACCGCCACCGCCAGGGCACCAGTTTCCCCAGGGCCAGCGCCTGCGGGCAAAGTGTAGAGCTCCTCCGGCCCAGATTGCAGCCGGGGAGCGGGTAACCGGAGGGAATCCACCGCTACCATCAGTCAACATAGGTGCAAGGAAGAGAAACGTCACCGTCACCTACCGGGAGTGCAGGTGCAGCCGTCTGTGGGACCGTCCTACCAGCCGTTGGTTTACCGTACAAACTGTGTCCGTGTGTCAGGCTGAGTGAGTACCATAGTGCCGCAAGGCACAGCGCTGCCCCCGCGTCCCTGCGCCCTCCAGGCCCTACACTTTACATCTCATCACCGGGCCCCGGGATCACCAACCCCTACCCACGGAGGGGCAACACAACACCTGGCTGCTCCGCATCACCATCCCCGGGACCCCCACACTGAGCAGCGGTGGTGCAATCACCACAACCGTGGGTGGCGTCACGAACTATAACAATCCCTTCACCCAACAAGCACCCCCTTTCACTCACGGGCGAGGAGTGTTGCTCGAGACACCCCGGGATCCGGCCCACGGCTCGAGCCACCAGGAGCAACTGCCGGACCCGAGCAGAAGGGGTGAGCGCGGTGTGCTGACACCCTCCTCCCCGCCCGCGACACATGTGACTGATGCGTAGTACAACGGATGACAAAGAACAGCAATCATTGTTGGACTCCGTTGTGTGCGGGGGCGGAGCGCAAGGGGGGCGGAGCGCGAGGGGGCAGAGCCGAACGGGGCCGTGGCGCTGAGGACGTCAGTGCCGCGGGGACTGCAGGGCTGGGGACAAGTGAGTGTGTGTGTGAACGTGTCTGTGAGTGTGTGTGAGTGTGTGTGAGTGTGTACACATGCGGAGTGCGGGAGGGGGCGGAGCCGAATGGTGAAGTGTCGGCCTCCTTGCACACGTATCCAGGGTAAATATCGGGTAACTAAAAGAGAAACACTTTTTGCTTGGTTAGCCGATATTTATCTTGGATGCCAGCGTACAAAGCTTAGCGCTGGCTCCCTGCACACGTAACCACTGTAAATATCGGGTAACTAACCAAAGCGCATTGCTTTGTTACCCGATGTGTATCCTGGTTACGTGTGCAGGGAGCCAGAGAAAGCATGCGCAGCAAAATCCTACGGATTGCGCTGCTCAAAAAACGTTACAGGCTGCGTTGCTCCTGCCCGGCGGTCAGTTAAAAAACGACTGACCGCGACGCAGCGGATGCAATGCAGCATCATCAGTCGCAATCCGTCACTAATAGAAGTCTATGGGGAAAAACTGGATTCCTGCAAAATATTTTGCAGGATACCGTAATTCCTCAAGGCGACGGATTGTGACTGATGCAAAACAACGAAAGTGTGAACCTAGCCTTACAGTGGTATTATTAGAGAATAAAATAAATTTTTGAGGTATAAGCAGGACAGTCTGTAAGGCTAGAATCTCTGCCTACAAGCCTCTAATACACTACCCCTATTCCAGTTCCTTGCGCTACACTAAATGCAGAATAAGAGCGGTATTATTAACACTAGAACTACTGAGGTAGTCATTTTGACTACTTTGCACTATGTATTTCTATATAGATGTCACGAGTCCAGTAGTTCTAGTGTTAAAAAATACAATAGCCCTGAAAAGGACTGTCAGATTACTGTTGTACCAGCAGGTAATGTAACGCTATAACACTCTCCATTCTCAAGCAGAATCTCTGTGTAGTCCCTACACAATTTTTGGATAGAGTGCGGCAAACATAGCGTCTCTGGGTCTTATATAGACATGGTGACACTATGCAGCCGAACAATAAGCGTAATGCCAGTAGCCAAGATGGCTACGGCATTACCATGATTAGCAGGCCATCCCTGCAACATTCCTGAGTGATACAAATCTGGGAACATGTGGGACGGAGACTCAAGCATGTTGTCCGAGCAGCAGAATGATGATTGTGGACCTTTCCTGGTAAAGCAGCTGGTGTAGGCTTTGAAACACGTTGACTTAATCACAGCTGCAAATAATTCTCATAATCATTAACGCCTCTTCATCTTTTATTGCATCAAAAAGGCAGCACAAAAAAGGTCCAGATAATTCTTCGTTAATCGAATTTGACTTTCATACAAATAACACCAATACTGTACCTACAGTATTTTTTTTTTGCTTTGCTAGCATTTCTTCGTTTGTGAGTTTTAAAAGGGGGAAGTTGCGCTAAACATTTAGAAATGAGAAGAACTAGACAGATATTTATCACTGTGACTATCTGCCTCATAAAATGTACTCTTGATTGTGATAAACTACTAATTTTCTTGGATATCCACCTTACTAGGTAAATTTGACATCTGTCCTTTGTACATGCCACACCAAGACTTGTTAGTTTGTCACATACCTATAATTTCTTGGTTGTTCTTTGGGGGAAGGAGTTTTTGCGGTTCAAAACATACAAGTCAATTCTAGTATATTAAAAAATGTAAGGTAAAAAAGTGGCAATTGTAACAGATGGGATAATATAAAGGAACAAAAACCTCTACCATGGCATCTGGCAATAAGACTGTGGCAACCAGAGGATGGAGCAGTACCAAATCTGGCACCAGCAATCAGAGCAGTAGTACAATTAAATGCAGGTTTGCTATTATCTTCCTTTTCTAAGAATATTGGTGGGAAGGAAACGGACGGCATCATGCACTAAATGTCAGATTACTCATATAAAGGGTGCTTTAAATGCTGCGACATCGCTAACGCTATATCGTCGGGGTCACGTTGTTAGTGACGCACATCTGGCGCTGTTAGCGACATCGCAGCGTGTGACGCCAATTAGCAATGATCAACGATCGCAAAATCGTTCAAAAACGGTGATCGTTGACACATCGCTCCTCTCGTTAATATCGCTGCTGCCACAGGTACGATGTTGTTCGTCGTTCCTGCGGAATCACACATCGCTATGTGACACCGCAGGAATGACACACATCTCCTTACCAGCGTCCACCGGCAATGCAAAGGAAGGAGGTGAGCGGGATGTTACGTCCTGCTCATCTCCAACCCCTCCTCTGCTATTGGCCGGCCGCTTAGTGACGCCGCAGTGACGTCGCTATGATGCCGAACGCACCTCCCCCTTGAAGGAGGGATTGTTCGGCGGTCACAGTGATGTCGCTGACAAAGTATGTGCGTGTGACGCTGCCGTAGCAAAAATGTTCGCTACGGCAGCGAGCACCAAATGTCACACGAACGACGGGGGCAGGTGCTATCACGCTCAACATCGCTAGCAATCGCTAGCGATGTCGCAGCGTGTAAAGCACCCTTTAGTCACATAGTCACAGCAGGAATATGTCATCTTTAACATTGACACAGTGATCCCAACAGTTTGTCAGTATTTTACACATTCCTCCTTCTTTGCTTCCCTTACAGATAATATTCCAAATTATAGACTCTCAAGTTCACAAGTCCATCTACAACATCAATTTTTTTTTTTCCTCTATGCTCCCTAAACTACGTCACTATTGTTACGGGAAAGATATTCTACAACAATATCTTAAATGTTTTTTATTTGGATGGGAACAGACAGTATTCATATGTGAATGATACAAGTATAGTGGAGGTGGAGGACATGACCCAACTAACTGTATTGGTAGTGTTAGTAGTGACTCTGGCATCAATGGTTGTAGCGCCATTCAAACTGGTAGCTAATTTGTTCGTTGATCTCTTATTTAGGGAAAATTTAGGGCAAGAAATTCAGTTTATCAACCATAGCGAGATGTTTTTCAGGCAAATCTCGGAAGAGATGATGGTATTGCGATGTGGACGAAGTCTAGGAAACAGATTGGGATGACAAGGAGGTAATGAAGAAGGGAGGTGACATCAGCACTCGAGCAAATATTGTGGTGGTGGCGACACTTACCTGTGACCATTGTGGTTATGGGAATTCTTTACACAATGGTGGGCAGTGTAGTGCATAATGAAACTGCCCCAGACTGTGCAGCAAGGGGTTAACCCCAATGCTGTTTTTGTCCAGCCCCCTCTCCCGTCCAGGCCCTGCTCTTCCTGTGTTTGGGAGGGGACTCCGTCCTGGCCCCTCCTGAATTCCCAATCCCACCTATAGGGTGTAATTGCTACCTATATATTGGGGTCCGGGGCGGTGTCCGGCCTCTTCCCCTGGTTTCCCAGGATCCGGAGCAGCTCTGCCTGGTGGAAGCAGGAGAAACCCGATGGACCTTCACATCCTTGAGACGCTGCAGGCCCATGCGTGGCATGAAGGTTAGGGATGACTGGCTCTTTTTTTTGCAGAGCTCAGCTCTCCTCAGTTACAGCTAGGGGCTATGTTGCAGCACCTGCCAGGGAAGTGTTTCTTCTCCTAGGTGCTTCCCTCGGGCCCCTGCTCCACGTGCATCCCTGTTTTTCCTGCCCCTGCCTTTAGCACGGCAGGCAGGCTTTAATAAAATCCTCACAACTGTTGCTCCCTCAGCCCCCCTCCCTGTTGTTTTCACACAGCACAGTTTGCTCCACGCCCCCTTCATCTCCCCTGCAGCTTCCAGCACTTCTAGTGCATTTGTATCACAGCAGTATTACTTTAACCCCTCTTATACTGCCATGGACAATGACACCACTTCCTCTTCTGCAGGTTTTGGGCAGTGTGTCTGCTCACCAGCCTGTATCCCTGGCCCCCCCTCCCCTAACTCCCCTCCTGTGCTGCATACCTGTGATAGTCTGCCACGTTCTCAATTAACCCTTGATGCCCAAGCTGTCCCCTTCTTCACATCCACAGCTACTTTCACAATGTCTAAATCCTTGCAGACCACAGGGGTCCTGCTTATGTCCTACCAGTTATCGGTCCCGCTTCCCGTCTGCGTTGGGCTATGTGCCCACGTGGCGTGTTTTCATGCAGTTACGCTGCGTTCTGCACCGCAGCGTGGCTGCATGCGTCCTGCGCCCCAGCACAATCTATGAAGATTGTGCATAATTCATGCCCACATGGCGTATTAGAGCGCAGCGCTTCGGCTACTGCCGGGGCGCTGCGTTCTAAGAAGTGATATGTCGCTTCTTTGGTGCGCTCTGCATGCAGCCCCTGCTCTGTCTATGGGGGGGCTGCGTGCGGAGCGCATGAAATCGGCTTTTCAGTACGGACTGTTTCTGCGGCGGTTTGGGGCGCACGTGTGCTGTTCAGATCGCTGCGGAAATTTCTGTAGGGATGGAACGCAGCGTGGGCACATAGCCTTACATCGGTCGGATCTGCACGATCAGCGTCGCTCGCCGGATTGGTGCAGGAGGCGCTTGAGGCATTCTTCACGGAACTTCTCCCGTACACACAGAAGCCAGCGTTCACACTCATCTGGTAGAAGTCGCCTTTCGAATTCCTTTTGAGGGCTCAAGCGTCTCGAGGGTGACTGATGAGTGTGCACAAACATCTATGGTGCAGCCTACGAGGACACAGAGGAATTGGTCTGCTACTGGACAGCCCGGGGATGTGAGGTATGCCCCTTCCCACGTCAGCGGTGGTGTATCTACGGCGAATTCCCCAGAGATGGCATCCACATCAACATCCGGTGTGTTCACGGAGCCTTGGGGGATTAAGGCATTACAGCTCCTTAAGGTGGCATTCTCCATCTTCATTGTTTGAGAGATCGGGCGCTTCGAGGATGCCTGGCGGTCTTGTGCTGTCACGTCAGCGGTGGTGTTTTGATGGATACTCCCCCTGTGATAGCATCATGTCGACTAAGTCACGTTTATATTAGTCTCAGTACTTATGATAAGAAACCCAGGGTCACGAGAACGATTAGTAATTGGCTACAGGTTTTTCAGTCCTGGGTCAGAAACATCCCGACCGTGGTCCTGAAATGTTCATTTATCAATACCTAATTTATAGTTCCTATAAACTCACGGTGGTTATGGGTGTAGTTGGTATTATGAGGATTTTCAGCGTCGGCTTGTCCCTACACCCTGGCATTGGTTTGAGTGTCCAAGCCATGGATTTCTGGCTTAGGTTAATGAACGTACAGAAGCCAGTATACCACTTTTCAATCCACGGCCACTGTGCCGGAAGCTTCACAAGGTCCAGCCATGTTGGGCGTGCGCCGCCCAGGAGCGTGTTGGTTGTTTAATGATTGACACTTCCGGTTCTTTGGGTTATGCAATACTAGCACGAGTGTTCTGCTTGCTGCGGAGCCATTTGGCTGTTAGATTCCCTCACCCTCCTTCCAAGGTCCTCGGTAAAATGGTACAAATGTCTCAGACGACCCCGGTAAAGGTATCAGAGATGCCCCTTGTGGCTTGACAAATATCCCAATAAGGATGTGGCTGGTCATATCAGTTTTGTATTTTTCTTTCACTTTATTTATTCCATTTAATTTTCCTAATTGCTCCCTTATTGTTGCTAAAAGGAACGGAACCGGGTAGATTTCAATTGATACACCACCTACTGTATCTCACCCACACGGCGGGTCTGTTAATCATGGTATCCCTCCTGAGTAAGCTTTGATTTCTGTGTCTTTTTACAGTATAATTTCCCTTATACGGGAGTTCGGACGTAGTGCACTTTTGCTTAATCTGATATAGAATCTGTGTTTTGTCCGTTACCTGTTCATCCGTACTGTTCCATAGTTTGGGTTGTTGCATGTAGGGCAATTTTTATTACGATTCTATACTTCCCATGGGATGCTTTATGTCATTCCATTATTTTGAACTCTTCAGTTCATTTCTTCAACGGGTGCGGTGGTGTGAGACGGTCTCAAAATTTGTCACTCACTACTTGATGATTTTCTTTAATTGCTCTAGTGACTTTGATGAATGCAAACAATTTTTGACATTTTTTCAGTTGATATTGAGTTTGTTGTCCCTTTGCCCCCAAACAAACGTAGGGCACGAAAGATTCAGACCCTGTTTCAATTGAGTGTGGGTTTTTGTTTTTGTACGGTGCAGTCTTAAAGGGATTTTCTACATACCATGAAAATACATTCACTTTGTCTAATTGGTAATTCTGTTGGACAATTTTGTTGCTTATGTGATGTTATATTACTGAACCGCAGCATTAGAGAGGTCAGAATTACAGCCCGAGCTAATTAGAATTACAGAGAATGGTGAAGTAGGGCTTGCAAGGCTGCGCCAAATGACCACTCTGAATATGGAGAGTTAATGTTCCTTTAATTCATCTTGAATTATCATGAATTAAAGGAACATTAACTCTCCATATTCAGAGTGGTCATTTGGCGCAGCCTTGCAAGCCCTACTTCACCATTCTCTGTTATCAGCCGTTTTGGGTGCTGCTGCCGTTGGCCGTGTTTATTGCCTGCTCAGTGGTTGTGACTCTCACAACTTACGGGGTGAGTGAATTTCTTTAATTACCCCACGTATTTCTCAGATAAGACCCTATTTTGCGCTTTCTTTCCACAGTTCTCTGTGTAATTAGAATTACAGGCATAGTATAGTTATAAGTATTTGTGTCTTTACAGGAAAGTTACATTGCACCAAATGCAGTTCACCGCCTCTCATTGTCCACTAGGGGCGCTTCACCCTAACCACAGGATTACGTATTACTTCTGACTTACTGATTTGGTCTCAATTCCTTTTCACCTTAATGAGTGCATGTTCAACATGTGTTCTGTGGTGTCTAATGAGGTTTTATTTTTGCTCACCAATGCGTCTTTTTTCTGATGTTTTAGCGCTGTTTTTGGCAATCAGTGGTGCCGGGGCACCTGGCCCTCACCTTGTTAACTTTTTGTTTTACTGCTAATTTTTCCCTTTCAGAATCGTTCCCTATTGTCATTGCTGTGGAGTTATGGCACAAGTCACTAGCCAACTGTAATATTTTGTTTGCTGTTACGCTGCATACAATACACATTTGGATCCGAGCATGGGCTACGGGTTCTCAGAGTAATGCTCCATATTGATTGTCTCGTTTCTGTTTGCAGGATTTTTCAGCTGGTACCCAATGCCAGCCCGGTGGGTTGCCATTGCCACACCGCTGCGAGATCTTGTCGGGACCAACTCCTGACAGAGATTAGGACTTCAGATCCCCCTTCAAAGTGGCAACTTTATGGATAGGCGTGAGACAGTGGTTAGGTATAGGTATGCTGGTAGCTGGTCCCTCGGTTCTGATAACTTTACCTGTTCGGAGGTTACCCTCTAATATTTGATGCACCTTTATAACTTTGGTTCTTCCGCCTCTGTAGCCCAGAAGCATTCATTTGTATTTTGTTTCATTTTTGATGAGATGTTCTACGTCACTAAATCTTGTTATTTGCAAATCCCTTTAATGGCTGGTTTAAGTCCCACCAATCCATAGATAAGAGGCATCCCAATTTTTTTTTTTTTTACCTGATGCTTCTTCAGTTAATCGACTATGCAGGCTGTTTGTTCAATCCCACGGGAGATATCCCTGTTGTCCACAACCTTTAACTTGGCCTTTTCTGGGCCCTCAGAGTCAGCGAACTCGCCACACCGTCCAAGAATAGTTTTGTTGCCTTCAATTGTGTGCCATACTACTTATTTACCCTTCATGAGTATCCGCATTCAGGAGCCCAAACTGACCAAGTGGCCAGAGATTCTGGGATTAGACTGTTCCTTCCCCTGGCCCTACCTGCCCTTTGCGTTTGATGGAATTTTTGTTTGTCGGTCTACTGGTACCTCACTGTTAGTTTATTAGGATGGTTCCCCCCTTACTAGGTACCAGTTTACCGCTCCTTTTTTCGGTGCTGCCTCACCGCTTGCGGTTTTTTCACCCCTGATCACTTTGGGACTCATTCCTTTTCATTGTGGCAGCCACTAAGGCTGCCAGGGCGGGTTTTATCAGACTCTGCTATACAGTGCATATTGGTAAATTGCGCTCTGTTTTTTTTTGTCAGATATGCATCGCACGATTTATTGCAGGAAGTAACCAATTTTATAGCACATTTACTTTAATTTCTTTAAAGGTTCGGCATTGCTATAAAAAAAAAAAAAAGGTTTTTGGATTGTTGGCAATTTCTACGTGTTTTGGGCTGTTCAGAGAGCTGGTAACAGTCGCAATCTTGGATCCTACTCTGTCGAACTGCTTAGTGGTTGGGTTCGAGGCCTGAGATGGCTCAGGTCTTGTTGGAGGTGGTTGCCATCAGCAGGCAGTTGTCTGCTCCGATGATTTTAGTTGGAAGGTGACAACCGAAGGTTAATGCTTCAAGATGGTGTGCTCTTGGCAGATATCGGTCTGGATACAATTTTATCTATGATCCAGGGCGGCCTGGAGCAAGCCTTTTTTCCAAATGGTGGGGGTCGGAGTTCAGTTTGAGACTGGTCTCCTCCTTGGCATGTGTCAACAGCATTCTGGTGAGAGAGCGGAAGTCCTTGGTCCTGTGGTAGAGTGTCCCTTCTCACCTGGAGTCAAGTTATGTTTTACAAGTTCTAAAGAGTTTGTAAAAAGTTTATAAAATATGTTTTACAAGTTTTAATGAGTTTGGAAAAGTTTGTAAAATAATAATATATCAGTAAAGCTGTGACCGATATCTGCCAACAAAATGGTGTCTGTCTTTATTTCATTAGGACGGGCCTTTATTTGGATGCAATGGTTCTTTGTTTTTGTCTGTGCAGTCTGGTGGGCAGTGTAGTGCATAATGAAACTGCCCCAGACTGTGCAGCAAGGGGTTAACCCCAATGCTGTTTTTGTCCAGCCCCCTCTCCCCTCCAGGCCCTGCTCTTCCTGTGTTTGGGAGGGGACTCCGTCCTGGCCCCTCCTGAATTCCCAATCCCACCTATAGGGTGTAATTGCTACCTATATATTGGGGTCCGGGGCGGTGTCCGGCCTCTTCCCCTGGTTTCCCAGGATCCGGAGCAGCTCTCCCTCCCTCCCTCCCTCCCTATTGTTAATGCTTGTTTTTTACTTGTTTTTCTTTTTTGGTAACAGTTTTTAAATGTTTGTACAGTGAAGTCACAGCAGCATGTGTCAACAGCATTCTGGTGAGAGAGCGGAAGTCCTTGGTCCTGTGGTAGAGTGTCCCACCTGGAGTCAAGTTATGTTTTACAAGTTCTAAAGAGTTTGGAAAAAGTTTATAAAATATGTTTTACAAGTTTTAATGAGTTTGGAAAAGTTTGTAAAATAATAATATATCAGTAAAGCTGTGACCGATATCTGCCAACAAAATGGTGTCTGTCTTTATTTCATTAGGACGGGCCTTTATTTGGATGCAATGGTTCTTTGTTTTTGTCTGTGCAGTCTGTGGGCCAATTAATCTATTGCTGTGTGAAGGCTCGGCAGGAAGAAAATAAACCATGGATATGCTGGCATAAATTGGCATTCCACTCTCCATCAGCACATGAATTGGCAGGGGCGTAACGGTTGCCATTGCGACCAGGCCCGGCAGGTTAGGGGCCTGCCCTGCAGATCAGCAGCTGGCTCCTCTCTGTGAGAGAGGAGCTGCGCTACCCTGCCGCAGACCACATGACTGCTATATGACCTGTGAGTCAGTGGGGCCCGGCGGCAGCATCGAGCCCCGCTTGCCAGTCATCGCAGACAGCAATGATGAAGCATTGATCTCGAGCCACTCGATGCTTCATCATTCTCCCCTTGTGCCTACACGGTGACGTCACTGCTGTGCGACTACTGTGCTGAGGCATGCAGAGTGCAGGGCGGGAGGATGCTGACCGGAGCAGCGGGGGAATGAGAGAGGTGAGGACAGAGTAGCAGTGAAACGAGGAGAGGTGAGTACTTGTTGTTTTTTTTTTTCAATCGGTGAGTACACCGTGGCCAGAGGCCCATGGGACTGCATTATTCATGGACGCCCAAGGGGCTGCACTGTACATAGAGGCCTGGGGGGCTGCATTATACTTGAAGGCCCAGGAGGGGGAGGTTGCTTTATACATGGAGGCCTGGGGTCTGCATTATACATGGAGGCCTGAGGTCTGCATTATACATGAAGGCCCAGGGGGGCTGCATTATACATGAAGGCCTGGGGGGGCTGCATTATACATGGAGGCCGGGGGGCTGCATTATAAATGGAGGTCTGGGGGGGCTGCATTATACATGAAGGCCTGGGAGGCTGTGTTATACCTGAAGGGGGCTGCATTCTAATATATGAAGGGTATACTTGCAGAAAGAGGTCAGCGTTGCCAGGAAAGTATCTGGGTTTTTTAACTGTATTTACATGGCAACGCACTTCCTCCAGGCTATGCAAAAACTGTCACTTCGGGTGGGAGATGACACATTGAGCATTGCAGCCCCAAGGGAAAACCAGGAAAGAAGCATAACAGAAGGCCCTAGTAAGAGGGAAGGAGGAGCAGGGGTCACCTCCTAACCCTCACCCAAGTCTAATCCTTGCAATCCCTAAATTCCTTAGATGGGTACTTCCTCCTGTGCATTGTTCTGTGCCTAGGACCTTGCTGGCCCTGAACTCACTCTGACTAGTGTGTAGGCCAATGAGACACTAGTTTCGCTATTGCAATTTAACAACAAGAGGAAGGTAAGACAAAAGGGTGGGGAAAAAACAATAAATAACACTCCTCAGCTTCTCCAGCAGGAAACTTCACAACTGCAACTGAAATGAACAGCTCAGCTTTTCCAGAGACAGCGTTCTTCAAAGTGGTCAGTACAGAAGATCTATAACTGACATGAAATGAAGCTAGGTGTGGGTAAATATAGCCTACGGGAGTGATGAATAAATGCTGTAGCTGTAATTAAGGCAACGAGTAGTTTCAGCCAGAAAAGAAAACATCCTTAATCCCTTCAGCATCAAGTGAAAGTAAATCCCCTCTAATACAAGATTACAGTCAAGTGGACTCCACAGAGGACCTGAGGTTAATTAAGTGTTAAAAACTCCTATTCCCAGATCTGCCAGAGCTAGCATACAGAAGTGACACACTCATGACAGTACCCCTCCTTCTACTCTCAAGACCAGGTTTGTCTTGATGGATGGAATGCATCAACCTACTGGCATTAACTTCCAATGGTGGTACCCACATCCTTTCTTCCAGACCATAACCTTTAAAGTGTACTAAGTAATGAAGAGAGCACTGAACAAAACAGTAATGAACAAGCCTAGCCACCTGAAATTCTACGTTAAAATCACAAATCACTGGAGATGGCAGAAGAGGTGACTGTTCAGAGGACGCAAAATATTTGATAACCTAAGGAATACATTATAGATTTTAAGTGCTTGAGATAACTCAATGTGAAAAGACACATGGTTACTGATGTGGATAACTTTGTAAGCAGAAATTAAAGTAGGACCCAGCTTGCAAGAAGTAACTTTTAACCATTGTGGGTCAATGGTTAACACTGCAGTCTTGCAGCGCTAAGATCTTGGGTTCAAATCTCACCAAGGACAACATCTGCAAGGAGATTGTATGTTCTCCCTATTCTTGCATGGGTTTCCTCTGGGTTCTACTTTTGCCTTCCACATTCCAAAGATATACTGATAAGGAATTTAGATTTTGAGCCCCAGTGGGGACAGTTTGATTACATCTGTAAAGTGCTGTGAAATTAAAAGCGATATATAAGTGAATAACAAAAAAACTAATATTTCTAGTAGATAACCACACAGTCATTCACACACAAGTCCGAACATAGCAAATGTTTTTTTACCAGCCATTCAATTCACTTAAAACGTATGCAAGTTCTGGATGGATGAGTATGCAGATTCCTAGAATGCGCACAAATATTGCTGGTGGACTTCTAACCACATCCTGCTGCAACCCTGGCCACCAAAAATGATGATAAAGGCAGTCCAAAACTGATTTACTACTTGAGTTACCTAAAAGAGCCAATTTATAATGTTTACTTAAGGTTTCAAGATGCAAATTTAGAGGCAGAAATAATATCCCTGTAGTAAAGGCAACCGCCTGAACTTTGGCAGCAAGGAAAGCCCCCTGAACTTGGCAGCAGCCTTTACCACCTCAGAATCAGAGCACACAGTAGAAATGACCACCCTCTTTTGAAAATTGATAACCCAGGGAAAATCTGCAGTGACAACCTCAGTGATAAAGTGCAGGCTTTATTAGGGTCCATCTGGAAATCTGAAGACAACACCAGGTATCTCAAAAATGTCCCCATCTGTATGGAAAATACACATTTTTTAAGTTTAGCATACAGTTTACTAGTTTATAATATCTGTAATACTTTCCTGGTGTGTATTTGATGTGACTCAAAATCAGGCTAGTAAATGAAAATATCAAAATAAACCACTACAGACCTGCCCACCAAATGGCAAAAAATAATGTAATTCATGAAATTCTGCAAAACGGCGGGAGCATTGGTAAGACGAAATGACATGACCAGATTTTCATAATGCCCTTCACGAGTATTAAGGCTATGTACGCACTTTGCGTCGAGGTAGTTGCAGTTCTAAACGCATCCTCTGGCAAAAATTGTCTTTGTTAAATTTGGTCTTGACCACAAAAACGCTATAAATACGCTTGCGATTTTACTGCGTTTTAGCTGTTTTTACCGTGATTTACCTGCTTTTTCTTTGCTTAAAGTCAGATGCGTTTTGACTATAAATACACTACTAAATAAAGTTTAAACATTTAAACACTTTGAAAAAAATGGGAAAAAATGATAAAAAATATAATGATTAACCCCTTCAGCCCCAAGCCTATTTTGACCCTAAAGACCAGGACATTTTTTGCAATTTTGACCAGTGTCACTATCCCGGTGATTCTGAGACTGTTTTTTCGTGAAATATTGGGCTTCATGTTAGTGGTAAATTTAGGCCGATATTTTTTGCATTTCTTTGTGAAAAAAATGGAAATTTCGCGAAAATTTTGTAATTTTCAAACTTTTAATTTTTATGCTCAAAAACCAATGAGACATATGACACAAAATAATTAATAAATTACATTTCCCACATGTCTACTTTACATAAAAAAATTTTTTCCCAAAATTGTTCTGAAGGAAGTTATAGGGGTTCAAAGTTTATGAGCAATTTCTCATTTTTACAACAAAATTTACAAAGTCACTTTTTTTAGGGACCACATCACCTTTGAAGCGATTTTGAAAGGTCTACATGACACAAAACACCCAAAAGTGACACCATTCCAAAAACGGCACCCCTCAGGCTACTCAAAACCACATTCAAGAAGGTTATTAACCCTTCAGGTGCTTCACAGTAACTAAAGCAATGTGGAAGGAAAAAATGAACATTTTACTTTTTGCAACAAAAATGTTAATTTAGCCTCAAATATTGCATATTTACAAGGGTAGCAGGATTAAATAAACCCCCAAAATTTGTTGGGCAATTTCTTCTGAGCACGCAGATACCTCACATGTGGCGAAAAACCACTGTTTGGGCGCACGGCAGGACTCGGAAGGGAAGGAGCGCAATTTGACTTTTTGAACAGAAAATTAGCTGGAATCGTTAGCTACACCGCGTTTGGAGAGCCCCTGAGGTGCCAAAACAGTGGAGCTCCCCCACATGTGACCCCATTTTGTAAACTACACCCCTCATGGAATTTATCTAGATGTTTATTGAGCACTTTGAACCTCTGGCGGCTTCACAAAAGTTAATAGAGTTGAGCCGTGAAAATAAAAAAAAAAAATTTACCACAAAATTGATCCTTTAACCAGGTGGCTTTTTTTCACAAAGGTATAAGGAAAAATTGCACCATAAAATGTATGGTGCAAATTCTCCTGAGTACACAGATACCTCATATGGGGTGGAAATCAAATGTTTGGGCGCACAGCAGGGCTCGGAATGCAAGGAGCGTCATTTGACTTTTCAAACGCAAAATTGTATGGGATAATTAGCGTATTCCATGTTGTGTTTGGAGACCCCCTGAGGTGCTGAAACAGTGGAGCTCCCCACATGTGATACCATTTTGGAAACTAGACCCCCATGGCATAGAAAAAAAAAACAGGGCGCATGCACGAATGTTCTGCAAAAAAGGGGGGGGACTAGGTGGGATGGAAAAAAGAAGTCCTGTCCAAAGTCTAGTACGACTGCAGGACGATTGCTGATCAGGTACCTAATTGTTCAAGTTTTGTTTTGTTTTTTTTTTATTTGGGGTGCACAAAAAAAAAGCAAAAACTAGACCAACAATTACGTACCTGATCAGCCAATCAGTAGCTGATCAGCACTTGGCGGCAAGCAGGTGGGGGAGGAGGGGGGGAGAGGGAGTGGGAGATGCAATTGGGGATAGTTAGAAAAGAACCACGAAGAATACTTACAGGATGGATCAGAACAGCGGCAGATGGGGAGGGTGGCAGATGGGGGGGGCGGCAGATGGGGGGCAGCGGCATATAAAGGGAGCATCTGTGAATGTGAGATGGCGGCGGCTGGGATAGGGTGGGGGCGGATGGGAGAGGGCGCAGTGGATGCAGGAGTGGCAGTGGATGGGGGAAGGGGTGATGGGGGGATGGGAGGGAAGGGTATTGGGAGGTGAGATTGGGGATAGTTACCTTACAGGATGGATCTAGGCAGCAGGATCACAGGAGATGAAGGAGGCAGCAAATCGGGGAGAGTGAGAGGTGGAAGAGGGAGCACAGCGCAGATCACGGGGGAGACAGGTGAGCAGAGCACAGATCATGGGGGTGAGAGGTGAGGGAGCGCAGATCATGGGGGAGACAGGCGAGCAGAGCACAGATCACGGGGGTGAGAGTTGGCGGGAGAGCGGACAGCAGATCACGGGGGTGACAGGTGAGTGAGCACAGATCACGGGAGTTACAGGTGAGGGAGCACAGATCACGGGGGTGACAGGTGAGGGAGCACAGATCACGGGGGTGACAGGTGAGGGAGCACAGATCACGGGGGTGAAAGGGGAGGGAGCACACATCACGGGGGTGACAGGGGAGGGAGCACACATCACTGGGGTGACAGGGGAGGGAGCACACATCACGGGCGTGACAGGGGAGGGGGCGGGTAGCTGATCACGGGGGTGAGAGGTGGGGGGGGGAGCGGGCATCACATCACGGAGGGGAGGGGGCGAGCAGCACATAACGGAGGGGAGGGGGCGCGCAGCACATAACGGAGGAGAGGGGGCGCGCAACACATAAGGGAGGAGAGGGGGTGGGCAGCCGATCACAAGGGGGAGGGGCCAGGCAGCACATAACGGAGGAGAGGGGGCACGCAGCCGATCACGAGGGGGAGGGGCTGAGCAGCAGATCGGGGAGAGCGGTGGCACTGCAATGGCAGCGCGGCAACTTCCGGGTCCCATGCTCCCGTCACATAACAGCATGGGACCGGAGCTTGTCGCCCTGCTATTGCACTGTATACATTCACTGTGTGTGCTGGCGTGCTCAGGACCGACAAGTGAAGATGACGGGGGTGGTAACCGGCAACAGGTCCATGGTGATTGGAGAGATCGGTCACAAGGCCGATCTCTCCAATTAGAGCTGCTAGAACTGGGGGAGGGTGATCCAGTGAGGTCACCCAGCTCCAGCCAATGGCCAGTGCTACAGCTGCACTGGACAGGGCTGGATTTCAATGTTTCAGCTATTTCAAATGGCTGGAACATTACAGTGGCTGTGATTGGTTGAGCGGCGTTCGTCAGCCAATCACAGCCTCCATAGGTCCGGGAAGGAGGCACCACCCCTCCTGAGGTCAGGTACAGGTCCCCTCCTTCCCGAATCTGCGGTTTGTGTTAACCGATCGCAGACACCGGGGGCTCCGGTGCCGCGATTCCGCCATGACGGAAATCTTTCCGTCCATGGTTGTGAAGGGGTTAAAATCATACAGAAAATGAATTATTTTGTTAAAATGATAAATGTGTGATAATATTTATGCATAAAATTACATTTATTTATTGATTTTCATACATTTAATTGTCGGACTGTGTGTGTGTAAAGGGACATATCATGCCATTAATTTTTTGTCAAAATTGCATTGTCCAAAAAGCATGTTTTCTGCATCAAAAAAGCATGTTAAACGCTAGAATTTTGAAGTAGATTGCGTTTTGCAACTTCTCATTGACTCTAATGTTAGCAAAATGCTGCCAAAATGGCAAAAACAATTGACATGTTGCTTCTTTACATGCTGAGATTTTGCCAAAATTTCTGCAACTAACATGCTGCGTTTTTAACAGCATTGTGTGCACAAGAAATCCCTATTTCCCATAGACTTTGCTTGAAAATCAAAATGCATGCCTTTTGGCATTAAAACGCTGCGGAAACTCAGGTAAAAACGCTAAGTGCGCACATAGCCTTAAGGCCATTTTTCACTCATCCCTTTCCCTGATTCTGAACAGATTATAAGTCCCTTATGGTCCAACTTAATGAATCATTTAGCATCACAAATCTGAATAAATGAATCAGGAATGAGCGGAATAGGTTAACGGTCCTGGATGGTATTTTGACATAACTCATGAAAGTGTAAACAAGGACGTATGCCTCCATTTTTCTTCTTACCAAAGAAAAATCCTACAGCCATGGGACAAGAGAATGGTCTAATATGTCCCCAAGCAAGGCTTTTAGAGATATAATCTTTCCTAGCCAGCCTTTTAGGGCCAGAGAGACTGTATAATCATGGTTTGGTACTTTTTATCCAGGGAGCAAGTTAATGGGGTAACCATAAGCATAATGGGGGAAGTCTAGTGGAATTGCCACCCTTCATGCAAATACATCCTCAAACAAAACGAGACAGAAAAAAGATTAGGGTCCTGGTGGCGTCTGTAGAGTTATGAGATAAAAGTATTTACATAGTTATTCTTACAGAGATAATTCCACCCAATAATCTCCTTGGACTGCCAATCAACCACCAGATGGTGCCTGACCAGCCAGGGGAAGCCCAGTACTATAAGGGTAGGAAGGCCAAGAACATGACACAAAATAAGTTTATTGTGAAGGACCGGAAACTTCTGTGAAGATTCAAGTTATGCACAACTTGCATTAAACACCCCTATTTAAGAGGCACAGAGTTGATAGCAAATATGGGAATAGGTTTTGCCAGAATAAAACAAGAGAGACAATAAGTCTGGGCAAAGTAAGCATCCACCATATTGGTCCCCACCATTAATCCAAAAGAACAGAAATCATGTCAGTTTTCTTACCTATAATAACCACCTCTGCAGGAAGGACAAACTGAGATGCACATGTGGAAGAGATATGTACTCCCAGGCTGTATTCCTCCTCACAGCCTGGCATCAAAAGATTTTCAGAGAATTGATTTTTCTGTTTAAGTACCAACAAAATTACCCTTTTGACCACAAAGGAAATAAACCCCCATTTTGCAGTGCACCGCAGGAGACGCAGGACAAGGGGAGGCACTCCCTAACTGCATGGGTTCATCTGGAACCACGAGAGTGCTTTCACCTCCAGGGAAATCAACTGAAAAAGGGGTCAACAGGAGTCTATTTCTGAAGCGTCTAACAATCCATATGGCTAAAGCCATAGCGGCCACTAAAGACTAAGGGGCTTCGTACATAGCCAGGGTATTTTGTAGCTTTTCCGATAGAAGTCATTTTTGTCAGGCCCTAAGGACTGAATTATTCCACCTTGTGTCAGTGGCCCATTTGTTGAACTTTAAACAAAACTGGTAACCGACTCCTCTGCAGCTGCCTAAAGGCCCAGTCACACTAAACAACTTACCAGCGATCCCAATAATGATACAACCTGATAGGGATCGCTGGTAAGTTGCTAGGAGGTTGCTGGTGACATGACACACTAAGCGACACTCCAGCGATCCCACCAGCAACCTGACCTGGCAGGGATCGCTGGAGCGTCGCTACATGTGGAAGCATGCTGCGCTTGGTAACTACGGTAAATATCGGGTAACCAACCCGATATTTACCTTGGTTACCAGCGCACACCGCTTAGCGCTGGCTCCCTGCACACCTAGCCACAGTACACATCGGGTTAATTACCCGATGTGTACTCTGCTACGTGTGCAGGCAGCAGGGAGCCGGCTTCTGCGGACGCTGGTAACCACGGTAAACATTGGGTAACCAAGAAGCCCTTCCCTTGGTTACCCGATATTTACCTTCGTTACCAGCGTCCGCTGCTCTCACACTGCCAGGGCCGGCTCCCTGTTCCCTGCACTCCTAGCCACAGTACACATCGGGTTAATTACCCGATGTGTACTCCAGCTACGTGTGCAGGGAGCAGGGAGCCGGCACTGGCAGTGTGAGAGCGGTGGACGCTGGTAACAAAGGTAAATATCGGGTAACCAAGGGAAGGGCTTCTTGGTTACCCGATGTTTACCGTGGTTACAAGCATCCGCAGAAGCCGGCTCCCTGCTCCCTGCACATTTAGTTGTTGCTCTGTCGCTGTCACACACAGCGATGTGTGCTTCACAGCAGGAGAGCAACAACTAAAAAATGGTCCAGAACATTCAGCAACAACCAACGACCTCACAGCAGGGGCCAGGTTGTTGCTGGATGTCAAACACAGCAACATCGCTAGCAAGTTGTGCCTCAGCAGCGATGTTGCTAGCGATGTTGCTTAATGTGACGGTACCTTAAGCCTAAGTAGCTTTGACTCAGCAAGAGAGACTCAGTCCGAGTCATCATAAATTAAGACCACAAAAAATTAATCTACTGGCTAAAAGGACTGCTGTAAATGGGAGATAAAGGCGCAATAGGGTCTTACCCGGTATGAGGGTGGAAAGAAATAAAGAGTAGTACATTCACCTGATGAGGTTGTGCCAGTCACAACCCCTTATGAACGTTTGTGAGTGCCCGGGTGGTTCAGCAGCGGCCCCGTTGAAGTATGTGGTATATTGTAGAAAACAGGAAAAAACGGGTTTCATGCCGCGCTAAAAACGACAGATGCTGGTGTAATAACCTGCAGGTAACGGGATACGCAAGGACTGCACGGAACCACGAGGGTTAATCAATGCAAATTTAATAACATATTGCACAACACAGGTGGAGGAATAGTGCGGGAACGGAGGGAGAGAAAAGCGGGAAGGTGCACAGCAGTAGATATAATGTAATATACATACAATCACTTTGAATAGCTTGTCAAGGGTGGGAAGCCTCAGATTGTACTCCCAAAAGCAAAACACAAAAATCCTTATTAAACAAAAAAACCGCGGAGTCCTTGTTATCTTACTCGTATAACACAGTGCAGAGTCTTTTCCTATCTCTCCCTAACTAAAAGTAGTGTGCACACTTAACTGCAGGCTTCAGCGTGGGGTACCTCGTCACCGTTGGGGCCCGTATTCCGCCGCAGACACCTCTAAAGTTCAGTCTTTGTCCCGGATCTGTAATTTGCCCGTGCTGTCTGGCTCCTCCCTCCACATCCAGCCTTTCTTGGATCTGTGTCTTGGGGAGATGTCACGCAACACTCAGGTACTTGGACCTTGTTCAGCAGGGCAGAATGCGGCCTTGCCTTCTTCAGCACGTCCGAACACACACACCTCAGCATAAACAGCTACCAAACAAAACTAGCTCCTCTTCACATCCTGTTCAGACTGTACCAAGTAAATCAAGCAGCAGGGGGTTTGTGCCCGCTGTTCTTTGTTTTGACAGCAGGTGGCAGCATAACAAGGAAAAGTCCACAGTCTTCTAACCTATATATGTAAATGTTAACAGGTCTTACACTGGTATATTGAAATTTCTCTTTTATTTCACATTTCTACGCATTTCAGAGACATGTCCGTCTCCTTCTTCAGGAAAAAATAAATCATACTGACACAGAAGGACTGGTCCTATATAAAGGCGTCCATACTGCCACGTATACCTCTATGACCTCATCAGCCCATATGGTTCAGAATGGTGGCTCATAGCCACGCGGAGAGAAACAACGTCATAAGGAAAAAAAAAAAAAACTTCACAAACGTCACAACACTAAATACAAAAAGGAATCAAATATTGAAATGAAAAGACAATAAATAAATAATAAAACAGCTTGTAACAAATAAAAAATAAAATAAATTGTGTGTATTTTACTTGCAAAAATGTATAGGTTTTTTTTTTTTTGTGAACAGGGAAAAAAAAGGGGGAGGAGGTGACGAAAAAACAAAAGAGGAGGGTTCAGATGCGAACCCAGGAGGTTTGCGCTGAAAAGAAAGAGACCTGCATCTATCCATTACTCTATCCAGGATACTTGCAGCAGTGAAATAACTCAAGGGGACCCTGAGAATACACAAATGGTATTTTATCCTCTAGAATTACATGTCCAAAAGGAGATCCATTAAAAAATGAAGGGGAAAAAAATATATAATATAGTGAAGAAAAGGAAAATAGAAATGCTTGATATCAGTGTGATTTTAACAATAAAAACTTCAAAAGGCAACTTTTATTAAAAAACAACATAGAACACAGTGGAATGTAACGCTGCCCGTAAGCGGCAGTGTGGAAGTTCCAATTTCAAAAATCAGAACAAGTAGAAGAGAGTTCCTAGAAAGCAACTGAGTGATAATTCAAAGCGAAGATCAAGGAGAGGGAAGCGCATGCGTGAAGGGATGGAGCGGGTTCTAAACAATAAAGGTAATGAGTAGAGTTGAGCGCGGTTCGCGGTTCGAGGTTCTCCAGTTCGCGGTTCGAGTGATTTTGGGGGCTGTTCTAGATCAAACTAGAACTCGAGCTTTTTGCTAAAGTTCGATAGTTCTAGATACGTTCGAGAACGGTTCTAGCAGCAAAAAGCAGGGCTTTTTACAGTTACAGTGTGCAGGAGCCATCGCTGGCAGCCTGCCAGATGCTGGTAACCAAGATAAACATCGGGTATCCAACCAAAGCGCTTTGGTTAGTAACCCGATGTTTATCCTAGTTACGTGCAGGAAGCCCACACTTCCCCACTCAGCTCACTCCGCCCCCTCCTTCACGCGGCATGTACGTGTACACACACACACACACACACACACACACACACACACGGTCCCGCTCGGCTTACCTGCGGTGATGAAGTCCCGCCATCCCGACCTCAGCGCTGTCACTGTCCTCCATGACCGCCGCTTGTCACATCACCTTCTCTCGCTTCAGACCCGAGACTGACTAGCGGTGACGTCACGGGCCGCTCGCGATACTTGGCTGTGAAGATGATTGAAGTCAGTGTGCAGGAGATCAGCGCAGGTAATGTACCTCGCTCCTGACAGCAGCACTTGTCATGCCCTGCAGTGACCTGGGCTGACCCATTGATGTTAGCTCAGGTCACTGCATTGCTCTCCCAGCCAATGGGGAACATTCTGCTCTTCATTGACTGGGACAGTGTGGATCGTCATGGCAACGCCTTGGATTACACCAGACCTGGATTTGTTTTTCTTTCTAAAAAAATTGGTTAAAGAAGGAATGTTTTGGGGAGTGTTTTTTCAAATAAAAATGTTTGTCGTCTATTTTTTTTTTATTACTGACTGGGTTGGTGATGTCGGGTATCTGATAGACACCTGACCTCACCAACCCCAGGGCTTGAGGCCAGGTGACATTACACATCTGGTATTATGCCCATATATTACCCCGTTTGCCACCGCACCAGGGCGCGGGATGAGCTAGGGCGAAGCACCAGGATTGGCGCATCTAATGGATGCGCCACTTCTGGGGCGGCTGCGGCCTGCTATTTTTAGGCTGGGGAGAGTCCAACCATGGACCTCCCTAGTCTGAGAATATCAGACCCCAGCTGTCTGCTTTACCTTGGCTGGTGATCCAATTTTGGGGGGACCCCTACGTGTTGTTTTTTTTTAATTATTTATTTAATTTAAAATAACAGCGTGGGGTGCCCTCAGTTTTGGATTACCAGCCAAGGTGAGGTTGCCAGCTGTGGCCTGCAGGCTGCAGCCATCTGCTTTACCCTAGCGGGCTACAAAAATAGGGGGAACCCTACGTCATTTTTTTTTTTCATTTTTTTGGCTAAATACAAAGCTAAGCACCCCTTAGTGCCACATGAAAGGCACCAAAGGGTGCAAAATTACAAAATGCAGGAGAGTGGGACATTATGTGTCTTTTTGCCATTATAATGACAGAAAAGACTGATATGAAGTGCACAAGCACAAGAAAATCACCAGAGCGCTCTACACTGTGAAAAGCAGTAGAAAATGGCACCGGAGTGAACATGTGACTGCCTCATGTAGGTTGAAGCTATGGATCCTGGGTAAATTTATGCATTTACCCTCCTTCAGTTTTTTTGCAGTACACAAAAAAAAAGGAAGGCACACGGATGACAAACAGATGACAAACGGACCGTCTACGGAACGGAAACGGATGCCACACGGATGCACTCGTGAAAAAAAACGGACTGTTTTTTGCAGACCGCAAAAATGGATCGGTCGTGTTAATGTAGCCTTATTCTGATCTGCCGTTTATAAACAGCAGGCAGAAATAAGTGAATAACGCCCCCCAGCGTCAGAAAATCTCCGGGGTTTCAGGGCTAGCTGAGACCCTGGAGATCATGATTCAGGACGGTTTTTCCGGTCCCCGCTCACGTGATCACAGGTATACACCGTACACCGATGATCACGTTACAGTAAATGACAGCGCCGGTAAAAAATTATTTATCTCCCATCTGGCATGAACAAACATGATAAATCTCCTCCCCGGTCCCCTCCGGTCCCCCGGTGTCGCCAAAGTGCCCCCCCTGATGCCCTCCCAGAAATCCAAGATGGCCGCGCGCACAGCAGCGCGCCGGCCGCATTCACCCTACTCCTCTGATTTCTGTCGCATGTGCCATGACACATGCGACAGAAAACTCCTCCCCAGGCCCTGCCAGGTCACCCCCTATAACCCCACCAGTGTTCCCCGGTGTCCCACGGTACCTGTGCAGCGTGGATCCCCCGCGGCCCTCTCCTTCACAATAGACGCTGCCGCATGCACAGAGCGGCTGTCAGCTCAGCTTCCTGTGTTCAGACACAGTGAGTGGTGAAAAAACAAAAAGCCAGCACCAAATGTGCACTTCAGCACTAAACATTCCAAACTGTACTTATTATAAAAATTTTTTGAGATTTTTGGCAAAAAAATTGCAATTTCTTGAGCTGCCTCACCACGTCACGGCAAATCTCATTTGAGGCAGTCCTACACTAAAATATTTTTATAAAATGTGCCATACGGCCTCACATATGAATAGTAGAACTGCTCTTAGCAGCACTCACCTGGTCTATTTCAATCCCGTACCCATGACTGAGTCATGGCTGTGGGCGGGACAGGACCAAGCAAATGCTGCATGAAGTAAATAGCCTGTGGACAAAGCCTGATGACTTAATGTGAACAGTCACCAACCGCCAAAACCTAGACAGATGGAATACATCCCAAATTGGGGTGCATAGCAAGGTGGAGGTCAACCACCGACCAATTCAATGAAGAAAAAACAAAAAGCCAGCACCAAATGTGCACTTCAGCACTAAACATTCCAAACTGTACTTATTATAAAAAAATTTGGAGATTTTTGGCAAAAAATTGCAATTTCTTGAGCTGCCTCGCCACGTCACGGCAAATCTCATTTAAGGCAGTCCTGCACTAAAATATTTTTATAAAATGTGCCATACGGCCTCACATATGAATAGTAGAACTGCTCTTAGCAGCACTCACCTCGTCTATTTCAATCCCGTACCCATGACTGAGTCATGGCTGTGGACGGGACAGGTCCAAGCAAATGCTGCATGAAGTAAATAGCCTGTGGACAAAGCCTGATGACTTAATGTGAACAGTCACCAACCGCCAAAATCTAGACAGATGGAATACATCCCCCTATAACCCCACCGGTGTTCCCCGGTGTCCCACGGTACCTGTGCAGCGTGGATCCCCCGCGGCCCTCTCCTTCACAATAGACGCTGCCGCATGCACAGAGCGGCTGTCAGCTCAGCTTCCTGTGTTCAGACACAGTGAGTGGTGGTTATGCATCTGTAAGCTAAATGGGCGGCGCGGTGGCTCAGTGGTTAGCACTGCAGTCTTGCAGCACTGAGGTACTGGGTTCAATTCTCACCAAGGACACCATCTGCAAGGAGTTTGTATGTTCTCCCCGTGTTTGCTTGGGTTTCCTCTGGGTTCTCCGGTTTCCTGCCACACTCCAAAGACATACAGCGCTATGGAATTAATAACGCTATATAAATGAATAAATTATTATTATTATTGCAATGCCCTGCTCATGAGGTAAGGAACATAATTGATGAGGAGAGCTATACTACATTTCCAAATGGAGGGATTTGCTTTTATAGTTGCCCTGCTGAATGACTACCAAACATGAGAGTCCGTTATACGCCACAAGAAAACACATCTAAATAGCGAGCTGTGTTGTTAAGTATTCATTCAGCTGGATAACTGGACTTAAAGGGGTATTCCATCTCCAAGATCCTATCCCCAATATATAGTAGGTGGAATAGCAATAATATCAGCAAATACCAATATTTGGAAATGTAGAATAGTTCTCCTGATTAGGCATGCCCTTACCTCATGAGCAGGGCATTGCAGCTTTGGTAGCAACCATTACGACATGGACTCTGCTGCTGTGGACCCAGGAAGAGTGAGTGCAGATTCATTGCACCCACACTCCTCACATGAAGGGTCTGCACTCCTAGAAAATGGGGAATACGTTCCCTGAGTGTCTCCCCCCATATTCTAGATGGTCCAGAGTCGTCGTGGGACCCTTTTACTTTTTTTCTTACAATAAATTGGTGAAAGAGGGAATGTTTTGGGGACTGTTTTTTCAAATAAATTTCTTTTGTTGATTTTTTTTTTGTTAGTACTGACAGTTTATGATGTTGGGTATCTAATAGATGCCATGACATCACAAACTGCTGGGCTTGATGTCAGGTGACCTTACAGCTAGTATCAACTCGATTTATTACCCCGTTTGCCACTGCACCAGGGCACGGGATGAGCTGGGGTGAAGCACCAGGATTGGTGCATCTAGTGGATGCGCCACGTCTGGGGTGCCTACGGCCTGCTATTTTTAGGCTGTGAAGGCCCAATAACTATGGACCTTCCCACTCTGAGAATACCAGACCACAGCTGTCCGCTTTACCTTGGCTGGTGATCCAATTTGGGGGGGACCCTACTTTTTTTGTGTAATTATTAATATTTATAAAATAATTATAAAAAAAGAGCCTGAGGGGACCTCCACATTGGATCCCCAACCACGGTAAAGCTGCCAGCTGTGGTTTTCAGGCTACAGCCGTCTGCTTTACCCTAGCTGGCTATCAAAAATGGGGGGACCCAACGTCATTTTTTTTTTAACTATTTTTTAAATAGAAAAAATTAATGGGCTTCCCTGTATTTTGATTGCCAACCAAGGTAACGCCAGGCAGATGGGGGTGGCAACCCATAGCTGTCTGCTTTATCTGCGCTGATAATCAAAAATACCGCGGAGCGCTACGTCATTTTTTTTAAAGATTTATTTTTACAGCACTGTGATGTCCAGCAATCAAAATACAGTGAAGCCCATTTTGTTTTTAGTTATTTAAATAAATAATTAAAAAAAAATATATGGGCTTCCACTGCATTTTTTGTATTGCTAGCTAAGGGTAATTCAAGCAGCTACTGGCTGCTAACCCCCACTGCTTGGTGTTACCTTCACTGGCAATGGAAAATCCAGGGAAGCATTTTTTATTTTTTTTGCCAAAAAACTACAAAAAAAGGACGTGAGCTTCGCCATATTTTTGTATGCTACCCAGGTATAGCAGGCAGGTGCTGGAAGAGTTGGATACAGCGCCAGAAGATGGCGCTTCTATGAAAGTGCCATTTTCTGAGGCGGCTGCAGACTGCAATTCGCAGCAGTGGAGCCCAGAAAGCTCAGGCCAACCTGTGCTGCGGATTCTAATCCCCAGCTGCCTAGTTGTACCTGGCTGGACACAAAAATAGGGCGAAGCCTACGTCATTTGTTTTCTAATTATTTCATGAAATTCATGAAATAATAAAAAAAGGGCTTCCCTTTATTTTTGGTTCCCAGCCGGGTACAAATAGGCAGCTGGGGGTTGGGGGCAGCCGTACCTGCCTGCTGTACCTGGCTAGCATACAAAAATATGGCGAAGCCCACATAATTTTTTCAGGGGGGAAAAAAACTTCTGCATACAGTCCTGGATGGAAAAGGAGGGGAGCCAGCAACGCTTGTGAATGGCTTGCAACAATGAAGAAATAAAAAGTGTAATATTCACAAATTCGTTCCTACTGTAAAATTCAATGAGATTTTTGGCAAATGATTGATCAATGATTTGAGCCCCCCTGCCCCGTCACGGCAAATCTCTATATGGGGGTCCCAAAATTCTCATTGAATTTTTACAGTAGGAACGAATTTGTGAATATTACACTTTTTATTTCTCCATTGTTGCAAGCCATTCACAAGCTGTGCTGGCTCCCCTCCTTTTTCGTTTACTGGTCAGGTGGTCGACCGCCACCATGCCGTGCACGCCCAGTGTGGTTTGCAAATTCCTTCTGTAGCCATCAAAATTCAGTTTGGTGCTTGTTCACACACAGCCACCTCCTCCTGCTCCAAGGCATCATTATTTAAACACCACCTGCCTGAACTTTGTTCCGCCCTCATCCATGTTTGCTGGTCTGGCACTTTGAGGGCCAGTCCTGACATTGTGCTGGTGTGTGTGGCTCTGCCACACACACTGGTACCTGGGCTGCCTTTATTCGCGGTCGTCAGTCCTAGTAGCATGGGAGCGGTTCAGACATGTCTCAGGTAAGTGGTGTCTTTATATGGTCCTGCTCATTATATGAGACCTTATGGTACATAATAATTCATAATATAGCGTTAGGGACCCCCCTATAGAGATTTGCCGTGACGGGGCAGGGGGGCTCAAATCATTGATCAATCATTTGCAAAAAATCTCATTGAATTTTTACAGTAGGAACGAATTTGTGAATATTACACTTTTTATTTCTCCATTGTTGCAAGCCATTCACAAGCTGTGCTGGCTCCCCTCCTTTTTCGTTTACTGGTCAGGTGGTCGACCGCCACCATGCCGTGCACGCCCAGTGTGGTTTTCAAATTCCTTCTGTAGCCATCAAAATTCAGTTTGGTGCTTGTTCACACACAGCCACCTCCTCCTGCTCCAAGGCATCATTATTTAAACAGCACCTGCCTGAACTTTGTTCCGCCCTCATCCATGTTTGCTGGTCTGGCACTGTGAGGGCCAGTCCTGACATTGTGCTGGTGTGTGTGGCTCTGCCACACACACTGGTACCTGGGCTGCCTTTATTCGCGGTCGTCAGTCCTAGTAGCATGGGAGCGGTTCAGACATGTCTCAGGTAAGTGGTGTCTTTATATGTTCCTGCTCATTATATGAGACCTTATGGTACATAATAATTCATAATATAGCGTTAGGGACCCCCCTATTGAGATTTGCCATGACGGGGCAGGGGGGCTCAAATCATTGATCAATCATTTGTAAAAAATCTCATTGAATTTTTACAGTAGGAACGAATTTGTGAATATTACACTTTTTATTTCTCCATTGTTGCAAGCCATTCACAAGCTGTGCTGGCTCCCCTCCTTTTTCGTTTACTGGTCAGGTGGTCGACCGCCACCATGCCGTGCACGCCCAGTGTGGTTTGCAAATTCCTTCTGTAGCCATCAAAATTCAGTTTGGTGCTTGTTCACACACAGCCACCTCCTCCTGCTCCAAGGCATCATTATTTAAACACCACCTGCCTGAACTTTGTTCCGCCCTCATCCATGTTTTCTGGTCTGGCACTGTGAGGGCCAGTCCTGACATTGTGCTGGTGTGTGTGGCTCTGCCACACACACTCGCACCTGGGCTGCCTTTATTCGCGGTCATCAGTCCTAGTAGCATGGGAGCGGTTCAGACATGTCTCAGGTAAGTGGTGTCTTTATATGGTCCTGCTCATTATATGAGACCTTATGGTACATAATAATTCATAATATAGCGTTAGGGACCCCCCTATAGAGATTTGCCGTGACGGGGCAGGGGGGCTCAAATCATTGATCAATCATTTGCAAAAAATCTCATTGAATTTTTACAGTAGGAACGAATTTGTGAATATTACACTTTTTATTTCTCCATTGTTGCAAGCCATTCACAAGCTGTGCTGGCTCCCCTCCTTTTTCGTTTACTGGTCAGGTGGTCGACCGCCACCATGCCGTGCACGCCCAGTGTGGTTTGCAAATTCCTTCTGTAGCCATCAAAATTCAGTTTGGTGCTTGTTCACACACAGCCACCTCCTCCTGCTCCAAGGCATCATTATTTAAACACCACCTGCCTGAACTTTGTTCCGCCCTCATCCATGTTTGCTGGTCTGGCACTGTGAGGGCCAGTCCTGACATTGTGCTGGTGTGTGTGGCTCTGCCACACACACTGGCACCTGGGCTGCCTTTATTCGCGGTCGTCAGTCCTAGTAGCATGGGAGCGGTTCAGACATGTCTCAGGTAAATGGTGTCTTTATATGGTCCTGCTCATTATATGAGACCTTATGGTACATAATAATTCATAATATAGCGTTAGGGACCCCCCTATAGAGATTTGCCGTGACGGGGCAGGGGGGCACAAATCATTGATCAATCATTTGCAAAAAATCTCATTGAATTTTTACAGTAGGAACGAATTTGTGAATATTACACTTTTTATTTCTCCATTGTTGCAAGCCATTCACAAGCTGTGCTGGCTCCCCTCCTTTTTCAGTCCTGGATGGAGTATGCTGAGCCTTGTAGTTCTGCAGCTGCTGTCTGTCTGTATGGAGAAGAGAAGACAGCAGTTGCAGAACTACAAGGCTCAGCATACTCCATCCAGGACTGTATGCAGAAGTTTTTTGCCCACCAAAAAAATGACGTGTGCTTCATCATATTTTTGTATGCTAGCCAGGTACAGCAGGCAGCCACGGGCTGCCTCCAACCCCCAGTTGCCTATTTGTACCCGGCTGGGAACCAAAAATATAGGGAAGCCCGTTTTTTTTAATTATTTCACTTATTTCATGAAATAATTAAAAAACAAATGACGTGAGCTTCGCCCCATTTTTGTGACCAGCCGGGTACAACTAGGCAGCTGGGGATTGGAATCCGCAGCACAGGTTAGCCCGAGGTTTCTGGGCACCTCTGCTGCGAATTGCAGTCCGCAGCCGCCCCAGAAAATGGCGCTTTCATAGAAGCGCCATCATCTGGCGCTGTATCCAACTCTTCCAACAGCCCTGAAGCCGGGTGGCTTGTTGGGTAATAATGAGTTAATACTAGCTTTGTTTTACTAGCTTGTATTAAGCCAGAGATTCTTAATGTCAGGCACGTTTGACCCGGCCATTAAGAATCTCCAATAAAGGGTTAAAAAAAAGACACCACACAGAGAAAAAATACTTTAATAGAAATAAATACACAGACACATTAGAGACTCCATCTTTATTACCCCCTGTCAGCCCTCCACAATCCATGGTCTTCTGTCTTTCTCATTCAACAAATGCAGCTCTGCTACATCACTGGTGCATGGGGGAAGACGCTGCTTCCCGTGCAGCCTTCACTCCGTGAAAGCTGCACGGAAAGCAGGGTGCAGCCTTCATTCCGTGAGTGATCAGTGCTGCTGGCTGTTAGCGGTAACAGCGGTAACGCTGACAGACGCGTTACCATAGCAACGGTGCTCCCGGAGCCGCGGTTAGCCGTGCCGTCACCGCTAACTGCGTTGCTATGGCAACGGTGATCTCCGTTAATGACCGGCTGTGTCAGCCGGTCCCTAACGGAGCGGGGAGTCGACCGTGTGCTACAGCATGTCGCCGGTACACGGCGATACACAAATGTGCACCGTGTACCGGAGAGATGCACTCGCACGTCCTACATGACGCGTCATAGTCATGTGACCAGTCTGTAGCCAATGAGATAATAGCCACGTGACTGGTCACATGGCTATTTTGACGTCACGATAGGTCCTGCATCTCTGCTGGCAGTGCTGGTCAGCGGGAGGATTCAGCGATCATCGGATGGAATAGCGGCAGGAGACGGAGTGCAGGAGGGATCACGGGGACCGGTAAGTGTTATGGCAATGTTTATTAACTGTTTGTGTACATTTATCATGCGTTTTTATGTGTTTGTGATTGCCTCCCATTATAGCCTATTGGTTCGAGTTTGGTTCGTCGAACGTTCGACGAACCGAACTCGAACGGGACCTCCGTTCGGCGAACCGAACTCGAGCCGAACCACGGCCAGTTCGCTCATCTCTAGTAATGAGAGTTCAGACCGTGGGAACTCAGGGGAGTGTGCGTGCATGCGGTGTATGGGAGAGACAGTGAAACTGTGCATGTTGCAGGGAAAAAGGATTTCGAGTAAAAAGGGGGGGGGGAGGACAGAGAAAAAAAAATATAGGGGACAGAAAAAAGTGTTTTTTGTTACAAAAATACTTAATACCAGTGTGATAAAAAAACGACTACAAAGACGGCTTTTACTGCAAAAAACCGACATGGAACGCAGTGAAATGTATCCCTGCCCGTCAGCGACAGTGTAGGGATCCAATTTCTGTGACCTGGAACAAGAAAAAAGGGGGGTTCCTGGGTTCCTAAAAGGCATCTAAATGGTGGTACGGAGCAGGAATCAAAAAAACAAAAACATATATATATATATATATATATATATATGTATATGTATAAAAATGCATAAAAACATATATTTAATATTATACTCTGGACCATAAAAACATGAAATTAAGTGGTATAAAAGGGGCCATACGGGTCGACGTATATATGACGTAAAAACCTAATGGATGCTTAAAAAATGGAACCTCTCTCATAAAGATAAATTAGGGATATGATATAAACAAACCGAACATAGAAATACACAATAAACAATCATAAATACAGGATCAAAACCTTATTATAACTTATAAAAACAGGACCAATAAAACAAATCGTTGACCTCATTAAGACCAAAAGGCAAAAGCTTGTGATTCCAGAAGGTCTCTTTCCTACTCAGGGCTTCTGTCCTATTGTGTACATTGGGGGCAATTTGCTCAATTGGTGTTATTCTAAAGTCCAGACTCTTGTTGTGTTGGAGTGTGCAGTGTTTGGAAAGCCCATGCAATAGATAGCCAGTTCTTATATTATATCGGTGTGAATTCAATCTGTTATGGAGGGCCAGGCTGGTCCTTCCTATATATTGCTTCCCGCACATACAATCCACAAGTTATATGACATAGTCAGATTGGCACGTCAAACGATTTTTTATTTGGAAATTTTTAGTGCCACCTAAAGAGCAAAAAGTGGTTCTTCCATGATAAATACCCTTACAGCATAAACAATTTCTTGAACCACATCTGTAAGAGCCCACTGAAACTGCTGGTTTGCGCATTACCAGTTGTGCTCTCAGTTTACTGGGAGCTACAATGTTTTTAATGGTGGGTGCTCGCCTGAACGTGACCCCTGGATTAGTAGGTAAAATGGATTTGAGAACAGGGTCATTCCGCAAGATATCCCAATGTTTGGAAAGAATGTTTCTGATAATCATATTATCACTGCTATAGGTGGTTGTGAAGTTGAGGGTGAAATCTTGTTTTTTCAACATGTTGTTATTACAACCCCTATTAGCCTTGTGCCCTGAGGTAGATGAATCTTTCTTTGTCATAATGAGGTCCGTCTGTTTAAGCTTAGAGGTCTCCTGATACGCTTTCTGGATTAGGGACTTGGGGTACTCCTCCATGAAGCGTTCCCTTAGAACCCCTACTTGCTCCCTAAAATCAGTGTCCTGAGTGCAATTCCTTCTGATTCTTTTATACTGACTTAGTGGGATGTTGTGCAGCCACTTGTCATAATGCTCACTGTGATAATGGATGTAACCGTTTGCATCAACTTTTTTAAAAAAAAGTTTTAGTGAGGATTTTGTTATTCTGGTGAAAAATGGCCAAATATAAGAAATGGATCTCCTCATTGTGTACTATCGGTGAGAACTTCAAGCTCCAGTCATTAATATTTAGGTTAGTCAAGAAAGTCCTAACATCAGAATGGTTACCATCCCAAATGATGAACAAATCATCAATAAATCTCTTATACATGATAATGCCATCATTATACAAGCCATTTTCTATGAAAACCATCTCAAAGATCCCCATGAAAAGATTGGCATATGAACATGCAGCTTTGGACCCCATCGCCGTGCCAAGGCGTTGGTGGTACAACTTATCAGCAAATGTGAAATAATTATTGTGGAGGATGAAGCTCATTCCTTCCAATAAAAATTAGTTTTGAATTTGAGGAATCCTACTGTCATTCTCCGAAAAAAGGGAAAAACAAAACAAGCCTAGATGGTGATGTATGTTGGAATATAAAGCGGCCACATCTATGGTTACAAATACATAGGAATCTTACCAAGGAGTATCACTTAATTGCTCTATAAGGTGAGCTGAATCCCTAAGGTGGCTGCTCAAACCTAAATTGTGTGGCTACAAAAGTATATCTATATAATTGGCAAGATTCTCTGTCAAACAATCTATGCCCGAAATAATAGGTCTTCCGGGGGGGTTAGACAAATCCTTATGAATTTTAGGTAGGTGATAAAAAAAATGCCATAACAGGGTTCTTTATTTGCAAAAATTTATTTTCAGCGAGACTCAGTATATTCTGGTCCATTGCTTTTTGGATCAGAATTTTATAGGCTGTAACGGTCGAGTCATATTTCACCTTGTCCACTATCTCATAATAAATAGGATCCGATAAAATTCTATAGGCTTCCTTGAGGTAATCAGCCTTATTCTGAATGACGATGCCGCCCCCCCTTGTCGGCTGCCTGTATGACAATATCCCAATTGTTCTTAAGGGCATTAAGAGCCTTTCTCTCAATATGTGTTAAATTGTGTCTGAGTGTCCTCCTTTGGTTTATGACTCCCTTCAAATCAGTCAGCACTAGGTCACAGAACGTCTTTAGAAAATGTCTCTTACTTTCTGTGGGGTAAAACTTCGATTTGGGCTTGACCGTGGTATGGCAGAAAGGGGTTGCTTCTAAAGAAGTAGTGGGTGTAATGTCCCCTTTTAGGAGAAAATGTCTTCTCAGAGTAAGTTTCCTAATGTAACTCTGAACATCTAGAAATACATCAAAATCTTTTGACCTATAAGAAGGGCAAAAGGATAGTCCCTTATTTAACACTTTAGTTTCTCCCTCATTAAGGGTGTAATTAGAGAGGTTGAATATATTATTAATAGACCTGGTCTTATCGGGCTCATTATTGAGCTCATTATTAACATTGTCATTGTCTTTATTATTAACACCACTCAAAGTACCCTTTTTTCTCTTTTGTTTAGACTTAGAACCTGCTCTGGCTCCTCTGCGGTATTTTTTCTCTTTTTGGTGGAGGACTTTGGAACCAGAAAATCCGTAATCAAATTTGTACTCTGGCTTTTGGCTGATGGTAAGAAAGGGACAATGGGTAGAGCCATGTTGGTGTTATCTATGATAATTCTCTCACTGTCCGTGGATGCGTCGGATACACTTGCAGATGCTTGTGTTGTAGGCAAGGGGATGTAATCGTCATGGGTGGAAGTCTAATAGATCAATAAAATCTTTATCTTGTGAAATGTCATTATTTTCATCTAGTGGTTTAAATCAGCAGGTGAAATGCAGGATTAGAATACCGTGCCAAACCACAGGAGTCCAGGTGGAGATAGTAAAACTCTTTTCTTTATTTTCACAGGTCTTTACACAGGTCTACGCGTTTCAAGGACATATCCGTCCTCTTCCTCAGGACAAATGTGCAGAGAATACTATTTACTAATTAACTAAGATAGTATTCTCTGCACATTTGTCCTGAGGAAGAGGACGGATATGTCCTTGAAACGCGTAGACCTGTGTAAAGACCTGTGAAAATAAAGAAAAGAGTTTTACTATCTCCACCTGGACTCCTGTGGTTTGGCGCGGTATTCTAATCCTGCATTTCCCCTGCTGATTTAAACCACTCCTGCTGCGGGTCCGCTGCCGTCCACGTTATCTACATGCTTTCAAAGGAGTTGTGACTATCACAACCCTACCAGGTGAGTGTTTCTCCTGACATTCACCACCCTTTGTCTACCGGGTAAGACCCTATTGCGCCTTATCTTTCCACAGCTTTGCCGTGCATTATTTTCATCTAGTGCCATTAGTGCACTCTCTTTCCTTATCCTCTCTATCTGTAGCCTGATCCTGGCTAGATGTGCTCGTGTCTCTTCTGGGTTTAAAGGGATCGGCTCCACAAGACAGGGATCAATGGGATCCCTGGAGGTGGAGGGATGGGAATCAGTAGTTACTTTGTTCCTATTTTGTCTGGATACATTGGTCTGTGTGAAAACTTCATCGGCCAATATGTCAATTTCATCTGGGGATTTGTTTGTTTTACCTGGGTTAATTACAGGTTTCCGTGCTATATTCTGCGGTGTTACTGTATTTCTATCGGAGTCAACAGTAGTGTTCGGAAAAGTTTTATTTTGTTTGTGGAATCTAGGATTCACAAAACGTTTTCTATTGTTATAGTTGTTGTTAGTGAAGCTATGTCTTCTATAACTATTTTTTCTAGGAAAAAAAATGGGTTTTTCTGTGGGACAGGTTGAATTGACCTGGCTTTTCTCTTGCCTATCCCTTTGAAGTTTTTTAGATTTCCTAATGATTGTATCATGCTCTAGCTTCAAGAGACGGGTATTCAAACCTGAGTTCAGATTTCTATAATCAGGGTGTAGCATAAAAAGGGTTAATTATTTCTACAATTCTGAAATCTTAATTGTAGAAGCTAAGGCAATACCAGTTCTTTTTTCATGCAGGCACAGCAACATACCTTCCAAGCAGTCAGTGAAGAGATTGTCCCATTTTGCTGTAAAGGTGAGGTCCTGTGGAAAGGGAGAATCACGTCTGATCTGCAGACCTCTAAGACATAGTTTTTTATCCATATAAATGGACAAGAACTAGGCGTCCAGCCTATAGTGTAGTTCCTCTTTCAAAAGGTCCTCTAAGGTATGGAAAAGTTTCTTCATGTGGGAGGTGTCCTCCTCCGAAAACTATATCCCTGAATCCATGCAGGTGTCTGTAACAAAGTCATCTGGAGCTCCAACCGTTTGCAATATCAGTCTTTCTCTGGATGACAGGCGGTTGTTGTAATATCCACAATGCCCACAAGCAGTGGATGCCAAGGACCCTCTGCTGCCGATTTCCCAAAGGGGGATTGGGTCTGGAGGCAAAATCCCGGTGTCCGAGGACTTTAAATTGCTGTAAATGGGAGATAAAGGCGCAATAGGGTCTTACCCGGTATGAGGGTGGAAAGAAATAAAGAGTAGTACACTCACCTGATGAGGTTGTGCCAGTCACAACCCCTTATGAATGTTTGTGAGTGCCCGGGTGGTTCAGCAGTGGTCCCATTGAAGTATGTGGTATATTGTAGAAAACAGGAAAAAACGGGTTTCATGCCGCGCTAAACACCACAGATGCTGGTATATTAAAAATGTCTCTTTTATTTCACAGTTCTACGCGTTTCAGAGACATGTCCATCTCCTTCTTTAGGAAAAAAGAAATCATATTGACACAGAAGGACTGGTCCTATATAAAGGCGTCCATACTGCCACGTATACATTCATGACATCATCAGCCCATATGGTTCAGAGTGGTGACTCATAGCCACGTGGGGAGAAACAATGTCATAAGGAAAAAAAAACAAAAACCTTCTCAAACGTCACAACACTAAATACAAAAAGGAATCAAATATTGAAATGAAAAGACAATAAATAAATAATAAAACAACTTGTAAAAAATAAAAAATAAAATAAATTGTGTTTATTCTACCTGCAAAAATTTATAGGTTTTTTTTTTTTGTGAACAGGGAAATAAAGGGGGAGGAGGTGACGAAAAAACAAAAGAGGAGGGTTCAGATGCGACCCAGGAGGTTTGCGCTGAAAAGAAAGAGACCTGCATCTATCCATTACTCTATCCAGGATACTTGCAGCAGTGAAATAACTCAAGGGGACCCTGAGAATACACAAATGGTATTTTATCCTCTAGAATTACATGTCCAAAAGGAGATCCATTAAAAAATGAAGGGGAAAAAAGATATATAATATAGTGAAGAAAAGCAAAATAGAAATGCTTGATATCAGTGTGATTTTAACAATAAAAACTTCAAAAGGCAACTTTTATTAACGACATAGAACACAGTGGAATGTAACGCTGCCCGTAAGCGGCAGTGTGGAAGTTCCAATTTCTGTGTATCAGAACAAGGAGAAGACAGTCCCTAGAAAGCAACTGAGTGATAATTCAAAGCGAAGATCAAGGAGGGTGAAAGCGCATGTGTGAAGGGATGGAGTGGATTCTAAACAATGAAGGTAATGAGAGTTCAGACCATGGGAACTCAGGGGAGTGCGCGTGCACGCGGGGTATGAGAGAGACAATGAAACTGTGCATGTTGCAGGGAAAAAGGATTACGAGTAAAAAAGTGGGAAGACAGAGAAAAATAAATATGGGGGACAGAAAAAAGTGTTTTTTGTTACAAAAATACTTAATACCAGTGTGATAAAAAAAACTACTACAAAGACGGCTTTTACTGCAAAAAAACCGACATGGAACGCAGTGAAATGTATCCCTGCCCGTCAGCGGCAATGTAGGGATGCAATTTCTGTGCGCTGGAACAAGAAAAAAGGGGGGTTCCTAGAAAGCATCTAAATGGTGGTACGGAGCAGGAATCAAGAAAGGATAAAAGTGCATGTGCTAGAGGGTGAAATGGGTTCTGAGCACTGAAGGTAATAAGAGTTCAGACCGTAGGAACCAAGCGCAGTGCGCGCGCACATGGTGCGGGAGAAGCTGTGCATGTTACAGAAAAAAATTTAAAAAGAAAATGAAGAAACTGTAAAAATTATAAAATTAGGGGCTGAGGGGAATATAAATCCCGCTGATATATATATATAAAAAAAAAGGGGGGCTCTAAAAATTAAGGGTCATGACAAGATGAAGACATGATATAGCAACGCGCTAGAAAAATATTTTAAAAAATATATACAGTCATGAAAAAGTTTGGGCACCCCTATTAATGTTAACCTTTTTTCTTTATAACAATTTGGGTTTTTGCAACAGCTATTTCAGTTTCATATATCTAATAACTGATGGACACAGTAATATTTCTGGATTGAAATGAGGTTTATTGTACTAACAGAAAATGTGCAATCCGCATTTAAACAATATTTGACCGGTGCAAAAGTATGGGCACCCTTATCAATTTCTTGATTTCAACACTCCTAACTACTTTTTACTGACTTACTAAAGCTCTAAATTGGTTTTGTAACCTCATTGAGCTTTGAACTTCAAAGGCAGGTGTATCCAATCATGAGAAAAGGTATTTAAGGTGGCCACTTGCAAGTTGTTCTCCTATTTGAATCTCCTATGAAGAGTGGCATCATGCGCTCCTCAAAACAACTCTCAAATGATCTGAAAACAAAGATTATTCAACATAGTTGTTCAGGGGAAGGATACAAAAAGTTGTCTCAGAAATTTAAACTGTCAGTTTCCACTGTGAGGAACATAGTAAGGAAATGGAAGAACACAGGTACTGTTCTTGTTAAGCCCAGAAGTGGCAGGCCAAGAAAAATAGAAAGACAGAGAAGAAGAATGGTGAGAACAGTCAAGGACAATCCACAGACCACCTCCAAAGACCTTAACCAATAGGGAGCCCCTTTAAATTCTCAAAAATTGATTCCCATCTAAGACTAATACCTACAATAGAGACACAGGAATCTAGATTGCTTGCAAAAAGTGAAACAGTTGTTTTTATTAATTAAACAAAGTACATTTTCATTTTAAATGGTGACATTTCACAAAAGGACCATAGTTTAGTGACAAATGGAGGGAAAAATAGTATAGCCACACTAAAAGTTTATGGTGATGCACCCCGAGTAGGCAGGAACCCTTATAAGTCCACCAATGTATTAATTGCCAGTTAAGACCACACGGCAGAATTGTCAGGGAAATGATGTCTCAAACACTGAACCTATGTGCCCAGATATCATTATGCATATGTGCCAACCGACCTGTTATGGTCTAATGATAACACTATCAATGTGGATGTAAACACCCTCAATCCTGACTTAAACTTAAAGGCTGCACATGAATATTCAAAAAAGTATGTGCAAGACTTACAGTGGGAGAAACGGTATATCTACCCAATGTTACAATAGATCCAGGACACACATGAATATGTTGTCAAGTACAGGTGATGTACTGAAGGACTAGTTAAACCTGCAATACACCTGCAATACTGCTATGTTGGTCCATACCTGAGGTCATGTTTAGTGAGGGTTAAAGGGTTTCCACGTGGTCGGGGTCCGTCACCAGTAAACCTGCCTCAACGCGCGTTTCACCGCTTCGGTTTCGTCAGGAGGCTTATGTATTGCAAAGTGATGTCCCCTTTTATAGATCCCCCGGTCAGGTGCAGGTGTGCGCGGACCGTCAGATGTTGTGGACGCGCCCACCGACATGATGCAGATCCCGCGAGCCCGTCGCCTGTCGAGCGCGTCATACGCCGCATGACCGCAAGCATGCGGTCAGCAGTCATGTGACACGGAGCCAGCAAGGAAACCGGATGTATCATCCGGTTGCCTTGCCAACTCTCTCAGTCGGCTGACTTGCCCGCGGCGATATGCAGCGCATGCCCGAGGCGCGTCCGAACCGTCTGCGCGCACACCATAAGCCCGATCATCATAGATCATAATAATACTATGACCACACCAATGGTAAGTAACCTAACACATTCCACAAATTAATGATCAACTGTTTAAATATGAACATTGCAGCTATAAGGCTTAGAGAGAAAGACGGAAAATAAAGGTAAAAATAAAGGGATCACAAAATACTATTTATGTACATCAGATGACAAAACGTAATATACTAGTTCTTACTATAATCATTATATGTAAAGATATCTGATGAACACTTATATATATATATATATATATAGAAAATGCTGTAATCCCAGTTTTATATTTTTTTTCTCATTGTTTTTTCTTTTCCTTCTCTCCTTCCATAGGTTTGTAATGTAGGTTATTACACATCGTCCAATGGGGGTCATCATTCAATGGATGGTAAATATATAGTGAAACTATACCATATGGGGAGCTACAACAAAAGCAAATAATTAGAATTAAAAACATGTGTAAGATGAATAAAATGAAATAAAATTCGCGCTAATCTGATAAATAGGACTTGAAGCTTAGGGACTCATTCAGTCCCTTAGGTGTCATTGTATCCAGGACTACTATCCACTTCGTTTCTTTTTTCAATAGTTCGTTCTTATAATTACCTCCCCTGGAACCCAGACTGACATGGTCAATGCCCTTTACCTTAAAACCTGTAGGGTTACTCTTGTGATGGAGAAAGAAATGCCGTGGTATTGTTTTTACCCCTACTATGTCCTGGCAACCCTTGGCATTGACTATGTCCCTCACATGTTCCAGGGTTCGCACCCGTAATTGCCTTGTGGTCATGCCTATATATATTTTGTTACACGGACACCAGGCATAATATATGACCATGTCCGTCCTACATGTAATATTATGGGTGATAGAGTAGTTTTTGGAAGCAGAACTATCGTCAAACGTCATGCTCCTCTGAATATATTTGCAAGCTGTGCAATTCCCACACTGAAAACATCCTCATCTAGGTCCTTTTTGACCCAGTATATTATGTGGTGGAGGGACGTAATGACTACGCGTGAGCATGTCTCTCAAATTTTTAGACCTCCGCCAAGTCATTGCTGGATATGTTGTCAAATGTTTGGCCAGATCTTTGTCTGCCAACAAAATCTGCCAATATTTTCTGAAAATGCCTCCAATCTCGTTCCATTTATTATTAAAATTGGTGACAAATCTAACTGGTTGGAGGTTCTGTTTTCTTTTATGTGTGACCAATAGATGCTCTCGCTCACTCTTTGCTGCCCTAATGAAGCCCTGCCTGATGTTTTTGGGCTTGTAGCCACGTTTTTCCAAATTAGTCCGTAGTCGTTGAGCTTGAATATCGAAATTTCTATCATTCGAACATATTCTCCTCATACGTAAGAATTGTCCTGTGGGTACTGCCTTAATAGTTTGAGGATGGTGTGAGGACGAGGCGTGCAAGAGTGTATTAGTCACCGTTTTTTTCTTAAATACATCCGTAACTATCTGACCGTCCTCCCCTCTAATGATTAGAATGTCCAGAAACTCCACCCTTGAATAGTCATATTTAGATGTGAGACGAATATTGAATTCGTTCACATTAAGTCTTTGCAAAAAATTCACCAGGGATGCCTCAGGGCCCTGCCATATAAACAGGATATCATCAATGTAACGATGCCATGAGACCACTGCGTCGAACCCCTCTACATATTGGACAACCTCCCGTTCCCACAGCCCCAGGAAAAGGTTAGCATATGAGGGCGCACAAGTCGCCCCCATTGCCACCCCCTGGAGCTGTAGGTAATAACGGTCTTTAAAAATGAAGTAGTTATGGGTTAAGATGTAGTCCAATAGCTCCATAACAAATTCCATAAGTTCAGTGTCGATGTTGGTCATTTGCAGAAAGGTTCTAGACGCAGTGGTCCCATGGCTGTGAACAATCGATGTATATAGCGCCTCAACATCACATGTAACCATATACATATCAGGCTCAAGCTGAATGCGGTTGAGGCGCCTTAAGACATCTGTTGTATCCCTGATATATGAAGGCAGGGTCCCGACACATTCCTGGAGAAAAAAATCAATGAATTTGCAAGCCTTTTCGTTTAGTCCATTAATTCCCGATACTATGGGGCGACCGGGTGGATGGTCCCTATTTTTGTGGACTTTGGGAATGACATAAAAGGTTGGAGTCTTTGGGCAACCAACCATGAGTCCATCTCTCATTCTACATGAAATGATGCCTTTCCTACAGCCAGTTTCTATTATATCATCCAATATCCTTTTAAACTGAACTGTAGGATTGGCCTCCAATCTTTTATAACAATTCTTGTTGTTTAATTGTCGATAAACCTCACATTCATACTGATCTGCAGGCCACACTACAAGATTCCCCCCCTTATCGGCGGGTTTTATCACCACCGTTTTCATGTTTTTCAGCTCTTTTATTGCCTGACGTTCATTAAAGGTCAAATTATGTTTTACAATTTTTTCTGGAACCTCCAAAGACCTGCAGCATCATCTTGCTGCAGATGGTGTCAATGTGCATTGGTCAACAATACAGCGCACGTTGTACAATGAGAAGCTGTATGGGAGAGTGATGCGAAAGAAGCCGTTTCTGCAAGCACGCCACAAACCGAATCGCCTGAGGTATTCAAAAGCACATTTGAACAAGCCAGTTACATTTTGGAAGAAGGTCATGTGGACTGATGAAACAAAGATTGAGTTGTTTGGTCATACAATAAGGCTTTATGCATGGAGGCAAAAAAACACGGCATTCCAAGAAAAGCACTTGCTACCCACAGTAAAATTTGGTGGAGGTTCTATCATGCTTTGGGGCTGTGTGCGCAAAACAAAAAACCTCAATTTCAATTGAAATTTAAACTTTTATTGATATATTTTAAAATTTAGACACCCATTAATAATGAACACACAAAGGGCATAGATGATGAAGGGGAGGAGCTAAATATATGGGGTCCCTATAGCACCCTATGGGACCTTGCTCCTACCTACCAACGGAGGGTATGACGCCGTAACCGTTTTGGGCAACCCCCGTTCCACGTCGGCTCACCCTCTAGTTGCCCTGGATAGTTAGTGAATTAAAATAGTAATTACACTACGGATGGCCATACAATAGTACTAGAATGTATTAAGTACAAAGTGCTCATGTAATCACACTGTCTCATAGATAACAGCTTTCTATCAGGAAAACCAGGACAAAAAATCAAATATTAAGCCCCAATATAGGTAGGCTTCTGCAGAAAAATTAGTCCATAGTACATGATCCAGTACAAATTAGTACATGGTACAACAAAGTGCTCATATAATCACACTGTCTGATAGATAACAGCTTCCTATCAGGAAAACCAGGACAAAAAAATCAAATATTAAGCCCCAATATAAGTAGGCTTCTGCAGAAAAATTAGTCCATAGTACATGATCCAGTACAAATTAGTACATAGTACATAATACACAATATACATTAACATAATGGAGGAACACATTAACATAATGGAAAATTCTGTTCCATCTGTCAGTTTTTCCTCCCCTGTCCTAGTGTGATATAGTATGGTATGGCAATCACACATGGATAAACTTTTACACAATCATAATTGCACAGATTTGCACTGCATAAACCGATGCTGATACATGTAATGCAATGCCTCAGGGCAATCATGCAGATGATTCTTATAGAGCAGAAAAAAAGGGGTATAGATAACCCCACAGGGAAGAAAAGAATGGTTACTTCCTGGGGTGGGATTCAAGTTTTTAACAACAGGTTCTCTGTAAAGCCCGCCCAGTTGAAAACCACACCCATTCTGCAACCACACCCATTTCGTTAGCCACACCCATTTTCACGCACTTTCCTCAACCAAAAAATACAAGTAATTTAAAGTATAATCTCTTTCCCCTTATTCCCCTCCCATACCTTCACTCTCCTGTCCAGCACCAGTTGTTCTCGTCACTTTCAGTCATATTGTAGTAAATGGTTTTTCTACAATTTTTAAAAATTATTACTAAAGGAGCCTGCTAAAATTGGAACGGACAACCTTCCCCATACAGATCTCATCCCATGTGGCTGCTTTTCCAGTGCAGATACCATCCCATGTGGCTCCTTTCCCCTACAGATCCCATCCCATGTGGTCTCTTTCCCCTACAGATCCCATCCCATATGACTCCTTTCCCCCTACAGATCCCATTCCATCATGGCTTATTTTCCCAGCAGATCTTATCCCATGTGCTCCTTTTCCCATATAGCTCAAATCTATGCAGCCTCTTCTCCCCATATAGCTGCCATCTTTTGCGGCCCCTCTCCCCATATAGCTCCCATCTATGCAGCCCCTCTCCCCATATAGCTCCCATCTTATGTGGCCTCCTTTCCCCATATAGCTGCCCTCTTATGCAGCCCCTCTCCCCATATAGCTCCCATCTATGCAGCCCCTCTCCCCATATAGCTCCCATCTTATGTGGCCTCCTTTCCCCATATAGCTGCCCTCTTATGCAGCCCCTCTCCCCATATAGCTCCCATCTATGCAGCCCCTCTCCCCATATAACTCCCATCTTATGTGGCCTCCTTTCCCCATATAGCTTCCCTCTTATGCAGCCTCTCTCCCCATATAGCTGCCATCTTTATGCAGCCTCTCTCCCTATATAGCTGCCATTTTTTATGCTGCCGCTCTCCCCATATAGCTGCCATCTGTATGCAGCCTCTCTCCCCATATAGCTGCCATCTTTATGCAGCCGCTCTTCCCATATAGCTGCCATCTTTATGCAGCCTCTCTCCCCATATAGCTGCCATCTTTATGCAGCCTCTCTCCCCATATAGCTGCCCTCTTTATGAAGCCGCTCTCCCCATATAGCTGCCCTCTTATGCAGCCGCTCTCCCCATATAGCTGCCCTCTTATGCAGCCTTTCTCCCCATATAGCTGCCCTCTTATGCAGCCTCTCTCCCCATATAGCTGCCCTCTTATGCAGCCTCTCTCCCCATATAGCTGCCCTCTTATGCAGCCTCTCTCCTCATATAGCTGCCCTCTTATGCAGCCTCTCTCCCCATATAGCTCTCTTATGCAGCCTCTCTCCCAATATAGCTGCCCTCTTATGCAGCCTCTCTCCCCATATAGCTGCCATCTTTATACTGCCGCTCTCCCCATATAGCTGCCATCTATATGCAGCCTCTCTCCCCATATAGCTGCCATCTTTATGCAGCTGCTCTCCCCATATAGCTGCCATCTTTATGCAGCCTCTCTCCCCATATAGCTGCCATCTTTATGCAGCCTCTCTCCCCATATAGCTGCCCTCTTTATGCAGCCGCTCTCCCCATATAGCTGCCCTCTTATGCAGCCGCTCTCCCCATATAGCTGCCCTCTTATGCAGCCGCTCTCCCCATATACCTGCCCTCTTATGCAGCCTCTTTCCCCATATAGCTGCCCTATTATGCAGCCTCTCTCCCCATATAGCTGCCCTCTTATGCAGCCTCTCTCCCCATATAGCTGCCCTCTTATGCAGCTTCTCTCCCCATATAGCTGCCCTCTTATGCGGCCCCTCTCCCCATATAGCTGCCCTCTTATGCGGCCCCTCTCCCCATATAGCTGCCCTCTTATGCGGCCCCTCTCCCCATATAGCTGCCCTCTTATGCAGCCCCTCTCCCTGCATCTTCGGCTCTATAAGCGCTTACCTTGTTCCAAACACCGGTGGCTGCTTCTCTGTCTTCCGTCCTCCTCCGCGGCTCTCTGCAGTCACAGTGACGCTGACAGACGGCAGGAGGAGGAGCTACCTCCTCACACAGCCGTGACCTCTGTGCAGCGTCATCGCGTCTCTGCACGCCGGGCCAGGGAGCCGACAGGCTTCACTTAACCAGGAAGTGCGGCGCGGAGGTATTGAGATTCATTTGTGCTAGTGTCTTAAAGAGACACTAGCACAAATGAATACAGGGAATCAGATCGCCAGAGCTGTTTCTTGCCGGTTCTGGGAACCGGCTGCTATTTTAACAAACGGTTCTCCAGAACCGGACAGATCCGGCTGAATCCCACCCCTGGTTACTTCCCTTTTAGCAGCATGCTCTGTATCACCTCAACGCGTTTCCCCTTTCCATGATATAAGGATCTTCAGGAGGCTGGAGGATTGCAGTTATCAGATGTGAATGTAGGAGTAATCCATGGCTGTGTGCACAGATCACAGGATGTCAGGGTTTAAATCCAGCGTCAGCCAAAGTCACATGGACCATGCGGCCAATCACAATCATAGGCTACTGTGTCTTTTATGTTTTATTGCGCATGTCATGACAATCCTGGACACTAGAGGTCCTCGGAGCATGACTGCGCATGTGTGCACACTTTGCAGTAAAAAGGTTGAAGGAAATAATGAACGTGCCTGCGTGCACGTGAGGAGGCGGCATGAAAACAACAAACTGCAAAGGCACCACCCACTAATGCCCCCATCATCACAGAGACGCTTGGGAACACTGCAGCAATATGAATGCCTGTGAATATAAGTGGAGGTGCTTAGGACAAACTTAAATCACACAAAACGTCCCTGAATGTGTCAGGTGATATTTAACACTAACATTTTTGCCATACACATTGAGTGTGCCTGTATGTAATGCCAATGCATACATGCCTAAATAGCAACCATATAAATGTCCCCATGATGTAAGGACATAACTAAGTGACCCCGTATATTGGTTTCAGCACATGTGCTATCAGGCTGCATAATTTATATGTCATAGTGGGCAGCAGTATATTTGTTGTTTATAAGTAAATGCCTTTTTCAAAGATTAACCCCCGACTGACCAGACGACTTTTTTTTTTTTTTGCCGCTATATATTAATGGTCAGAAAAACGTGAAACACAGAGACACAGTATAATTACCTTGAAACAACAACCTAAAAATAAAGGTATTTATTTATTTATTTTTATCCGTAAATCCCAAATCACAGGGCAATGACAGAGGGGTTTCCAATCCAGATAGATATTATGAGTTATTAAATTACTATTCCATGACAAGCGGAACACATCAAAGCAAATTCATCTTATTAAGAGCATAAAGATAGCAATGTCTAAAGAAATGGGGAATATGTCAGTCTGTCATTTAGACCCAATGGGTTGTGTGTTTTCAGGTAATAGATCCACCGGCACTCTCTCTGTAAAATCCTTTTATCCAGGTCACCACCCCTAGGTTCGGGTTTGATGACTTCAAGGATAATAAAAAAGACTGATCTGTTGTCGCCCTGATGGAATTCCCAGACATGTCGGGCCAGGGGAGTATCCCTTTTATGCTTGATATACCCCAAGTGTTCACCGACACGTCTGCGCAATTCTCTTGTGGTCTTGCCCACATAATTTAAAGGGCATTTACATGTGGCCATATAGACCACCCCACTGGTCTTGCAATTAGAGAAATCTCTAATTGAGTATTCTTTGCCTGTACTGGCACTACGGAAAACCTTTGATTGCGAGATCCAGTTGCAATATTTGCAATCGCCACCCCTGAAGCACCCAATGGGTCTTCTATCTAGCCACGTACCTGGGGGGGTTGGTCTCTGGTAGTGGCTGTGGACCAGTTGGTCCTTGAGTGAACCACAACGTCTATATGTGATAGAGGGGCGGGGAGCAATATTGTCACATATATCCGGATCTGCCATCAAAATCCCCCAATGTTTCCGAAGAATACTGAAGATCCTCTCTGACTGGCAATCAAAGGTGCCTATAACTCTGATGATATCCTCAGATTGTTTTTCCACCCTCGGTGAAAGGAGGGAATCTCTGTCCCTGCTGAGGGCATGATTAAAAGCCCCTCGTAGAACCACATCAGCTTAACCCCTTTTCCTAAAGCGGTCCCGTAGATCTCTCGATTGATCAAAGAAGTCTTTTTTATTGGAACAGTTTCTCCTCATACGGAGGTACTGCCCTTTTGGGATGCCACGCTTTAGGGGAGTTGGATGAAAACTATCCCACCTCAAAAGACTGTTAGTTGAGGTGGGTTTCCTGTGTGTTCTAGAGGAGAGGTGCCCAAAGCTGTCAACAGTAAATGATATATCCAGGAATGAAAGTGAAGATGCATGAACCTCGCTCGTAAATGCCAATCCAAAGCTGTTGGTGTTTATCTCCCTAATGAACTGATGAAAGTCCTCAATACCTCCTGACCATATAATAAAAATATCATCGATGAATCTCCCCCAGAAGTGGATCAATGGGACCCACCAGGGATAGTCATCGGAAAAAATGACAATTCCTCCCACCAGCCCAGGAGCAAGTTGGCATATGATGGGGCACAATAACTCCCCATCGCAGTGCCCCTGAGCAGATGGAAGTACTTGCCGTCAAAAGTAAAATAATTATGAGTCAGGATGTATGTCAAAAGTTCTAGCACCAAGTTGTTATGGGCCTGGAGATACACTGCCCTGGAGCGTAAGAAATGTTGTGCTGCATCTACACCTTTTTGATGAGGTATGGAGCTATATAGCGCCTCCACGTCTATTGATGCCAAAAACATCCCGGCTTCCACAGTTACCCCATCAATTTTTGAGAGAAGGTCAGAGGTGTCACGAATGTATGATGGGAGGGTAAGGACAAAAGGCTTAAGGATCTCATCAATATAGAGCCCTACGTTTTGGGTGATGGACCCCACTCCAGATACTATAGGGCGCCCCTTGAGTGGGGGGTGCCCCTTGTGGATTTTTGGGAGTGCGTAGAAAGTTGCTATTTTGGGTCTAATCGGTAACATGAACTCGAGTTCATTCTTGGAGATCAGATGCACCTCAAGAGCCTGGTCCAGAATACCCGTGAGTTCTAATTAAATAGGGCATGTTGGATCAGTCTTTAATATCTCGTAGGTAGTCTGATCATCCAAAAGGGACCGACACATACCCCTATAAAGTCCATGATCCATCACCACAAGATTTCCCCCCTTATCCGAGAGCTTTATAATGATGGTCTGATTATTTTTAACTGAGCGCAAAGCCTCCCTTTCACCTTCATTAAGGTTATAAGTATCAATACTCCCGTGAATCTTAGAACTATCCTCCTCGACCACTTTCAAAAAGATATCGATACTTAATAGGTCACTGGATGGCGGAAGTCTCTGACTCTTGTTCTTAAGTCCCGTAAAGGGTCCCCAACCTCTATCCCGCTCCCCTTCTTCCAGGAGCTCAGTCAAAATATTAACTCCTCCCAGGTCTGAGACATCAATCCCTAGTTGTTCACACCTCTCTTGATCATTGTTCTTAAAAAAATTTCTCCATTTTAACTTTCTACAGAAAAGGTTTATGTCCTTTGTCCATGAAAATTTGTCAAAGGATTGTGTGGGCACAAAGGACAAACCCCTCCTTAGAACAGATAGCATTTCAGCCGTAAGTGTATATGAGGAGAGGTTTATCACCTGGGTGTCATTTAATTCCTTTGATTGGGCTGATCCCGACTCCTGAGATTGTAGGAGTTGGGGATTCTCTTCTCTAAAAAAGAGGGAACAACAGGCAAGGAAGACGTATAGGATGAGGTGGGGCCTGTAGAGGTCTGTGGTGGACCTTGGTAAGATCTTGAATCTGAATTTGGACCATAAGAGGGATGATTTCCCCTTTGATTGCGCCATCTCTGTCTTCGTGGTGGCCTGTTAGTATATCCCCTACCTCTACTGCGATCTCCAGGACAGGAAGGACCCGCCCTTTTTGTATCTGAATATTCTTGGTCAGAGGAGGACACGTCTGTATACAGCTTTGGTTCGGTGGATACAGAAAAATTATATGCTCTCTTATCTCTAAAATCGCTAAAGTCACGCAAAAACTGTTTGTGTTTATGCTTTTTCAGAGTAGCCTGGTATTTCTCAATATTATTCTGTTAAGAAACCTCTTTTCTGCCAAAATCGGGGTCACTCTTCAATTCAAAAGCCTTTTTTCTCAATGTGTCCAACTTAGTCAAAGACTCGTTATAATTTGATTTTTCTTTGTCAAGGAGTAGTTGCATGAACCTAAGCGAGGATGTTACCGATTCTCTCTCCCAGTTTGCCAGGAACTCAGGATCATGTAATCTGGGGGCGGGGTTAATGTTTATCCTCAACCCTCTTGGAACAATATTTTGTTTGATGTAGTTTTCTAGGGCTTTTACCTCCCACCAGGCCCTCAAGTTCTCAGAGTAGAGGTCCTGTAGTTCCTTAAAAATGCTCCTTAAAGTTGGAGAATTTGATCCTGAGTTGCTGTCCTCAGTGGAGAAAGCTTGAACTGCATCCTCAAGCCAGTTGTCTGCCCCGACAGATCCCGAGAGGAAACCCGCCATAAGTAAAGTACAGGTGCCCAAACGTTTTCATATGACTGTATATATGTAAAAAATGCATAAAAACATATAGTCATATGAAAAAGTTTGGGCACCCCTATTAATGTTAACCTTTTTTCTTTATAACAATTTGTTTTTTTGCAACAGCTATTTCAGTTTCATATATCTAATAACTGATGGACTAAGTAATCTTTCTGGATTGAAATGAGGTTTATTGTACTAACAGAAAATGTGCAATCTGCATTTAAACAAAATTTGGCTGGTGCAAAAGTATGGGCACCTCTACATAAAAGTGACATTATTATTTTATAGATCCTCCTTTTGCAAAAATAACAGCCTCTAGTCGCTTCCTGTAGCTTTTAATGAGTTCCTGGATGAAGCTATATTTGACCATTCCTGTTTACAAAACAATTCCAGTTCAGTTAAGTTTGATGGTCGCCGAGCATGGACAGCATGCTTCAAATTATCCCACAGATTTTCAATGATATTCAGGTCTGGGTACTGGGATGGGCATTCCAGGAACATTGTAATTGTTCCTCTGCATGAATACCTGAGTAGATTTGGAGCGGTGTTTTGGATCATTGTCTTGCTGAAATATCCATTCCCTGCGTAACTTCAACTTTGTCACTGATTCTTGCATATCATGCGACCCTCAACTGTAACAAGATTTCCGGTGCTGGCTTTGGCCACACAGCCCCAAAGCATGATGGAACCTCCACCAAATTTTACTGTGGGTAGCAAGTGCTTTTCTTGGAATGCCGTGTTTTTTTGCCTCCATGCATAATTCCTTTTTGTATGACCAAACAACTCAATCTTTGTTTCATCAGTCCACAGGACCTTCTTCAAAAATGTAACTGGCTTGTCCAAATGTGCTTTTGCATACCTCAGGTGACTCTGTTTGTGGCGTGCTTGCAGAAACGGCTTCTTTCGCATCACTCTCCCATACAGCTTCTCCTTGTGCAACGTGCGCTGTATTGTTGACCGATGCACATTGACACCATCAGCAGCAAAATTATGCTGCAGGTCTTTGGAGATGGTCTGTGGATTGTCCTTGACTGTTCTCACCATTCTTCTTCTCTGCCTTTCTGATATTTTTCTTGGCCTGCCACTTCTGGGCTTAACAAGAACTGTACCTGTGTTCTTCCATTTCCTTACTATGTTCCTCACAGTGAAAACTGACAGTTTATATCTCTGAGACAACTTTTTGTATCCTTCCCCTGAACAACTATGTTGAATAATCTTTGTTTTCAGATCATTTGAGAGTTATTTTGAGGAGCGCATGATGCCACTCTTCATAAGAGATTCAAATAGGAGAGCAACTTGCAAGTAGCCACCTTAAATACCTTTTCTCATTTTTGCATACACCTGCCTATGAAGTTCAAAGCTTAGTGCTTTAGTAAGTCAGTAAAAAGTAGTTAGGAGTGTTCAAATCAAGAAATTGATAAGGGTGCCCATACTTTTGCACCGGTAAAATTTTGTTTAAATGCGGATTGCACATTTTCTGTTAGAACAATAAACCTCATTTCAATCCAGAAATATTACTAAGTCCATCAGTTATTAGATATATGAAACTGAAATAGCTGTTGCAAAAACCCAAATTGTTATAAAGAAAAAAGGTTAACATTAATAGGGGTGCCCAAACTTTTTCATAGGACTGTATATTTAATATTATACTCTGGACGATAAAAACATAAAATTAAGTGGTATAAAAGGGCGCGGCATGAAACCCGTTTTTTCCTGTTTTCTACAATATACCGGCTAAAAGTACTGAGAATAGGAAAGAAGGGAGAAGACCCAGGACTGGGGAGCCCCTTGCAGGAGTGAGACAACAATCTCTACCCACTGTTCCTCTCTCTCTGAAAAGCAAGGACAAAGCTTAAAATAAAGTTACAAGCTTCTATAAAAACCACAAATTTGTCCCTTTCCCCAGGAAACCTGTCCGGGAAGGCTACCTTGGATCCTGGCTAAGTCTGGTTATGAGCCGAGCCAAACAGACCTGCAATCTGCTGCACCTGCTGCCTACCTGTGACCACAGATCCATCATTTCAAGATATTGTCTCTGCATCTGTTATGCAAGAGCCGAAACTGGATTCATATTATAATCCAGGAAAAAATTGGACCTGTTATAATTTCACGCTGCGTGCAAGAGGATGCTTGGCGAGCAGCGCAAAATAAAGGGAAAACCAGAGCAGGACACCTGAAGGCCTTGGAGATAGGAAGAGGTAAGCAATGTAAACTGCTAATACTCATCTACGTCCTCCACTCTCAAACGTTCCTAGATGAGTCCTTACCCCGTGCGCCATCACGTGCTTAGTACCTCGCTGGCATTGAATTCTCCACTAGTCTTGCTACTGCACTAAAACAACATCAGGTAGGTAAGTTAAATGAGTTGGGAAAACCACTACAAATAGCACTCCTCGGCTTCTACAGCAGGAAACTTCACAACTGCAACTGAATCCAACACCTCAGCTTCTCCAGAGACAGGCTGTTACGGGGGCTGTCTGATTATAAAAACCAAAGGGATATCAGACAGTCAGGGTCCACTGTGAAAAGTCTCTGCTGCAGACAATGGCAGAGGATAAGGGGTATCTTGTACTACGGAAGCAGTACTGACATTGATATGTCTCAGTGACACTAGAGCCAATCACGGCGTGTACTGTTAAAGTCATAGCGACTACCGTATTAAGCATTAACGTAAAAGGGATAGATTAATGAGTGAGGAAGAGTATATAAGTGTGCCGCTGTAATAGTAGTAGCACAAGTGCAGAGTGCAATACCTCTGTTAAACTCACAGAGGCATATAGTCAGGAAATAAAGCAATTCCTCCCTTACTCGGAGGGTGTGTGGTATGGTCTCTGTTAATGATCACAGAAACAAAAGCAGTGAGTGTGAAATGGCACCTACCTAGGTCTGTTCCTCTAGTGGTGCCAGGAGACGGACAGCAGCGTAAGCCGCACAAAGCTCCTACCTGCGTTCGCTCCACTAGTATGCGAGGACCCGAACCACTAGATATGGCACCTGCCTAGGTCCGCTCCACTAGTGGTGCAAAAGAGACGGACAGCAGCACAAGCCGCACAAAGCTCCTACCTATGTTCGCTCCCCTAGTGTGCGAGGATACGAACAACTGCCAGACGCAGTATAAGGAATGTTACCCTAGTGGCAACGTCCACCTACGAGTAGAATCACAAGGCCCAGCCGGACCATGTGCCTCAGGCACCTGCCTATGTCCGCTCCACTAAGATATAAGGGTTGGACTGCAGTCGAAGCTGTAAGGTACAAGAACGCTACCCTGCCGGTAGCACTCACCCAGCATAGACAGAGAGATGCCTAGAGGGACGTGCACAGAGCGTCTACTCTCATGCATGAACCAAGAGGACTGAGCGCCGGGCGGCGTGCGTCAGGGTCTTATATAGACTCTGTGCCTCATCCAAGATGGAGGACACCAGAGCCAATCCGCTGCCAGAACGACAGCAATTACGTCACGCTGGCCTATCACTGAGCAAAGCGTCACAAGCACATGACCAGCGACCAATCGGCATAGAAGGTGTCAGAGACATGTGACCACGTGTCACAAGCACATGACCAGCGGCCAATCAGCTTAGAAGGTGTCAGAGACATGTGACTTCGTGTCAGCGATGATGTCACCCGCACATGTGCAATGGCTCCAAGATAGGACTTAGTCTCCAGCGCTCGTACATGTGCAGTAGCAAGAAATCCGAACATAGTCTCCAGTGCTCGCACATGTGCAGTAGCAAGAAATCCGGACATAGTCTCCAGTGCCACAGCAACCGTAACAGTACCTCCCCCTCAAGGGCCCCCCTCCCGGCGACGCAGTTACTCGGCAACTAAGTCGGGAGTATGGACAGCCTCCTCAGGCTCCCAAGAGCGATGTTCCGGGCCATAGCCCTCCCAATCTATCAACAAAAACCTGCACCCTCGAACCATCTTAGAACCAACTATGTCTCATACCTCATACCTAGAGCAAGAGGAATCAGAGGCAGGAGAGTGCACTTCACGAGCGTGAGGTAAAATAGCCGGCTTTAACAGTGAAACATGGAATTTGTCATGCATCCTAAGATGGACGGGTAAGTTCAATTGGTAGACTACAGGATTTACCTGTCGAAGAACCTCATAAGGACCCAGGAAGCGAGGAGTAAATTTGACAGAGCTCACTCTAAGTTTCACGTGTTTTGCAGAGAGCCACACAAAGTCCCCCGGAGAAAAGACAGGAGCCGGGCGACGAAACCGATCGGACACCGTATTCATACGGTCCTTAGCTGCTTGGATCAACTCTTGAGTCCGATCCCAAACCTCTCTGGCATTAGTTGCCCAGTCGGCCACAAGAGGAGGAGGTGCAGCAGCGGGAAACAGTACCGGTACCCTAGGGTGTTGCCCATTATTGAGTACGAACGGTGTCTACTCAGTGGCCTCAGCCAGCGAATTGTTAAGGGCAAATTCTGCCCAGGGTAGGAGGGAGGACCAGTTATCGTGGTTCTCAGCAACAAAGTGTCGAAGGTATATAATCATGGATTGATTGGTACGCTCAACCAAACCATTGGTCTCCGGATGGTATGCCGAAGAGAGATTCAACTCAATTTGCAGAAGGCTACAAAGATCTCGCCAGAAACGGGAAGCGAATTGCGGGCCTCTATCACAAATGATACGATCTGGCATCCCATGAAGCCTAAAGACATGCTTGAGGAATAGTTTGGCTAGTACCCTGGAAGATGGGATTCTCGATAACGGTACAAGATGAACCATCTGGGAGAAATGGTCCGTAATGACCCACACAAATCCTCTATGTCCCTGTGAACACGGAAGATCACCCACAAAGTCCATGCCTACCACCTCCCATGGTCTATCTGGCACTGGTAAAGGATGCAAGAGCCCAGCCGATCTCTGCCAAAATGGACGGTTGCGAGCACACGAGTAGCAGGAACCGACATATCTCTTGACGTGGCTGGTTAAGTGTGGCCACCAATACCACCTCTCGAGTAACTCTCGTGTCAGTCAAATACCAAAATGCCCACCCACCTTTGAGGTGTGGGCCCACGACAGTATATCATTCTGTCGATCAGGCGGAACAAAGGTCTTGCCCAGTGGGATTTGGTCTAACGTCACAGGGGAGGGTCAATCTCTTCCTGGGTAGAAACCATAGAGCGAGACAGGGCGTCTGCCTTGTTATTCTTACTCCCAGACAGATAGTTGATGGAGAAGTGAAAGCGGGAAAAAAACAAGGACCAGCGGGCTTAGTGAGGATTCAGACGCTGAGCGGTTTGTAAATACATCAGATTCTTATGGTCTGTATAGACCTGGAAAGGATGTTTTGCTCCTTCTAGCAAGTGATGCCACTCCTCCAAGGCTAATCTCAGGGCGAGCAGTTCCCTATCCCCAATGGTATAGTTTCTTTCTGCCGGTGAAAAGGTTTTAGCAAAGAAGAAACACGGCCTTTTTCTACCTACACCGTTCTTTTGATACAAGACCGCACCAGCACCCACTGAAGAGGCATCAACCTCCAAGAGGAAGGGCTTATTCTCATCGGGTCTTTGAAGAATGGGGCAGTTGAAAAGTGTCTTTTTACTGCCTCAAAAGCCTGAGATGTCTCAGGAGACCAGACTTTTGGATTAGCACCTTTCTTAGTCAAGGCCACCAAAGGGGCCACCAAAGTGGAGAAATGAGGTATGAACTGCCGGTAATAATTTATGAATCCTAAGAAGCGTTGCACCGCCTTCAAGGAATGAGGTTCGGACCATTCCAGGACAGCGGAGAGCTTCGCAGGATCCATAGCCAGACCCTCTTGTGAGATAATGTAACCCAAAAAAGGCAAGGATGACTGCTCGAATACACACTTTTCGAGTTTTGCAAACAATGAATGCTCCCTTAAACGGGAAAGGACACGAATGACATCCTGACGATGAGTCTCCAGATCAGGAGAAAAAATCAGGATGTCGTCCAGATACACCACGACGGAGGATAACAGTAAATCCCTGAACACATCGTTTACGAAGTCCTGAATTCCTGTTTGCATTACATAAACCAAAAGGCATGACGAGGTATTCATAGTGACCGTCTCGGGTGTTAAAAGCGGTCTTCGATTCGTCACGCTCTCGAATTCGTACCAAGTTAGAAGCAACCTGCAGATCCAATTTTGTAAAAACCTGAGCTCCCCTTAGTCTGTCAAAGAGCTCTGAAATTAAAGGTAACGGGTATTTGTTCTTTATTGTGATTGCGTTGAGACCCCTGTAATCTATACAGGGACACAAATCACCCTCTTTCTTCCGAACAAAGAAAAACCCAGCTCCCGCGGGAGAGACCGACTTACGAATGAACCCCTTCTCTAAACTCTCTCTTATATAGGTCGACATGGCCTCCGACTCAGGTATTGACAGGGGGTAAACCCTGCCCTTAGGTGGAACCGAACCTGGGATAAGGTCTATGGCGCAGTCATACGGCCTATGGGGTGGAAGTACCTCAGCACCCTGTTTGGAGAACACGTCAGTGAAATCCAAATAGGGTGTAGGTATGGGAGAGAGATCATTTGATGCAACCGCAACGACCTTAGGTGGTAAGGGAAGACATCGGGACTGACATTTCGAACCCCAACTAATAATGCTGTCGGACTCCCAGTCAATTAGAGGAGCATGAGTCCGAAGCCATGGGAGACCCAGAAGGACGTCGTCTATACCCTCAGGCAAAACAAGAAAAGAAATCTCCTCTATGTGACCCTGAGACAGGGAAAGGCGCAAGGGAACTGTCCTCAATGTAATGGAGTCAGACAACATAGTCCCATTAACAACACGGACAGGAATAGGCACCTCTAACATGATAGAGGAAATATTGTGTCTCTTTACAAATCCTGAGGACACAAAAGTCCCGTCAGCTCCGGAATTGACAAACGCCATAATAGGCCATGTATTCTCAGAGAAAGAGAGCTGACCTGGGATACTACACTTAGAGGGTGCAGAAGACATCTCTAGTAACCCCCCTCTAATGGTTACTAGGCCTGGGAGTTTCCCTGACGGCTCGGACACTTGTTGGCATAGTGCCCAGCCTGACGACATACGTAACATATATTAGGGCCAGACTTGCATAGTCTGGAGGACGTATGACCTAACTCCATAGGAGTGGGAGATGTTTTAGGTGCTGAGGAAGATGGTGGTGGACCCTCAAAAACTGGAATAGCCTGATGCTTAGGACGTGAGGAAGAGACCTCGAGTCTACGTTCCCTATGGCGTACGTCGATCCTCGTTGCTACTGTGATCAAGTCCTCCAGAGAAGCAGGGACCTCACGAGTAGCAAGGGCATCCTTGAAATAGCCTGTCAACCCTCTCCAGAAGATAGGAATCAACACCTTCTCTGGCCAGTCTAGTTCTGCCACCAGAGTTCTAAAAGCATAAGAAATAGTGGATAACGAACCCTGATATAGATCTAACAGTCTCAGGGCCGCATCATGGGTAACCTGTGGACCCATGAATACCGCTTTAAGAGCATCAAGAAAGTCTTGATGTCTCAGAGTAACCACATCAGAGCGCTCCCATAGGGGAGTCGCCCATTCTAAGGCTTTGTCCTGAAGTAAGGAGATGATAAAGCCTACTCTTGACCTCTCCGTAGAGAAGCGAGAAGAGTTGACCTCTAGGTGTATCTGACACTGACTAATGAAACCACGACATGATCTGGCATCACCAGAATATCTGTTTGGCAGAGCAAGTCGAGGATCATGTGCAGATGTCACCATGATCTGAGGTTTATCCTCTAAACTCTTGAGCCGCGACTCAAGTACTTGTATGTAACGGTGTAACTGATAATATTCTGCCATAACTGCCAGACCCTTGGCTCAGTCCTAATGTTACGGGGTCTGTCTGATTATAAAAACCAAAGGGATATCAGACAGTCAGTGTCCACCGTGGAAAGTCTCTGCTGCAGACTATGGCAGAGGATAAGGGGTATCTTGTACTACGGAAGCAGTACTGACACTGATACGTCTCAGTGACACTAGAGCCAATCACGGCGTGTACTGTTAAAGTCACAGCGACTACCATATTAAGCATTAACGTAAAAGGGATAGGTTAATGAGTGAGGAAGAGTATATAAGTGTGCCGCTGTAATAGTAGTAGCACAAGTGCAGAGTGCAATACCTCTGTTAAATAGAGATGAGCGAACCGGTCGCGGTTCGGCTCGAGGTTGGTTCGCCGAACGGACCTCCCGTTCGAGTTCGGTTCGTCGAACGTTCGACGAACCGAACTCGAACTGCATAGGAAACAATTGCAGGCAATCACAAACACAGAAAAACACCTAGAAAACACCCTCAAAGGTGTCCTAAAGGTGACAAACAACTCAAACACATTGGAAAGTGACAAGGACATATACTCATGCGAAAACAAAACAGCTGGACAAGGAAAAAGAGGAGGACACACAGATATAGGCATGGCACGCCCTTCTAAAATCATGTAAAACACCGCAAGGTGACTCCAAGCGGAGTCTCCATTTTTTCCAAAAATTGGGCCACACACACACCCACCCCTTCAGTGGCAGCAGTTGTGCCCCAGTTGTACACTTCACAGCTACATTTGCATCAAGCACATTCAAAAATACGCCATTCTTATCCGTCCCCAGGATGACACCGGGGTAGGTAGCAAAGTCTTTCCTGATCCCAGCTCTGTTCATCTTGGCTTCTTTTAAAAACACATCAAGCAAGGGTTACTCCAAGCGGAGTCTCCCTTTTTTCCAAAAATTGGGCCACACAGACACCCACCCCATCAGTGGCAGCACTTGGGCCCTAGTTGCAAACAGGATGTTTTGATTTGCATCAAGCACATTCAAAAATACGCCATTCTTATCCGTCCCCAGGATGACACCGGGGTAGGTAGCAAAGTCTTTGCTGATCCCAGCTCTGTTCATCTTGGCTTCTTTTAAAAACACATCAAGCAAGGGTTACTCCAAGCGGAGTCTCCCTTTTTTTCCAAAAATTGGGCCACACAGACACCCACCCCATCAGTGGCAGCACTTGGGCCCTAGTTGCAAACAGGATGTTTTGATTTGCATCAAGCACATTCAAAAATACGCCATTCTTATCCGTCCCCAGGATGACACCGGGGTAGGTAGCAAAGTCTTTGCTGATCCCAGCTCTGTTCATCTTGGCTTCTTTTAAAAACACATCAAGCAAGGGTTACTCCAAGCGGAGTCTCCCTTTTTTTCCAAAAATTGGGCCACACAGACACCCACCCCATCAGTGGCAGCACTTGGGCCCTAGTTGCAAACAGGATGTTTTGATTTGCATCAAGCACATTCAAAAATACGCCATTCTTATCCGTCCCCAGGATGACACCGGGGTAGGTAGCAAAGTCTTTGCTGATCCCAGCTCTGTTCATCTTGGCTTCTTTTAAAAACACATCAAGCAAGGGTTACTCCAAGCGGAGTCTCCCTTTTTTCCAAAAATTGGGCCACACAGACACCCACCCCATCAGTGGCAGCACTTGGGCCCTAGTTGCAAACAGGATGTTTTGATTTGCATCAAGCACATTCAAAAATACGCCATTCTTATCCGTCCCCAGGATGACACCGGGGTAGGTAGCAAAGTATTTCCTGATCCCAGCTCTGTTCATCTTGGCTTCTTTTAAAAACACATCAAGCAAGGGTTACTCCAAGCGGAGTCTCCCTTTTTTCCAAAAATTGGGCCACACAGACACCCACCCCATCAGTGGCAGCACTTGGGCCCTAGTTGCAAACAGGATGTTTTGATTTGCATCAAGCACATTCAAAAATACGCCATTCTTATCCGTCCCCAGGATGACACCGGGGTAGGTAGCAAAGTCTTTCCTGATCCCAGCTCTGTTCATCTTGGCTTCTTTTAAAAACACATCAAGCAAGGGTTACTCCAAGCGGAGTCTCCCTTTTTTTCCAAAAATTGGGCCACACAGACACCCACCCCATCAGTGGCAGCACTTGGGCCCTAGTTGCAAACAGGATGTTTTGATTTGCATCAAGCACATTCAAAAATACGCCATTCTTATCCGTCCCCAGGATGACACCGGGGTAGGTAGCAAAGTATTTCCTGATCCCAGCTCTGTTCATCTTGGCTTCTTTTAAAAACACATCAAGCAAGGGTTACTCCAAGCGGAGTCTCCCTTTTTTCCAAAAATTGGGCCACACAGACACCCACCCCATCAGTGGCAGCACTTGGGCCCTAGTTGCAAACAGGATGTTTTGATTTGCATCAAGCACATTCAAAAATACGCCATTCTTATCCGTCCCCAGGATGACACCGGGGTAGGTAGCAAAGTCTTTGCTGATCCCAGCTCTGTTCATCTTGGCTTCTTTTAAAAACACATCAAGCAAGGGTTACTCCAAGCGGAGTCTCCCTTTTTTTCCAAAAATTGGGCCACACAGACACCCACCCCATCAGTGGCAGCACTTGGGCCCTAGTTGCAAACAGGATGTTTTGATTTGCATCAAGCACATTCAAAAATACGCCATTCTTATCCGTCCCCAGGATGACACCGGGGTAGGTAGCAAAGTCTTTCCTGATCCCAGCTCTGTTCATCTTGGCTTCTTTTAAAAACACATCAAGCAAGGCTTACTCCAAGCGGAGTCTCCCTTTTTTTCCAAAAATTGGGCCACACAGACACCCACCCCATCAGTGGCAGCACTTGGGCCCTAGTTGTACACTTCACAGCTACATTTGCATCAATCACATTCAAAAATACCCCATAATTAACCGTCCCCAGGATGACACCGGGGTAGGTAGCAAAGTCTTTGCTGACCCATGACTTGTTCATCTTGGCTTCTTTTAAAAACAATGTAAGCAAGGGTTACTCCAAGCGGAGTCTCCCTTTTTTCCAAAAATTGGGCCACACAGACACCCACCCCATCAGTGGCAGCACTTGGGCCCTAGTTGCAAACAGGATGTTTTGATTTGCATCAAGCACATTCCAAATCCACAAGCATTTACTCTCCCCAGGATGACACAGGGGTAGTAAATTCCTTCTGGATCCATGACTTGTTCATTTTGATGAACGTCAGTCTGTCCACATTGTCACTGGACAGACGCGTGCGCTTATCTGTCAGCACACACCCAGCAGCACTGAATACACGTTCAGAGACAACGCTGGCAGCTGGACACGACAAAATCTCCAAGGCGTAACTGGAGAGCTCTGGCCATTTTTCTATGTTTGAAGCCCAAAAGGAGCAAGGCTCCAGTTGCACAGTCATGGCATCGATGTTCATTTGGAGATACTCCTGTATCATCCTCTCCAGCCGTTGAGTATGTGTCAGACTTGTTGTCTCTGGTGGCCTTGCAAAAGAGGGTCTAAAAAAATTATGAAAAGATTCCATAAAATTGCTGTTACCGGCACCAGATACGGTCCTACTGGTACGGGTAGACTGGTGAAGATGACGAGACCGTCCCATGTTTGTCAAGTTACAACTGGGAGATTCCCTCCCTGCACCTGCACGGTTGTTTGGTGGAAAAGCCGAGCTAAGATCGAGTAACAGCTTCTGCTGATACTCCTGCATACGTGCGTCCCTTTCTATGGCTGGAATTATGTCACAAAATTTGGACTTGTACCGGGGATCTAATAGTGTGGCAATCCAGTAGTCATCATCACTTCTAATTTTGACAATACGACTGTCATGTTGGAGGTAGTGCAACAAAAAGGCACTCATGTGTCTTGCGCAGCCATGCGGACCAAGTCCACGCTGTGTTTGTGGCATAGAGGTGCTACCCGTTCTTTCTTCCTCTGACATCTCCCCCCAACCTCTTTCAACTGAAATTTGACCAAGGTCTCCCTCATCCGCTGAGTCTTCCATGTCCATGGACAGTTCGTCCTCCATTTCTTCATGTTCTCCTGCACCTTGCTCAACATTTCGCCTGCTACTATGCGCCCTTGTCGATCCCTGTTCCCCATGGTCCCATGCCTGCTGCGTTGGTGATGATGAACGTCTGGACCTTGGTGATGTTGTTGTCCCTTGCACATATGAATCCTCCTGTAGTTCCTCCCCTTCATGTTGTCCCACCCCTTGACTCCGAATAGTGTTTAGCGTGTGCTCCAGCATGTAAATGACTGGAATCGTCATGCTGATAATGGCATTGTCAGAGCTAAACATATTCGTCGCCATGTCGAAACTGTGCAGAAGGGTGCATAGGTCCTTGATCTGAGACCACTCCATCAGGGTGATCTGCCCCACCTCTGCATCTCGTTGGCCCAGGCTATACGTCATGACGTATTGCACCAGGGCTCTGCGGTGCTGCCACAGTCGCTGTAACATGTGGAGAGTTGAATTCCAGCGTGTCGCCACATCGCATTTCAGGCGATGAACCGGCAGGCCGAAAGACTTCTGTAGCGATGCAAGTCGCTCAGCTGCGGCGCTTGAACGCCGGAAGTGAGCAGACAGTTTTCGTGCCCTGTTCAGAAGGCCATCTAGGCCGGGATAGTGTGTTAAAAATTGCTGCACGACAAGGTTCAACACGTGAGCCATACAAGGTACGTGTGTCACCTTGCCCAGGCGAAGGGCCGCACCCAGGTTTGCAGCATTGTCGCACACGGCCTTACCAGGCTGCAGGTTGAGTGGAGACAACCATTTATTAAACTCGGACCGCAGAGCTGACCACAACTCCTCAGCTGTGTGACTCTTATTACCAAGACATGTCAAGCTAAAGACCGCCTGATGCCGTTGCGCTCGGCTGCCAGCATAGTAATGAGGCGTGCGTCATTCCTTCTGCGCAGTGAGAACGCTGGTGGCCTGACCAGGCAGGCTTGGGGCGGAGGTGGAGGACCCAGATGAGGTGGAGGATGCAGAAGCTGTGGCGGAACTTGGACAGACAGAGGATTGACACACAAGTCGTGGGGACGGCAAGACTTGTGCAGCAGACCCTTCACCATCTATCACCATAGTTACCCAGTGCCCAGTCAGCGACATGTAACGTCCCTGTCCATGCTTACTGGTCCAAGTATCGGTGGTGAAATGCACCCGTTCACACACAGAGTTTCTCAAGGAAGCGGTGATGTTGTGTGCGACATGCTGGTGTAGCGCGGGCACACCTTTCTTAGAGAAGTAGTGGCGACTAGGCATCTGGTACTGGGGCACAGCGACAGACATAAGGTCTCTAAAATCCTGTGTGTCCACTAGGCGGAAAGGCAGCATTTCGGTAGCCAACAGCTTACAGAGGGATAGAGTCAACCTCTTAGCTTTGTCATGGGTCGGAGGAAGTGGCCTTTTATTTGACCACATCTGAGGGACAGAGATCTGGCTGCTGTGTGTAGACGGTGTTGAGTAGGGTGTCCCTGGAAAAATGCAGGTTTGTGAGGAAAGTGCAGGCGGAGACATGATGTTGCCTTCATCCAACGTTGGTGCTATCGATGTCTGAGAGAGCTGTACACACTCACTTGTTTCCCCTTCCAAACCAACTGACGACCTTACAAGCAAACTGCCTGTTGCGGTTACAGTGGTGGAAGTTTTGCGTGGAAAAACAGGTGTGACAGCTGTCCCCACAGTCCTAGAAGATGAAGAGCGCGCGGATGCACTGGAAGGGGCGGGCGGTGGATGGTTCGCTCCGCTAGCCGGCATTGCAGCACGGTGAGCTTCCCACCGGGACTTATGATATTTATTCATGTGACGATTCATGGAAGAAGTTGTCAAACTGCTGAGGTTTTGACCTCTACTAACAGAATCATGACAAATGTTACATATCACATGAGTTGGGCGATCTTTTTCGATGTGAAAAAAGGCCCAGGCTAGGCAAGGCTTAGAGGCCATGCGACCTGTTGATCCACCCCGAATAATGCTCATAGGCAGAGTGGTGGCTGAGGATGCAGTTGTAGACGTGCTACCAGTGCTCCGACTCTGTCCAGGAAGGCGCAAGGTAACTTCGTCGTCGGTTGCATCCTCCTCCACCGCCTCTGTTGACCTCCTCGAGTGCCTGACTGGGGGTTGACAGTAGGTGGGATCTAGAACGTCATCATCAATTGTTGTGTTCGCACTCCCCTCCCCCTCAGACCGAGCCTCTTCTTGCCCTGACCGAATATTTAAGTTGTCATCCCAATCGGGTATCTGCGTCTCATCTTCATCAGTATGTTCCTCATTGTCTATAACCACAGGTGTTACAGTTTGTGACAAAGGGTCAACCTTATGCTCAGAAACTTGGTCCTCACGGCCTGAATCTGAGTCACAAAGGTTCTGGGCATCACTGCAGACCATTTCCTGTTCTGTACTCACTGTAGCTTGGGAGCAGACCTCTGATTCCCAGGCTATAGTGTGACTGAACAGCTCTGCAGACTCAGCCATCTCAGTTCCACCATACTGTGCAGGGCTGATGGAGACTTCAGAGCTGGGAGAAATCAAGTGTGATTGGGATGACAACTCAGAGGAATGGTGTTTTTTGGATGCGGTACTTGAAGTGGCTGAGAGGGCACTTGTTGGACCACTTGAGATCCATTCAAGCATTTTCCTTTTTTGCCCATCATCTACCTTTGTTCCTCTTGTTCGTGTCCGTAAAAAAGGGAGCACATCGGATTGTCCACAATAAGTAGTAGACATCTTACTTTTGCTAGTAGATGGTCTATCTTCAGCAGATGATAATGGAGCTTTGGCACCTTCCCCACTGACAAAACCTTTTTTGCCTTTTCCACCACGCCTCTTCCCCTTTCCACCAGCATCTGTCATTTTGCCACTCATGTTGATTGCGACAAGATTGTGGACTGAAAATGTGGTAGTAAAAATTGAGAGGTGGTGAAGATTGCAGTGGTGGTCTAGCTTTATTAACAGCAGAATAATAAAGAATAAATATCCCTGACAATGTAACTTAGTTATAATTCGTTGGAGTGTGCAACGCAGGCAGACGTGCTGCAAATGTCTTGGCACTAGTGGGACTATAGCAAAGTCCAATAGCCACGTATAGGATGCCACTAGGTACACTGAGTGTGTGCTAGTATAATGGCTTAGTTATAATTAGTTGGAGTGTGCAACGCAGGCAGACGTGCTGCAAATGTCTTGGCACTAGTGGGACTATAGCAAAGTCCAATATCCACGTATAGGATGCCACTAGGTTCACTGAGTGTGTGCTAGTATAATGGCTTAGTTATAATTAGTTGGAGTGTGCAACGCAGGCAGATGCGCTCTGCAAATGTCTTGGCACTAGTAGGACTATAGCAAAGTCCAATAGCCACGTATAGGATGCCACTAAAAAACAGTGTGTGCAAGTATAATGGCTTAGTTATAATTAGTTGGAGTGTGCAACGCAGGCAGATGCGCTCTGCAAATGTCTTGGCACTAGTGGGACTATAGCAAAGTCCAATAGCCACGTATAGGATGCCACTAGGTACACTGAGTGTGTGCTAGTATAATGGCTTAGTTATAATTAGTTGGAGTGTGCAACGCAGGCAGACGTGCTGCAAATGTCTTGGCACTAGTGGGACTATAGCAAAGTCCAATAGCCACGTATAGGATGCCACTAGGTACACTGAGTGTGTGCTAGTATAATGGCTTAGTTATAATTAGTTGGAGTGTGCAACGCAGGCAGACGTGCTGCAAATGTCTTGGCACTAGTGGGACTATAGCAAAGTCCAATAGCCACGTATAGGATGCCACTAGGTACACTGAGTGTGTGCTAGTATAATGGCTTAGTTATAATTAGTTGGAGTGTGCAACGCAGGCAGACGTGCTGCAAATGTCTTGGCACTAGTGGGACTATAGCAAAGTCCAATATCCACGTATAGGATGCCACTAGGTTCACTGAGTGTGTGCTAGTATAATGGCTTAGTTATAATTAGTTGGAGTGTGCAACGCAGGCAGATGCGCTCTGCAAATGTCTTGGCACTAGTAGGACTATAGCAAAGTCCAATAGCCACGTATAGGATGCCACTAAAAAACACTTAGTGTGTGCAAGTATAATGGCTTAGTTATAATTAGTTGGAGTGTGCAACGCAGGCAGATGCGCTCTGCAAATGTCTTGGCACTAGTGGGACTATAGCAAAGTCCAATAGCCACGTATAGGATGCCACTAGGTACACTGAGTGTGTGCTAGTATAATGGCTTAGTTATAATTAGTTGGAGTGTGCAACGCAGGCAGACGTGCTGCAAATGTCTTGGCACTAGTGGGACTATAGCAAAGTCCAATAGCCACGTATAGGATGCCACTAGGTACACTGAGTGTGTGCTAGTATAATGGCTTAGTTATAATTAGTTGGAGTGTGCAACGCAGGCAGACGTGCTGCAAATGTCTTGGCACTAGTGGGACTATAGCAAAGTCCAATAGCCACGTATAGGATGCCACTAGGTACACTGAGTGTGTGCTAGTATAATGGCTTAGTTATAATTAGTTGGAGTGTGCAACGCAGGCAGACGTGCTGCAAATGTCTTGGCACTAGTGGGACTATAGCAAAGTCCAATAGCCACGTATAGGATGCCACTAGGTACACTGAGTGTGTGCTAGTATAATGGCTTAGTTATAATTAGTTGGAGTGTGCAACGCAGGCAGACGTGCTGCAAATGTCTTGGCACTAGTGGGACTATAGCAAAGTCCAATAGCCACGTATAGGATGCCACTAGGTACACTGAGTGTGTGCTAGTATAATGGCTTAGTTATAATTAGTTGGAGTGTGCAACGCAGGCAGACGTGCTGCAAATGTCTTGGCACTAGTGGGACTATAGCAAAGTCCAATATCCACGTATAGGATGCCACTAGGTTCACTGAGTGTGTGCTAGTATAATGGCTTAGTTATAATTAGTTGGAGTGTGCAACGCAGGCAGATGCGCTCTGCAAATGTCTTGGCACTAGTAGGACTATAGCAAAGTCCAATAGCCACGTATAGGATGCCACTAAAAAACACTTAGTGTGTGCAAGTATAATGGCTTAGTTATAATTAGTTGGAGTGTGCAACGCAGGCAGATGCGCTCTGCAAATGTCTTGGCACTAGTGGGACTATAGCAAAGTCCAATAGCCACGTATAGGATGCCACTAGGTACACTGAGTGTGTGCTAGTATAATGGCTTAGTTATAATTAGTTGGAGTGTGCAACGCAGGCAGACGTGCTGCAAATGTCTTGGCACTAGTGGGACTATAGCAAAGTCCAATAGCCACGTATAGGATGCCACTAGGTACACTGAGTGTGTGCTAGTATAATGGCTTAGTTATAATTAGTTGGAGTGTGCAACGCAGGCAGACGTGCTGCAAATGTCTTGGCACTAGTGGGACTATAGCAAAGTCCAATAGCCACGTATAGGATGCCACTAGGTACACTGAGTGTGTGCTAGTATAATGGCTTAGTTATAATTAGTTGGAGTGTGCAACGCAGGCAGACGTGCTGCAAATGTCTTGGCACTAGTGGGACTATAGCAAAGTCCAATATCCACGTATAGGATGCCACTAGGTTCACTGAGTGTGTGCTAGTATAATGGCTTAGTTATAATTAGTTGGAGTGTGCAACGCAGGCAGATGCGCTCTGCAAATGTCTTGGCACTAGTAGGACTATAGCAAAGTCCAATAGCCACGTATAGGATGCCACTAAAAAACACTTAGTGTGTGCAAGTATAATGGCTTAGTTATAATTAGTTGGAGTGTGCAACGCAGGCAGATGCGCTCTGCAAATGTCTTGGCACTAGTGGGACTATAGCAAAGTCCAATAGCCACGTATAGGATGCCACTAGGTACACTGAGTGTGTGCTAGTATAATGGCTTAGTTATAATTAGTTGGAGTGTGCAACGCAGGCAGACGTGCTGCAAATGTCTTGGCACTAGTGGGACTATAGCAAAGTTCAATAGCCACGTATAGGATGCCACTAGGTACACTGAGTGTGTGCTAGTATAATGGCTTAGTTATAATTAGTTGGAGTGTGCAACGCAGGCAGACGTGCTGCAAATGTCTTGGCACTAGTGGGACTATAGCAAAGTCCAATAGCCACGTATAGGATGCCACTAGGTACACTGAGTGTGTGCTAGTATAATGGCTTAGTTATAATTAGTTGGAGTGTGCAACGCAGGCAGACATGCTGCAAATGTCTTGGCACTAGTGGGACTATAGCAAAGTCCAATAGCCACGTATAGGATGCCACTAGGTACACTGAGTGTGTGCTAGTATAATGGCTTAGTTATAATTAGTTGGAGTGTGCAACGCAGGCAGACGTGCTGCAAATGTCTTGGCACTAGTGGGACTATAGCAAAGTCCAATAGCCACGTATAGGATGCCACTAGGTACACTGAGTGTGTGCTAGTATAATGGCTTAGTTATAATTAGTTGGAGTGTGCAACGCAGGCAGACGTGCTGCAAATGTCTTGGCACTAGTGGGACTATAGCAAAGTCCAATAGCCACGTATAGGATGCCACTAGGTACACTGAGTGTGTGCTAGTATAATGGCTTAGTTATAATTAGTTGGAGTGTGCAACGCAGGCAGACGTGCTGCAAATGTCTTGGCACTAGTGGGACTATAGCAAAGTCCAATAGCCACGTATAGGATGCCACTAGGTACACTGAGTGTGTGCTAGTATAATGGCTTAGTTATAATTAGTTGGAGTGTGCAACGCAGGCAGACGTGCTGCAAATGTCTTGGCACTAGTGGGACTATAGCAAAGTCCAATAGCCACGTATAGGATGCCACTAGGTACACTGAGTGTGTGCTAGTATAATGGCTTAGTTATAATTAGTTGGAGTGTGCAACGCAGGCAGACGTGCTGCAAATGTCTTGGCACTAGTGGGACTATAGCAAAGTCCAATAGCCACGTATAGGATGCCACTAGGTACACTGAGTGTGTGCTAGTATAATGGCTTAGTTATAATTAGTTGGAGTGTGCAACGCAGGCAGACGTGCTGCAAATGTCTTGGCACTAGTGGGACTATAGCAAACTCCAATAGCCACGTATAGGATGCCACTAGGTACACTGAGTGTGTGCTAGTATAATGGCTTAGTTATAATTAGTTGGAGTGTGCAACGCAGGCAGACGTGCTGCAAATGTCTTGGCACTAGTGGGACTATAGCAAAGTCCAATAGCCACGTATAGGATGCCACTAGGTACACTGAGTGTGTGCTAGTATAATGGCTTAGTTATAATTAGTTTGAGTGTGCAACGCAGGCAGACGTGCTGCAAATGTCTTGGCACTAGTGGGACTATAGCAAAGTCCAATAGCCACGTATAGGATGCCACTAGGTACACTGAGTGTGTGCTAGTATAATGGCTTAGTTATAATTCGTTGGAGTGTGCAACGCAGGCAGATGCGCTCTGCAAATGTCTTGGCACTAGTGGGACTATAGCAAAGTCCAATAGCCACGTATAGGATGCCACTAGGTACACTGAGTGTTTGCTAGTAAAATTGCTTAGTTTAAAAAAGTTGTAGTGTGCAATGCAGGCAGACGTGCTCTGCAAATGTCTTTGCACTAGTGGGACTATAGCAAAGTCCAATAGCCACGTATAGGATGCCACTAGGTACACTGAATGTTTGCTAGTATAATGGCTTACTTAGAATGAGTTGGAGTGTGCAGAGTACAAGAGGGTACAGTGGCAGGATTGTGGTGCTCTGGGTAGAGGAATGGAAGCCTGCCTTTCTATTCCCTCCTAATGGTGAAATGCAGGGAGGAAATCCCTGACCTGGGCTACACAGACGCTGTTGCTGTTTGCAGGACCTGTCACTTATGGCTCTCTGACCCTGCCGCTTTGAGCCCTTAAAAGGACTGCTAGAATGTGCTCTCCCTAAGCTGTCTAACGCTGTGTATGCAGCGCATACAGCTGTATCGGCTATAGGACTCAGGAAGACGGAGCTGCGACACTGATGTCTGACACCAAAGACGCAGAAGGCAGATAATGGCGTTCGTGAAGAAAATGTCCGGTTTTATAATGCAGGGACATGTGACATGCAGATCCTATCACACATGCCGTTGCTTCTCTGGCTCAAAGTCCACTTAGGTGTGTGTGTGTCTGTGATTGGCTGACATGCTGGCCCGCCCCACAAGACGCGCGCGCTTAGGGAAGGAAGACAAGAAAAAAAAAAAAAAAATGGCGATCGCCATTATAGAAACAGCAGTGATCTGAAGGCGCTGTTCACGCACACTATACACTGAAATGTGATAATAGTTTGATTCACAGAGTGACTTACACTATTACAGCAGAAACCAAGCTAGGATTTAGCTGTTTTTTGGCTGCTAGAACCGTTCTCGAACGTTTCTAGAACTATCGAGCTTTTGCAAAAAGCTCGAGTTCTAGTTCGATCTAGAACATGCCCCAAAATCACTCGAGCCGCGAACTGGAGAACCACGAACCACGAACCGCGCTCAACTCTACTGTTAAACTCATAGAGGCATATAGTTAGGAAATAAAGCAATTCCTCCCTTACTCGGAGGGTGTGTGGTATGGTCTCTGTTAATGATCACAGAGACAAAAGCAGTGAGTGTGAAATGGCACCTACCTAGGTCCGTTCCTCTAGTGGTGCCATGAGACGGACAGCAGCGTAAGCCGCACAAAGCTCCTACCTGCGTTCGCTCCACTAGTGTGCGAGGACACGAACCACTAGATATGGCACCTGCCTAGGTCCGCTCCACTAGTGGTACAAAAGAGACAGACAACAGCACAAGTCGCACAAAGCTCCTACCTATGTTCACTACCCTAGTGTGCAAGGAAACGAACAACTGCCAGATGCAGTATAAGGAACGTTACCCTAGCGGCAATGTCCACCTACGAGTAGAATCACAAGGCCCAGCCGGACCATGTGCCTCAGGCACCTGCCTATGTCCGCTCCACTAAGATGTAAGGATACGGACTGCAGCCAAAACTGTAAGCTACAAGACCGCTACCCTGCCGGCAGCGCTCACCTAGCATAGACAGAGAGATGCCTAGATGGACGTGCACAGAGCGTCTACTCTCATGCATGAACCAAGAGGACTGAGCGCCGGGCGGCGTGCGTCAGGGTCTTATATAGACTCTGTGCCTCATCCAAGATGGAGGACACCAGAGCCAATCCTCTGCCAGAACGACAGCAATGATGTCACGATGGCCTATCACCGAGCAAAGCATCACAAGCACATGACCAGCGACCAATCGGCATAGAAGGTGTCAGAGACATGTGACCTCGTGTCAGAGATGATGTCACCCGCACATGTGCAATGGCTCCAAGATAGGGCTTAAGGCTACTTTACACGCTGCGATATCAGTCCCGATATCACTAGCGTGGGTACCCGCCCCATCTGTTGTGCGACACGGGCAAATCAAATTTGGCAACTATGCGCTGTGAAATTGCTAAACCAATAAGTGAACATAGATTTTCAAGCTGAAAATTTTTTGGAAAAGAACATATCTTTTTCAAATTCACCAAAGAAGTTTAAAAACTTTGTTTGGATGACAACAATTTTGCCCTCATCAATCCTGATCATGATGCTGCTAGAAAAATTCAAGCCAAATACAGTCACAATAATATTCACCAAAATTAGAAAAAAAGGTGAGTTTGTTGTATCAAAAAAGTGGTGTTTTGGTTAAAAAAATGTGCATTTTGTACACAAACCTGTCATGGATAGCTTTTTGGTACAATAAATACCGTAATAGAGGCTAGATATCTTTCATTGAGTGTAAGTGCACAAAATGTTTTTCCACCGGCAATACAATCAAGGTAGTCTGGCATCAATTGGGATGAGCTTGGACACATGAGAGAGCATTTTCCATGCATTTGGAAGATGAAATTAATATTTCTTAGGCACATAAAATGAGACCCGACTATGCAATAAACGTTGAGTAGAAAGTGTATGGAAAGCTGTAGATGAGAACGATGATTGGGCTGATGACAATGACAAGGCACTACTTACGGGTACAGATTGGTTATCATATAGATTATAATGAGGAGAGGGAGGAGGACAGCTTGATCTTTGCTCATCTTGCTGGTAAGTTTGTTTTCTCCATATGAACGTGATGCTCTTTCATGAACTTAAGGAGTGGTCTATGTGACAGCATGTCACTTTCCAACAGCACAGTGCACACAATGGAATAGATTGGAAAAGAATTTTCAGAAAACAGAAGCCTGCATGAACAAGTCACCACTGTGACTACACCTTTCAGGTACTGTAGAGCCTCCTCCACGAACAGCACCAGCACATGTGACATTACCTGCTCCAAGGATAATCAGGAACAAAAGGAAATGTGGAACTCTTCTGCGATGCTGTAAGAATGACATAAGCATGACAAACATCTAAACTGCTGAGTAAAATGTGGCTGGTTTTATATTTACGTGTTTCGAAGTGTGTTCACTTCTTCATAGGGAAATCCACCAATTAACCTGACCACCACAGATAGTGTCCCTATCACCATGGCTCAAAGTAAGTGCAACACAGATTGGCATTAGAATCATGTTGCCCATTTCCTTTGGACCCATGTGTTTCACAAACAAAGGTTAACTGTTCATGCCTTCCAAAATACAGTGGGAAAAAAGTATTTAGTTCACCACCAATTGTGCAAGTTCTGCCACTTAAAAAGATGAGCGAGATCTGTAATTGACATCATAGATAGACAACAACTATGAGAGACAAAATGAGAAAACAAATCCAGAAAATCATCTTGTCTGATTTGGCAAAATTGTTTTTGCAAATTATGGTGGAAAATAAGTATTTGATCAATAACAAAAGTTCATTTCAATATTTTGTTATATATCCTATGTTGGCAATGACAGAGGTCAAACATTTTCTGTAAGTCTTCATAAGGTTGGCACACACTGTTGGTGGTATGTTGGCCCATTCCTCCATGCAGATCTCCTCTAGAGCAGTGATGTTTTGGGCCTGTCGCTGGGCAACACGGACTTTCAACTCTATCCAAAGGTTTTCAACGGGGTTGAGATCTGGAGGCTGGCTAGGCCACTCCAGGACCTTCATATGCTTCTTACGAAGCCCCTCCTTTGTTGCCCTGGCGATGTGCTTGGGATCATTATCATGCTGAAAGACTCAGCCATGTTTCATCTTCAATGCCCTTTCTGATGGAAGGAGGTTTGCACTCAAAATCTCACGATAAATGGCCCCATTCATTCTTTCATGTACACAGATCAGTCATCCTGTCCCTTTGCAGAGAAACAGTCCCAAAGCATGATGCTGCCACCCCCATGTTTCACAGAAGGTAAAGTGTTCTTTGGATGCAACTCAGCATTCTGTCTCCTCCAAACACGACGAGTTGTGTTTCTACCAAAAAGTTCTACTTTGGTTTCATCAGACCATATGACATTCTCCCAATACTCTTTTGGATAATCCAAATCCGCTCTAGCAAACTTCAGATGGGCCCGGACATGTACTGGCTTAAGCAGGGGAACACTGCAGGATCTCAGTCCCGGGCATCGTAGAGTATTACTGATGCTAGCCTTTGTTACAGTGGTCCCAGCTCTATGCAGGTCATTCACTAGGTCCCTCCGTGCAGTTCTGGGATTTTTGCTCACCGTTCTTTTGATCATTTTGACCTCACGGGTGAGATCTTGAGTGGATCCCCAGATCAAGGGAGATTATTAGTGGTCTTATATGTCTTCCATTTTCTTATTATTGCTTCCACAGTTGATTTCATCACACCAAGCTTCTTGCCTATTGCAGATTCAGTCTTCCCAGCCTGGTGCAGATCTACAATTTTGTTGCTGGTGTCCTTCAACAGCTCTTTGATCTTCACCATAGTGGAGTTTGGAGTGTGACTGTTAGAGGTTGTGGACAGGTGTCCTTTATACTGATAACAAATTCAAACAGGTGCCATTACTACAGGTAATGACTGGAGGACAAAGCAGCCTCTTAAAGAAAAAGTTAGAGGTCTGTGAGAGCCAGAAATCTTGCATGTTTTAGATGACTAAATACTTATTTTCTACCATAATTTTCAAAAAACTCTTGCCAAATCAGACAATGTGATTTTCTGGATTTGTTTTCTCATTTTGTCTCTCATAATTGTGGTCTACCTATGATGTCAATTACAGGCCGACCTCATCTTTTCCAGTGGGAAAACTTGGACAATTGGTACAAAATACTTTTTTTCCCCACAGTATCAAATGGAAGATATTTTTCTGTGTAGCATATTCCTCATCCCCATGGTTGTTTCTATTGTTTTCAGGAGCTTTTACATTATACTTTCTCTTTGTGCTGTGTTTGGATTGGACCGCAGCATATGTTTGAAGTTTTGACTTGGATCACATAATATGTTGGAATCTATCAAGTTGCAAGCTACGACAACTTGGTTTACGATACTATTCTTAAGATGCTCCACAGCGGCCTCCCATAATTATTCTTCTAGTTTGGACTTTATATTGATACATCAATTATAACAATATTTGGGAAGCCTGTTGTGAATTTGGCATTTTATTCTCTTTATTATTTTTTTTTTCTTGTATGGGTCTGAGTCTTTTTGATTTTGTTTTGGGATGTATCATTTCTTATTGTTTATTCTATTATGTCTCCATTTTATAGGGATTATTAATGTATTTTTCCCTTATATTTAGTCCCCCTCATGGTAGCCTATGAGGTATTGGGCTTATGATTCATGATTTACCTCTGGCATGGTGCATGGTCTTACAATCTGTATGTTACGGTTACCTTTACAACTATGTTCTCTGCCAAATGTATTATATGCCAATTCTGTCCATGTCGTATTTAGCTACTAGAACAGTACCTTACTTACCGTATTTTTTGCTTTATAAGAAGCACTTTTGTTCCCCCAATTTTTGGTGGTAAGAAGGGGGGGCGTCTTATAATCCGAATTATATACTGCAGGGCCCAGGGGAGCTGGGGGCAGCTCTGGAGCAGTGCCGAAGGCTGAGGCAGGCTGGTGGAGGCAGCGGGAGATCTCCTGCTCCCGCTCATATAATATGCACTGCTGCTGTCCATTGCCATAGTGCTGAAACCGCACCGCGGTGATGGGCTTTGGGAGCGGCGCATATTATATGTGCCTGCGCCCCCCTTTGATGGCACATGCCCCGCCATGTTCGATATGGCCCCTATGCTGTTGCCCATAGTAAAATAAAAAAACTCTTTACTTACCTCCTCTAGTGTGTCTCCCCAGTGTCCCTGCTGCTGCTGTGATCAGGCACGCAGAGATGATGTAACTCTGCTGTGCCGAACACATGACCGGTACCAAGAACCAGGAAGTGCAGGAGCTCAGCAGCACGGAGAGAGACACGAGGGAGGAAAGCGCTGGAGAAGATAAGTAAAGAGTTTTTTATTTTACTATGGGCAGCAGCATTGGGGCCATATCAAACACAGGGGGACGTGTGCCATCTGAATGGGGGCCATGGGCAGCACAGGGGGATGTGTGCCATCCATAGGGGACCATGGGCAGCATAGGGAGATGGGTACTATCCATAGGGGGCCATGGGCAGCACAGGGGGGCATGTACCATCCATAGGGGGCCATGGGCAGCACAGGGGGATGTGTGCCATCCATAGGGGGCCATGGGCAGCACAGGGGGGCATGTACCATCCATAGGGGGCCATGGGCAGCACAGGGGGATGTGTGCCATCCATAGGGGGCCATGGGCAGCACAGGGGGGCATGTGCCATCCATAAGGGGCAAAAGGCAGCACAGGGGGATGTGTGCCATCCAAAGGGGACCATGGGCAGCACAGGGAGATGTGTGCCATCCATAGGGGGCCATGGGCAGCACAGGGGGGCATGTGCCATCCATAAGGGGCCATTGGCAGCACAGGGGGATGTGTGCCATCCATAGGGAGGCATGGGCAGCACAGGGGTAAGTGTGCCATCCATAGGAGACTTGTGCCAGCTGTAGGAGATGTGTGCCATCTATAGGAGACCTGTGCCAGCTTTAGGGGACGTGTGCCATCTTTAGGAGACATGTGCCATTAATGGGGGACATGTGGCATCACTGGGGGATGTGTGCCAGCACAAGGGGGCTATATTCAATATAAGGGGGCCATATCCAGATTAAGGGGGCAAATTTTAGGTTGGGGGGCATTATAAGACGGACCCCATTTAACATTAAAAAAAAATTCTCTTTTCCTTCACCAAATTTGGGGGTGCGTCTTATAATCAGGTGCGTCTTATAATGCGAAAAATACGGTATATGGTATATCTAATAGGTTACACCGGGTTGCCTTTGCCTGTCATGTTGCGGTCTTTGATGCATTACCATGGTGAGCTGGAGGCTGGCATTTGCCTCTCTCATCTCCCTGTGACGCGCTTATGCCTCCACGTCATGTGGGCAGGGTGACTCGGTGTTTCACATACCTATTGAATACTGCTCCATTTTCAACACAGACGTACTGCGCACATGCTCTGCTTGCATCTCCTGTGTTATGGGCCCCGGAGCGCTTTCGAGGTGAATGGTAGGATGACATCTGTTCTCCTATCATTTGTGCTTGGGGCACTCCGTGGGCTCTGCCATGGGAGGTGGAGCATCATGACGCTGCGCTTCGATTTGCTACTTGGCCCCTGTACTCATATATAAACACTGACACTGAGCACCTTTAGCCATGCCTCCTGATGAAGACACTCTTGGTGAAATGTGGTTTGAGGCTCCCTGCCCCTGCTACTTGACTTGCCTGATTGCCTGGCGCACACTATGTCTCAAGGTAGTATTGTTTTTAGTTAGTTATGGCTGTCTATGGAGATAACACATGTCAGGGTAATAAGGAGTATCTATTTATATTGTATATACTTCAACCTATCTCCTTCAGCCCACTCTTGATTGTTAATACTATATCTTTGGATCAGCAGTGTCTATCGCCATCTGGTGGCTTACTTTGGTGCTAGTTTGTTTCTGGCAATCTTTTCAATCCTGTTTTGCTACCACTGTATGTCATTATGTTCACATTTATTATTATTAATATAAAACGTTTGTGTTTGATCACCTATTTCTCCAGTCCTCTTCTCTTCCAGTGGGTCCCATGCACTTGTATTTAATTATTTAAATTGAGGAGTCACTGACTTTTTTGGTCTTGTCTCTGTGGATTACGTAACTTTAGCACAGAATAGAAAGTAAAACCAATGATAGATTTTAAATTTTGTTCTGCACAACCTTAACTATTATGGTGGTGGAGGAAGTGGATTGAGCAGAATGCTGACTCCAGACGATGGTGTTGCTGTCATAGGCTACATCATCTTGCTGTGATTGAGATGATGCAATGATACATATAAGTGCATCTCAATAAATTAGAAATTCATCAAAAATTTAATTTGTTTCAGTAATTCAATACAAAAGAGAAACACATGATTATATAGAGTTATTAAAGAGTGATCTATTTCAAATGTTTATTTCTGTTAATGTTGATGGCTTACAGCCAATGAAAACCCATAAGTCATTATCTCAGAAAATACGAATATTATATAAGAACAACTTAAAAAATGATTTAACTCAGAAATGTTGTCCTACTGAAAAGTCTGTACACTAAATGCACTCAATACTTGGTCAGGGCTCCTTTTGCATGAATTACTGCATCAATGCGGCGTGGCATGGAGGTGATCAGCCTGTGGCACCGCTGTGGTGTTATGGAAGCCCAGGTTGCTTTGATAACAGCCTTCAGCTTGTCTGCATTGTTGGGTCTGGTGTCTCTCATCTTTCTCTTCACAATACCCCATAGATTCTCTATGGGGTTTAAGTCAGGTGAGTTTGCAGGCCAATCAAGCACAGTGATACTTTGATTATTAAACCAAGTACTGGTACTTTTGACAGTGTGGACAGGTGCCAAGTCCTGCTGGAAAATGAAATTTCAATCTCCAAAAAGCTTGTCGGTAGAGGGAAGCATGAAGTGCTCTAAAATTTCCTAGATAGATGGCTGCGCTGACTTTGGTCTTGATAAACCATAGTGGACCTACACCATCAGATATTATATGGCTCCCCCAACCATCACTGATTGTGGAAACTTCACACTAGACCTCAAGCAGCTTGGATTGTGGCCTCTCCACTCTTCCTCCAGACTCTGGGACTTTGATTTCCAAATGAAATGCAAAATTTACTTTCATCTGAAAACAACATCTTGGACCACCGAGCAACAGTCCAGTTCTTTTTCTCCATGGCCCAGATAAGACGCTTCTGGAGTTGTCTATTGGTGGCTTCACATAAGGAATGTGACAGTTCTCTATTAGTTCCTACAGTTGTAGCCCATGTCCTGGATATGTCTTGATACACTGACTCCAGCAGCAGTCCACTCCTTGTTAATCTCTCACAAATTTTTGAATGGCCTTTTCTGAACTATCCTATCAAGGCTGCAGTTATCCCGGTTGCTTGTGCACCTTTTTCTACCACACTTTTTCCTTCCACTCAATTTTCCATTAATATGCTTGGATACAGCACCCCGTCAACAACCAGCTTCTTTAGCAATGACCTTTTGTGGCTTAACCTCCTTGTGGAGTGTGTCAATGACTGCCTTCTAGACATCTGTCAAGTCAGCAGTCTTCCCCATGATTATATAGCCTACTGAACCAGACTGAGGGACCATTTTAAACACTTAGGAAGCCTTTGCAGGTGTTTTGTGTTAGTTCTTTTAATTTTCTGAGATAATGACTTTTGGATTTTCATTGGCTGTACGCCATAATCATCATTAACAGAAATAAACACTTGAAATAGATCACTCTTTTTGTATTGAATTACTGAAATAAATTAACTTTTTGATGGTATTCTAATTTATTGACATGCACTTATAGATCTTTTTAGGACAATTGGAAACTTTGCAGTGCATATGATTCATCACTAATAACATTTTCTTGGAATATTTTGCCAAATTTGTGAATTTGAATTTTAAAAGGTTTGCTCATCTCTTAATTTATACACATTATCTTGGTTTTGTAATCTTAATTTAATTATTGAATTTTTTTACACCTATTTAAAAAAAAAAAAACCTTCTACCTCAGCAAATAACAGAAATCATAATTTATAATTCATTTGTATTGTTAATTATATTTATCCATTTGGGTAAAACAAGATATAAGAAGTTCAGTTTCTTACACTCGCATTAAGAGATGCTGAATGTACAAAAGAAAAATGTCATCTCTGTCAAATGTTGCAATGACCAAAGATGATGTCTTTCGCTGGAAAATCTTGCTCATAAATAATATCCTAAAACAAGCACAGTGTGTACTGACAGATTCTCTGAGATATCCTGCTCCTCTGATCTCAGAGCATATGGCGTGAGAAACTTTGTCATTTTCCTTTTCAGCCATGCTTCAATGACTATGTAATTATATAAAGAATAGTTTTCACAGAGCTAAGCAATATATAGTCATTAAGGTGGTTTTAGAAGATATTGTTTAAAAAGGCATTAATTTCCACATGAAGAAATGTTTTGTTATGCAATAATTTTGTAATGTCAGGATATGTTATTGCCTCCATTCAAAACCAGTCTGAATAGAAGGTTTTATCCAGGATATCAGAAAAAAAAGTGACAAATGCATAAAAACAAAGAAAACAGTATAATTCTCTTTATTCTTTGTTTTTCCTCTAGTAAACCAAGTATGTCTTTACACATAGCTAGCATGCCTCCTGTAGTCAATCAGTGGCCACAAAATAATATGTTGTACTACTGGTATCCTGTCAACCACTGAGGATCAGTGGAAGGGAGCCCAGAAGGCTGCTAAGCACATGCACGGAAACTGCCCAGGTAAGCTCAGTAGGTGAACGACTACACCTGTAACTTATCTTCATGCCTCATCATTTATAAAGTTTGAACTCTAAAACTCAGTACAGAATGTTATCACTTAACTACCATCAAAATTGCAGAGGCTCAAATTCCACATTATTCATCCGACAGCAAGGTGAACATAGCCATATTGGGAAAAGTATGTACATTTGGAAATTACTCATTGACTATGAATAATATTGAGCGAAAATTACAATTCTGAAGTGCTCTTTCCTCGAGTACAGCCAGTTGAACACTTAGCCGGACTTGACTCAAGAAACATGTATAATGGAAGTCAATTATTGGGCAATCCGGCTCGCCGCCCACATACTGCCAGCCCTAAAGGGGGCATTATGGGAGGGAGAGCTTGATTATTTTATTTTTTTACACACTGCATAAGAACACATTGTTTTTACCCTCATTGAGCGCCCTTCAGAGACTACAAGCGGCTCTCAATGGGGTGCCGGCTCCCAACATTAACTGAAGAGAGTCGGAACTTTGTGTCTAATCATTCACAAGTGGCACATCCAAGCGCCCACGATACTCGGTCGAGCACTGAGTGTACCTGAGCACCCCGATGGTCTATAGAGTATCCAGTAGTGGTGAGCACTCTTGCTTTTCATTAATTATGAGTAATAAAAAGTTGTAAATTCCCTTCTATGTCATCCTGTTATTTATAGTCATGGTTTATGTATTAATCACGTCTCAACTTGTCCAATTTACAACAAGAATATGACATATAAATCTAGATTAACAATTTGTCCAGTATACCTAAAAGGGTTGCTGAATGCTTACCATTGCTATCATGGTGTTTTATCAGTCATGTTTTTTGGCTATGCTTGATAATGCACACTTGAAGGGAATCTGTCATCAGGTTTTTGCTCCCCCATCCGAAATCAGCCTAATGGAGAGACAGAAACCCTGATTCCAGCGATGTGTCACTTACTGAGCTGTTTTCTGTCATTTTGATAAAATCAATGTTTTCTCTGCTGCAGATCTAGCAGTTATACAGAGCTCATTAATATCGTAGACTTTCTGGCAGCAGACTAAGTAGTCCTCTAATGATAATCTCCTGCTGATTAAACAGTGATTTTATCAAAACTACACTAAGCAGCCCAGCAAGTGACACATCGCTGGAATCAGGATCTCTGTCTCTACATTATGTTACTCTCATATTAGGTGACAAAAACCTGGTGACAGATTCTCTTTAAGCTACATTCCCACAATGAGTATTTAGTGAGTTTTTGATGTTGTAGAAATTCTGCAGAATTTCTGCACCTTAAGTTAATTTACTCGCATTTTTTATTGTATTTTTGAGTGCATTTTTTCGTGTTTCTACAGTGTTTTTGAAGCTCTGTTTTTTGTCTCCTTTTGGTATATTGTATTTTAAATAAAGCTGCTTTGTTTATGATGTGTTTTGTTATTTGACTTTGACAAAACTTTATTCATACAATCATATGTGAATTACATGCGTTTATAGAGCCTTTCCACAGCGGAAATGCACTAAAAATGCACATGCATTTTTACCTGTGGATTTCCCGCATTAAATGCAATCGTGTGGGAAAAATCTCCACATAAAACTCAACATACCCTCATGAGAAATTGACAGGTTACTGATTTGAAACATGCACTGCCAGTCAGTTTAGGCCTCCTTCACACCTCCGTGGTGTCCGTTTACACACTTAATGGAGACACGTTTACACGCATACTAATTAAAGTCAATAGGGATCTTCATACTTGTGTGCCTATTTTTTCCAGCAGCACAGATCAAATATGGACATCACACACATGACATCTGTGTGACATCCGTCACAGCCACCACCTCTTGCGATACTTTGTGTGAGAAACCACGACAATAAACTGCGGTGAACTCATGATGTGACCGCTCGTCACTCCCTGCTGCTGTTTACATGGCAATGTGTGACCCATATGCTGGGATCTGTAGTTCCCTCATGAGGTTGTATGCAAATAAAAAAGGTCCCTGGAGCCTCTGTTAGGAGTCTCAACACGGAAAATAGCCAGATATCCCTCCGGGAAGGACCTAGCCAAGGAGTGGCTGTTTTTAGGAGACCACCATAACCACCATATTAAGTGGCCCTTTTAGTCAATATCCAGCTCTTGAGGTGTTTAAAGATATGACAAGGGAAATACCAAGGCCAGGTATCCATCCACAGACAGCTGTTTGGGGGTGTTGCCCCTCATCAGTGTGGAATAGGATTCTGGCTAGGTGGAAGCAAAGCTTAGTAGACCAGCAAGACAAAACAATCACTGATCTCGGGGAGACCAGCCAGAGAAAACACTGCCAGCAGCCAGCGAGGGCGCTCAACACAGTGAAATCCTAGGAGCATTGCCCCCTGGATGCAAATCAAAAAGGTCTGTGGAGCCTCTGCTAGGAGTCTCGACACGGAAAATATCCAGATATTTCTCCGGGAAGGACCTAGCCAAGGAGTGGCATTGCTCCCACCTAGCCAGAATCCTACTCCAGAATCTGGAGTAAGCTCTTTTTAGGAGATCACCATAACCACCATATTAAGTGGCCCTTTTAGTTAATATAAACCTCTTTGACGAGTTTAAAGATATGACAAGGGAATTACCAAGGCCAGGTATCCATCCATAGACAGCTGTTTCGGGGTATTGCCCCTCATCAGTGTGGAGTAGGATTCTGGCAAGTCTTACTGTGTGTGTCTATAATCGGTCTAACTAGAACAGATAGGTGTTTTGGTAGCAAAACATAAAAGGGTAGCATGCACATGGTCCTGGGCCCAGCCGAACGTCCCCAGCTACTATGGTGTCTGCCATAAATAGAGACTTGGAGATCCTCTCACATTCAACCAGTATAGACAGTAACTGTAGAATGTGGATCTCTGGTACAGGATGCTGCTCACATGAATCGCAGTCCTCCTTGCTAAACCCCAAAATGAATCTTCTGCCAATTCACTTAAGTGTTTCTGCGGCGACTACTTTCCGTTACACACGCCTCTAGCCTTTCCTGCAGCTAACAGACAGCGCCTCCTTAGCCCTCGTAGTCTAGTCGAGAAGTTCGTTGAGATATTGCTATAGTAACCAAAGAGTCAAATGCAGATGCAAAACAGTGGCCTCTCATGGCTGGTCAGTAGCAACGCATACAATGAACAGTAAATAAGCATTTTGTACCATTTCACAGTGAATAAAGGTCATTAATACACTCTCACCCTCTCACATGGTCATTGCAATTCAGTACCATGGTTCTCACACTGCACAGTGTGAGAGGCATCAGTAGCTGGTATCCCAACCTATGTTCTTTATAGTCTGGGAAAGTGAGTCGGGGAACGTCATGGGGCCGCCATATGGACGGATTAAGGTTTTGATGGGGAATAAATTTGTGAATGAGGGTGTCTCTTGTCTTTTTTGTTTGATAAGTCTCTTTTTATGTTTTCAGGTTTGCGTTGGAAGATAATTATGGGACCTGCTTGTTGATTACGGTGGAACTTAAAGGATTTTAAGTTTTTATAATAAATTGGTGAATGAGGGCTGTTGTCAGGTGGTTTCATTATAAATAACATTTTATTTTATTATTTACCATTTACAACAGGTGGATTAGTTAAGGAGGTATCTGCTAGACTCCAACCCATTATTAATGCCAGGGCTTGATGCCAGCTGTCAATTCACATGGAAGAGCCAAGGCAAAAAAACAGGATTGGCGCACCTACGTACTGTGCCACTTCAGGGTCGGCTACGGCCTGCTATTCTTAGGCTGGGAAGGTCCAAATAACCATGGCCCTTCATACCCTGAGAATAGCAGACCACAGCTGTCAGCTTCATCTTGGCTGGTGATCCCATTTGAGTGGGACTCCATGTTATTTTTTCTTTATTATTTATTAATTTTAAAAATAATTAAACAAAACAAAACAGCAAGGGGTGACCTTTGTTTTTTATTAGCAGCTAAGGAGAAGCCGCAGGCTACAGCTTTCTACATAACCTTAGCTAGCTACCAAAAATAGGAGAACCCCACATCAATTTTTATTTTATTTATTTTTGTGGCCAAATACTAGACTAAGCACCCTTTAGAGCCACGTGAAAGTCACTAAAGGTTAAAAGCTTAAAATATATGTGGGGTGGGACATTATATAGGTGTTTCATTTATCTACAAAGCTATCCATCTGTATGTCTCTATCTAGCATTTACCTATCTATCATTTTTCTAGCTTTACACGTCTTTCACACAAAAAAAAACCATTAATTTTAGTATCATGAGTTATTTCTTGGTTCTGGTCAAACAGATGTCACAGGGACGTTAAATCGACACAATGATGGCACACGGATGACACATGGGGATATGTGGTGCTCCTGAGGCTTCAGTCGCCACAGGGTACTGCACCTCACTTAAGGTGAGGTACTCATCATGGATCCAGAGGAGGTCGGTACCGGTTTCACAACACACTAACTCATACACACAACCAGGTCGACCTCCCCACTGGGGACCGTCTAGGGTTGGATTTTAAGGCAGTCAGGTGTTTTCCAGCAGGAGATGAAGAGAGCAGTCGGGTTTTTATCAGTGCTCTGGTGGGACGCAGGAGTTAATACGGTCGCCGAGGGGAGAGCTTGATTGCTCCCTTGGGACCTGCGCAGTGCAGGGTGCAGAATCCTAGGGTGGATATACTTCAGGTTGTCCACCAAAATCTGCAGGCCAGGGGGATTGCATATCCATCCGGCCCCCACAGTTCCCAGAGAACAGTGCTACATAGGATCCGGGGTCATGCTTCAACGGACCTGTGGCACCAGCATACGGGACGGGAGTAAATGCTTTCCAAGAACCAGGGTCCCCAAAAAGCTTCAAGTCATTGGAATCCACATTTAGAAGCACAAGGAGAAAGGGCCCACCGTTCACTGTACCGGCTCTGACCTCCAACCTGATTCGGGATCGGCTGAAGCCCATCACGGCGGTGGCCGGCATCTTCCGGGTAAAACCAGGACTGTGAGTAAAGAACAACTTGAACCTGCAGAGACTGTGTCCGCCTGTCCTTGCCGATGCCGGCGCCCCGCGCTTCTGCGCCCACCATTACCACAACTTCCATCATCCTTCCTGGGGCCTGTTCCACCTGTGGGGAGCAGAAACATCTTAGCTGCTATAACCGTCTGCCCGTCTATTCCCTAACCATGTACTGCAGGTGGCATTATGACATAATTCCTCTACCATCATCATCCTTTTCCAACCCTTCTTTATTGAACACCTTGGGGCCATGAAGCCGGGCAGGGCTATCCCCTGACTCGACATCACCAGCCTGGCGACAATTATATTTAACCCCTTGACCCATGGGTGCTACAACTTGGCATCCTGAACAGGATAATGTGCCCAAGCCAAATGGGTACTGTGTGCCTTACAAACTGAATGCCTAAAGGACTGTTTAATTAAAAGTTGGTGATCTGTGGCCATTACAGAACAACAGCTGGATGAAGAATGCCTGCCCTTTTGTGGGCTGGCATGGAGAGTGGCGTGAAAGTTGAGGCCCGCCCCCTCACAAGGATCAGAAAGGAGAAACGAAACTAACAGCATAGGAGTTGGATTGCAGGGCCCAAAGAGTGCAGATATACCGGAACCACCTGAGGCACAGGGTTGAGGCGCATGGTGTGAACCATAGCAAACCCTGACCATCATGGGGCAACACCGGTGCGCCCTGTGTTTTGGAGCTGCATAAAGATGGAGTCTGAGGTGGCTTGGGTGAGCCGTCAGTTGTGGAAGATGCAGCTAGATGCCATCCGTGACTGGGAGGTGTCCATGATGGGGAGGGTGGGAGTCATGTGGGCCCATGAAGAACGGGAGCCGCCAATCCTGGAGGAGGGAGAACAAGCGACGGAAGAAGCAGGGATCCTAGTCACCCCCGCCATCGGTGACATCCTCCAGACCCCACCAGACCATCCGCAACCCCCGGTGGCAAGTTCGCCTGACCCAGCCTCAGACCAGACCAGAGGCAAAGCGGCTACTGACCCCCAGTCACCCGAAGACCTGGCTACCAACCCCCAGGCAGTGGAAGACCTGGCTGTCTGTGTCCCAACATGGGAGGACCCCATGACTCTTATCCTGGCCACCTCTGATGGGGGCCAGGGACTGGAACTCAGCCCGGTGAGCCGGAAGGTGCCCTCTTGGGGATAACCTGGGGGAAGTGCCAAACCGACACTGTGATCCCCTCTGCCGAGCCAAGCGGTGATCGCCCGTGGACTGTATGCCAGGTCACTATTGCCAAACTGGTTGAAAAGGAACAGCAGCGCAAGGCCCAGTTGGCGGAAGTGGAGGTCCGCAACCTGGCAGCTAAGCTGCAGCTCTGGAAAGCCAGAGCAGCAGACCAGGGACCACTGCGGGTGGGCACCGTTACCTGTTTTGATTTGGAGTAGGGGTGGGGCTTTATCTCAGTGGAGGGACTGGCCAAGGAGGTCTCCATGTCCTGCCGAGATGTAGAATCCCACCTCCGCAAGGGTCACCCTGGGCAAAATTTACTCTCTGGTGACAAGGTGACCTTCATCCGGCACAAGGGAGAGCGGGCCTGGTATGCCATGGACTTGGGACTGTGTCGCCCGGAGGCGACTGCTGCAGCACGGGAATCAACTCCGAGGGTATGTTCTGAGCCCGTCCCCGCTTCCCGTCAAGCAACTTGTGCACCAGAGAAAAGGGACAAATGCACCCAGACTGTGGGAGACAACTTCCTGAGACCGGCCGGTTGGGAGTTCCCCTACCCCCAGTAATTTTGTTTTATTTTTGACGATTGATTTTAGCGTTTAATGGACAACTGGGCCACGGGACTGTGAGTGGTTGGAACTGATTTGTAAATAGTTACACCTGTTGTGCACCCTACCAGAATTAGGGTGACTCGTGATTTTACAGAGGATGTCTGCTAACCGGGAGCAGTACACTGATTGCACAAATGGACTCTGTCATTAAACATCCTTGTGTTGTGACATAATAAGAATGTTTTACCTGTTTAATAAGTAAACAAGTTTCATAATGCTGACAGGAATGTTTTATGCTTTTGATAATTGAACAAGTTTTATAATGTCGGTGATCTTTTGCTGCTAATAACTAATACTTGAAAGAAAAATGCTTTGATTATCATGTTGAACCAGTGAACTGTGCAGATTTAACATGTTTTTGCAACGTTAATGTATGGTGCCTCCCATAAAGGGACGAGTGTTTACCTGTTTATTGCATATTAAAAATTGCCGTGTACTATCTTTATTTGGTTGCAGCCCGGAGTGCTGCCATTTGCCATGGGGGAATGTGGAGCCCCTGAGACTTCAGTCGCCACAGGGTACTGCACCTCACTTAAGGTGTGATACTGATCCTGGATCCAGAGGAGGTCGGTACCGGTTTTACAACACACCAACTCATACACACAACCAAGTTGGCCTCCCCAGTGGGGACCGGCTAGGGTTGGGTCTTAAGGCAGTCTCCAAACATGGGAAGCTGACACCCACTAGCAACAGGGAACCGGTGGAGGATCAGACACCAGGGAGAGAGAGAAGCGAACACAACAGTCAGGAGTTCTCCAGCAGGAGAGGATGAGAGCAGTCGAGTTTTTACCAGTGCTCTGGGGAGACGCAGATAATACGGTCACTGAGGGTAGAGCTTGATTGCTCCCTCGGGACCGGCGCAGTGCAGGGTGCAGAATCCTAGGGTGGATATACTTCAGGTTGTCCACCAAAATCTGCAGGCCAGGGGGATTGCATATCCCTCTGGTCCCCACAGTTCCCAGAGCACAGTGCTACATAGGATCCAGGGTCGTGCTTCAAGGCAGGCCTTACAATGGACCTGCGGCACCTGCATACAGGATGGGAGTAAACGCTTTCCAAGAACCAGGGTCCCCAAGAAACTTCAAGCCCTTGGGATGCATTTAGAAGCGCAACGAGGAAGGGCCCACCATTCACTGTATCGGTTCTGACCTCCAACGGATTCAGGATCGGTTGGGGCCCATCATGGCTGTGACCGGCATCTTCTGGGTAAAACCAGGACTATGAGTAAAGAACAACTTGAACCCGCAGAGACTGTGTCCGCCTGTCCTTGCCGGCGCCGGCGGCTCGCGCTTCGATGCCCACCATTTCCATAACCCCAATCTTGCTCCCCAGGGCCCGCTCCACCTGTGGGAAGCAGAAACATCTTAGCTGCTATAATCATCTGCCCCGGAGGATAGCAACAGCAGTGGCGGCTATTCCCTGGGCGCGTACCGCAGGTGGTCTCATGACATAATTCCACCACCATCATCACCCTTTCCCAACCCTTCTTTATTGTACACCTCAGGACCACGAAACCAATCAGTGCCATCCGTGACATCCCCTGACTCGACATCAACGAGCCAGGTGATGAGTAAGGTTAACCCCTTGCCCCGTGGGTGCTACAGACACATTGATGGGCATACCGATGTAAAAAACCGACCATACAACACGTGCATTTTTTACACAGACGCGCAAAGGAGGCCTTATGCTAAGTGAGAAAGAAACACAGAGGGCCTGAGATTTCTAGAAATCACACTTTGATGTCACTGTAAGACACTGCATTTTTTATGTAGCATTAAAAACCTCAATAAAATTTCTTGTGGGCACACAAACAGACTTTGTGAGGTACATTTTTATACTTTTATTTTTTCTATTGTTTTCAAACTCAAACCAATACCATAATATTGCTTTACATAACAAAACCATGATTTCCTATGAGCAAAAGCCATTGGCTGGCTTTTACAGGATAACCATTATGACAGACACAGGGTTCTTCAGCAAACCTCTGCCTGCCATGGCAATCCATGAGTGTGGACGTACTTATGGGTTATTAGAATGGCAAGTCCTTTTACCATTGCACTGTAAATATCGCTATCACAAATTGAGTGAATAACCCAGCTATCATCTGCTGGCAGAAATGCGGGCTCAGTTTGTTAGTCTGCATCAAAGTCATGAAGCCGGCATATAACGTATCATTACATCATATGTTTGTAAGGGCTTAAAGCGTAACTGTGACTTTAATTTTTATTCCATAAATCAATAGAGTACATGAAAATAAGCAACTTTGTAATATATCTTATCTGACAAATCTGCTTCTTTCTCTGCCAGAAATGAGCAGTCATTACCAAAATTCTCAATTCTGAGGTACAATCTGTAGTCAGTCAAGACTTTCCCGTTACTGAGATGGGAGATGGAGGTTGTTACTGAGATTTTATGTAGATGTAAGAGCGAGGAGCTAGAGGCAGAGATCTTTCCCCTCCTCCTTCTTCTATCTACATAGAATCTCATCAGTAACAACTACCCTCTCCTATCGCAGTAATGGGAAAGAATTGAGAATTTTGATAATGACTAATGATGGGGGAGCTCGCTTGCCACTGCACAGTACTCGATCCAGCACCGAGGTGCTCAGCACTAGAGTTGAGCAATGTTCGAGGTTCGTCAATTTCATGTTCGAGTGATTTTGCGGGGTGCTCGAGATCAAACTCGAACTCAAGCTTTTTGCTAAAAGCTCGACAGTTCGAGTTAGGTTTGAGAACGGTTCGATCACCATAAACGTGGCTTTTCACAGTAAGGCTATGTGCGCATGTTGCTATTTGCATGCGTCCTGCATCCCCAGCATAATCCCTCTCCCTTTCCTACTCACTGATCACGGGCGCCTCGCTCCATGTCTGTCACAAATCTGCGGTGTCTTTTCCTCTTTAGAAAATGGCTGCTGCTTCATTATTCAATTAGTTATTCCGTGCTTTCCCCGCCCACCGGTGCCCATGATTAGTTGCAGTCAGACACGTCCCCAAGCTGAGTGACAGCTGTCTCACTACAACCAATCACAGCCGGCGGGTCTATATCGTGCAGTAAAATAAATAAATAATAATAAAAAAAAAAAAATGCGGCTCCCACCATATTTGATACCAGCCAGGATAAAGCCGCATGGCTGGAGGTTGGTATTGTGAGGATGGAGAGCACCACGTTATCGGGAGCCCACCACCCTAACAATATCACCCAGCAGCCGCCCGGAATAGCGGCATCCATTAGATGCGACAGTCCCGGGGGACTCTACCCAGCTCATCCCCGAATTGCCCTGGTGCGGTGGCAATCGAGGTAATAATAAGTTAATCATGCCAGGCGTCTCCCCGAGATACTGTCCATGATTAAACTGAAAGTGAAAGTAAACAAACACACACAGCGAAAAATCCTTTATTTGGAATAAAAGACAAAAAAACCACCCTGTTTCACCCCTTTATTAAACCCCAAATACGCCTCCAGGTCTGATGTAATCCACATGACACTGTCAGCTCTGCTCCCTGAAGATGCAGCAGCACCGTAGAACACCATCGTGCTATATCAGCGCCATGTAGCAATGAAGTGAATCGTGCGGTCAGCAGAGACTTCAGCATCTTTATCAATAGAGTTAGTAGCTCAGTGGGTAGAGCACTTGCCTCAGAAACATTAGGTCACGAGTTCTAATCCCGATCCCGGTAAAAAAGGAGCTGGACATCAGCTGTGAGCCACGGGACACACCTCTAAAATTGGAGCAGTTCACGGAATGAGGCTTCATTGCTCTCTTCTCTCTTTCTTCTCTCTCTTTTTCCCTCTCTCTCCTCTCTCTTCTCTCTCTTCTCCCTCTCTCTTCTCTCTCTTTCTCTCTCTCTCCCTCATTCTCTCTCTCCTCTCTCATCTCTCTTTTTCTCTCTCTCTTTTTCTCTCTCTCTTTTTCTCAGTCTCTTTTTCTCTTTTTCTCTCTCTCTCTCTCTCTCTCCCTCCCTCACTCTTCTCTCCTCTCACTCCTCTCTCTTTTTCTCAGTCTCTTTCTCTCTCTCTCTCTCTCCCTCCCTCTCTCCTCTCTCCTCTCTCCTCTCTCCCTTCTTTCTCTCTTCTCTCTCTCTCTCTTCTCTCCTCTTCTCTCCTCTTCTCTCTCCTCTCTCTCTTCTTTCCTCTCTCTCTTCTCTCTCTTTCTCTGCTCTCTCTTTTCTCTCTCTCTCTTTTTCTCTTTCTCTTTTTCTCAGTCTCTCTTTTTCTCTTTTTCCCTCTCACTCTACTCTCCTCTCTCCTCTCTCTCTTCTCTCTCATCTCTCTTCTCTCTCTCTTCTTTCTCTCTCCCTATATTTTCTCTCCTCTCTCTCTTCTCTTTCTCCCTATATTTTCTCTCTCCTCTCTCTCTTCTCTCTCTCTCTCCTCTCTCTTTTCTCCCCTCTCTCTCTTCTCTCTCTCGCCTCTCTCTTTTCTCTATCTTCTCTCTTCTTTCTCTCTCTCTTTCTCAGACCTGGCGATGATCAGCTGATGCGGTTACCTGACAGAATCAGCTGACACTATAAGTCGAGTGGTGAGGCCGGCTTTTTACCGCCCGGCCGGCTAAACTATCAGCTAATGGTGTCGGACAGGAGTCTGAACTGAAATGTGTAGTTTTTTTTTTTTTTTGCACTGATGCATCAGCTGATTGTATAAAAGTCGTTTATACAATCAGCTGCTGTGTCATGTGATTCAGGCCCTTGAACCTGACAAATTATCTGATCGCTTTGCCTTCCAGCAAACTGATCAGATGATATTGGATCTGGATTGGACGGCGCGGGACCCTTGACCCAGGATTACTGCGGAGGGGGGTTCTTTATTTCAATAAAGATGGAGTCACTAATTGTGTTGTGTTTTATTTGTAATAAAAATATTTTTCTGTCCGTTGTGTTTTTTTTTATCTGTACTAGAAATTCATGGTGGCCATGTCTAATATTAGCATAACACCATGAATTTCGGGCTTAGGGCCAGTTGATAATATACAGCTAGCTCTAACACCATTATTACCCAGCGAGCCACCGTCACCAGGGCAGCTGGAAGAGTTGGATACAGCACCAGAAAATGGCGCTTCTATGAAAGCACCATTTTCTGGGGCGGCTGCGGACTGTAATTCGCAGCAGGGGGGCCCAGAAAGCTTGGGCACCCTGAGCTGCGGTTTCCAATCTTCAGCTGCCTAGTTGTACCTGGCCGAACACAAAAATTGGGCGAAGCCCACGTAATTTTTTTTAATTATTTCATGAAATTCATGAAATAATTAAAAAAAGGGCTTCCCTATATTTTTGGTTCCCAGCCGGGTACAAATTGACAGCTGGGGGTTGGGGGCAGCCCGTAGCTGACTGCTGTACCTGGCTAGCATACAAAAACATGGCGAAGCCCACGTAATTTTTTTTGGGGGGGCAAAATGCTCCTGCATACAGTCCTGAATGGAAAAGGAATGAAGGTTTTACCCAGCTCACCTGCTTGATAGGAGACCGGAACCTGTGGACCGTGCAAGGAAAAAGTCGGCAATTCTTTGGTAGTGATGAAGGAAGATATTCCAGCAACTTGAGTCCAAACAGGAAATTCTTTAAAACGTTGATTCTTTATTATTTACATATTAAAAAGTCCATGTTGGGGTGAAACAAACCCAAGACAGAGAGGACGCGTTTCAAACACTTGGTTCTTAGTCAATCTCTAAAGCATGTGTTCACAGGACTTGTTTAAAAAGGAGGGAGTAAAGACTCAAACATGTGTTTAATCAAATGGAAAGAGCTTTTCACTAAAGCATCAACCCTGTGAGGGGAACATTTTTTATGCCAGTATTCACACACGGTAACATAGGAGTGAATGTCCAAAAAAACCCAAAACCCCACCAAAAAAAAAAGAAACAGCATTAGTAAGCAAACAGTATTTCATTTACCAGAACTCCCACAGGTTTGAACAAAAGAAATGGAATACTGTTTGCTTACTAATGCTGGTTTTTTTTGACATTCACTCCTATGTTACCGTGTGTGAATACCGGCATAAAAAATGTTCCCCTCACAGGGTTAATGCTTTAGTGAAAAGCTCTTTCCATTTGATTAAACACATGTTTGGGTCTTTACTCCCTACTTTTTAAACAAGTCCTGTGAACCAAGTGTTTGAAACGCGTCCTCTCTGTCTTGGGTTTGTTTCGCCCCAACATGGACTTTTAATATGTAAATAATAAAGAATCAACGTTTTAAAGAATTTCCTGTTTGGACTCAAGTTGCTGGAATATCTTCCTTCATCATTACCAAAGAAGTCCTGAATGGAGTATGCTGAGCCTTGTAGTTCTGCAGCTGCTGTCTGTCTGTATGCAGGAGAGCAGACAGCAGCTGCAGAACTACAAGGTTCAGCATACTCTATCCAGGACTGTAGGCAGAAGTTTTTTGCCCACCCAAAAAATGACGTGGGCTTTGTCATATTTTTGTATGCTAGCCAGGTACAGCAGGCACCTACAGGCTGCCCTCAACCCCCAGCTGCCTATTTGTACCCGGCTGGGAACCAAAAATATAGGGAAGCACGTTTTTTTTTAATTATTTCATGAATTTCATGAAATAATTAAAAAACAAATGACGTGGGCTTCGCCATATTTTTGTATGCTAGCCAGGTACAGCAGGCAGGTTCGGCTGCTCCCAACCCCCAGCTGCCTATTTGTACCCGGCTGGGAACAAAAAAATAGGGATGCCCTTTTTTTATTTTATTTCATTAATTTCATGAAATAATTAAAAAAAAAAATCGATATGAGCTTCGTCCCATTTTTGTGTCCATCCAGGTACAACTAGGCAGCTGGGGATTGGAATCCGCAACATAGGTTGGCGTGAGCTTTCTGGGCCCCTTTGCTCCGAATTGCAGTTTGTAGCCGCCCCAGAAAATGGCGCTTTCATAACAGCGCCATCATCTGGCGCTGTATCTAACTCTTCCAGCTGCCCTGGTGACGGTGGCTCGCTGGGTAATAATGGGTTAATACTAGCTTTGTTTTACTAGCTTGTATTAAGCCAGAGATTCTTAATGTCAGGCAAGCTTCACCCGGCTATTAAGAATCTCCAATAAAGGGTTAAAAAAAAGACACTACACAGAGAAAAAATACTTTAATAGAAATAGATACACAGACACATTTAGAGACTTCATGTTTATTACTCCCTCTTATCCCTCCATGATCCATGGTCTTCTGTCTTCTTTCTCCTTCAACCCATGCAGCTCTGCTACATCAGCAACGCTGCATGAGAGGAAGACGCTGCTGCTCCCCGTGCAGTCTTTTCACTCCGTGAGTGAGCTGAGGCTGCTGGCTGTAAGAGGTGACGTCACCGCTGACAGGCGTGATGCTATAGCAATGGTGATCTCCGTTGTTGACTGGCTGTGGCAGCTGGTGAATAACGGAACGGGGAAGCAGAATGGGGAAGCCGACCATGTGGCAGAGCATCTCGCCGGTACACGGAGATACACAAACGATCACCGTGTACCAGAGAGATGCAATGACAGGACCTAGCATGACGTCTAGCCATGTGACCAGTCTGTAGCCAATGAGATAGTAGACACGTGACTGGTCACATGCTATTTTGACGTCACGATATCATCAGTGCTGGTTACCGGGAGGACGCAGCGATTATCGAAAGGAAAAGCGATGAGAGACAGAGTGCAGGACGCATCGCGGGGACCTGTGTTATGGCAATGTTTATTAACTGTATGGGTACATTTATAATGTGTTTTTATGTGTTTTAGATTGCCTCCCATTGTTTTCAATGGCATTCAAGAGGTTCGTCAAACGGCTCGCCGAACCGAACTCGAACGTGGCCTCCGTTCGATGAACCGAACTGAACTCGAGCCTCTAGAGGCTCGCTCATCTCTACTCAGCACCCTATTGAGAGCCACTTGCAGTCTCTGCATGACTCTCATTTGGGATTAAAAGAATATTTTTTAATGTAGTGTGTCCAAAAAAAGCCTCTACTTTTCCCCGCAAATGCTCTGTTTATGGCTGGCTGTCTGTCGGTGGAGAGCTGAACTGCCCAATCATTGATTTTTATTCTACTCATTACTCAAGTTGTGACCATCCGAGCATCTGACCTGCTCAACTCGAGTAAAGAGCACTGGAGCATGGTAGTGTTCACTCATCATTATGAGCACTGAGTGCTGAGCACTGTACTGCTCGCCCACCATTAATAATGACAAATCAATTCTGGCAGAGAAAAAAGCAAATGTGTCTGATAAAATATATTACAAAGCTGCTTATATTCATGTGTACTATTGATCTATGAAATAAAAATTAAAACATTGGTTACGCTGTAATGCACTTAGCTCCTCTCTGTACTACCCCCGTGCCAGCAGCCGGGCTACCGGATCCAGATCCGGATCCGCGGCCACTCATTGAAAGGGGGACTATGTAGGGGGATTAGAATTTTGTGATGCCACCCACGGTGCGTGGCAAGATGGTATACACCGCTGCTGCTGATGGCGGAGCCCGGTGGCGGTGGTATAGCAGCAAGGTGTTTAACCCCTCCGTGGGTAGTGGGTTGTGCCCTGGGGCCCGGTGATGGTGGAGAAGAGGAGCCGGGGGCTGTAGGCATGGGAGACAGGGAGCAGAGAAACTTGCAGTGGTTATCGTGGTTCTGGATGAGGCTGTGCTGATTTGTGAGGTCAAAGGACACACAGGCAGTGAGTGATTCAACCAAACGTCCTGCAATACCGCTACTGCTGCGGCTGGTGGGGACCACGTCTAGATGACCGTTCCCAGTGATATTACTAGTGTGCTTTGGTCTAGTCCGACCCTCCGGGAGCCTCCACTCCACAGTCCCTCACTCTCTGAGCTCTGAGGCTACTCTCTCACGGTGTCTGGGAGCTTCAACTCCCCAGCCTGCTCTCCTCACTGAGAGATGCTTGAGAGCCCTCTGCTCTCGTTGCTCCCCTGCCAACGACTGACCAGTCACCTCCCACCCAGTCTGCCTGACTCCATGGTGGGTGGCCCCTTCTCTCCTGGACCTCCCCACTGGTGTGTGTGTGACTGAGATCTGCATGCTGGTCCTAGCACATCACTAGGTGGCACCTGGAACCAAGGGAGAGATGGATGCTGCACAGATAGGAAAATTGTGCAACACTCTGTGACGACCTGATAGGCCAGGGCGTCACATTCCCCCTTGGTTAAACGTAGCTCGTTCCCGAGCTACAGGACACATCAGGGTTTTTTTAAAACTGCTCCTGTAAGGAGGAAAAAAGCATGGTATAAACAGTTTCCATCCCTCACAGGGGAGGCACACTTCCCAACACTGCAAAAATACTCAGAGTCCACACTCCCAATGTCCCAGATCCCATTAACCCGCCACCCAAACAACCTGACCCTCTGCATACTATCCGCGGGTCCGTGACCAGGTTAAGATCCTGGGTGTTGTAACAGGTGATTCTAGTAACAGTCCTGAGCAACCTGGTAGCCGTTGACCCTTGCGCCGACCCCTACTGGGGTCTCATGGTGCTGTCTACCAGCACAGCACCGTCCAACGCCCTGGCAGTCTTTCTCCTATAACAACGGGTGGAAAAAAAGTTCAACAAGGAGGGCGCAGTCTACTTGTAAAAGAACTTATCTGTCACCTTCCATCAGGAACCCTTCAGCCGGTCCCTGACAGCCTCCTCCATTTGAACACTGGAGAACTTTCAACAAAGGTGACAGTCCATATACAACTTTTAAAACTTTTTATGAACTTGCGGGTAGATGTACCGACTGCTCCGCAGCCGGGTTGCAGGGCCAAGGTGCTCCGCCTCTGAGGATGGGCTTGGTGATGCGGCCGGGTCTGGTCTGGCCGGTGTCTGGGTGACCGCTGCCATGACTGGAATGAGGGTCGTGGTCTAGATCTCTGCAGCTTGAGCTTCTTGTAGATGCACTGAAGGTTCTGCTGCCGGTGTTGGTGTAGGCAGCTCGGCGTCCGCGTGTTGGTGTGGGCAGCTTGGCATCCGCCGAGGACGAGGTAGTGAAGGTGGAGCGCTCACCGCGAGCAGGGCCGGTCCGGATCCCTCAGCCGCTGTGGCCGGATTTGGGCAATTGATAGGGTCTGGGTAACCGCTTACCCTCTCTTCACGTGGGACTTCAATCTCATGGGCTCGCACCGCCACCGCCAAGCTCCTCATCTCTTCCCTCCAGTGGTTCAGTATAAACAGGAACTGCGTCCGCATTCTCCTGCACAGCTGCTCCGTTTCCTCCTCTATCCATGTCGTGGTCCCAGGGACAGCACGTTCTGGGGACCAGTCTCGCTCCGCCATCTTGCTACTGCGTCTTCCAGGAACGTTGTCGCAGAGTCCTGGCGTCCCTGCTAGACTTCCTCTCTCTTTACATTCTGGCACGCCCCCTCGGTCTTTTCGCAGCACTCTCTCATGTGCTGTGGCCCTCTAGGAACTTCCGGTTCCGGCCCCACACGTAAGACGAAGAGCGGGGCTTGGGCTTCACGCGCTTTCTCGGGGAAGACAGCGTTTTAGCACGAAAAGATGGCGGACAATGGTGGAATTGGCGGGAAAAGGACTCTTGACTCGCGGTTTTCGGCTTTCAAGGTGCACGTCACCCAGGTAAATGGGTCCTGCTCGTATGCTGTTCATGACGCCAGGTTTTGAGGTGTGCCGTCCCCGTGCCAGCAGCCAGGCTGCTTGGATCCGGATCTGCGGTGGCTCGAGGGGTCTCCGGACCCGGGGGTCGTGCGGCCACTCCATGAAAGGGGGACTATGTACAGGGGCATTAGAAGTTCATGACGCCACCCACGGTGCTTGGTAAAATGGTGGACCACCGCTGCTGTTGATGGGGGCGCCCGGTGGCGGTGGTAATGAACACACAGGCAGTGATTCAACCAAACATCCTGCAGTACCGCTGCCGCTGAGGGGGAGCACGTCTAGATAACCGTTCCCAGTGATATTACTAGTGTGCTTTGGTCTAGTTCAACCCTCCAGGAGCCTCCACTTCCACAGCCCCTCACTCTCTGAGGCTACTCTCTCACGCTGTTTGGGAGCTCCATCTTCCCAGCCTGCTCTCCTCCCGGAGAGCTACTTGAGAGCCCTCTGGTCTCTTTGCTCCCCTGCCAATGACTGACTAGTCACCTCCCACCAAGTCTGCCTGACTCTAATGTGGGCGGCCCCTTCTCTCCTGGACCTCCCCACTGGTGTGTGTGTGACTGAGATCTGCATGCTGGACCTAGCACATCACTGGGTGGCATCTGGAACCAAGGGAGAGATGGATGCAGCACGGAAAGGAAAATTGAGCAACACCCTGTGATGACCTGATAGGCCAGGGTGTCACATCTCCCTCCTAGTTAGGCACACATAGCCACTGGAAAAAAGGGTTTAAAACTGTATTAGGGTTTGTTCATCCAATAAAACAGATCCAGCAGATACAATTTTTTTGTCTGTTTTTAAAAATCTGATTTCAGTTGGATACATTTTTTAACATTGAAATCTAGAGAAAATGGATCCAATAATTAGACTTCAATTTTCTTCCATTTGAAACTTATCCTGTAAGCAAAAAATGGATCCTTTTCAAATGTAAGAAAATCACATGGCTAATTAAGGGATCTGTTTTCTATAGAGTTCAATGTTTAAAAAAAGGATTCAGCTCAAATCAGTTTTTTAAAATTGGACAAAAAAGTTGTATCTGCACGACTGTTTTGCCATCGAATTGCTGCTGGATCTGTTCTGAGGAATGATTACTGGACATGTGAACATATCCTAAGTGGTTCTAACACACACTGGAGGAAACTGCACAAACAAAACACTGCTAACAGAAGCACCCAACCAGTTAGCAGATTCACACACAGCAGAAGCAATTTGTTGTTTGTTTGTTTTTTAACTCCCACTTGTTTCCAAGCCATTTATTTAGTGAGCCTCAGAATTCAGCAACAAAGAAAATATTTCTAAATGGCTGAAATGGACAGTATGAACAAGGGGGTGATTTTGCATCACTTCTAATGTCTGGGGGCATGCAATTTACCTGCTGTGTTCTAACTGCATAGCACAGCTTTATGGGAACTCCGTTAAACTGGCAGTAGATAGGTTCCCCCCCTAAATGGAGTAATTAGTGATGAGCAAGCACTACCATGCTCGGGTGCTCAGTACTCATAATGAGCACTTTGATGCTCGTATGGGCATGACTCGAGCACCCTAGTATAATGGAAGCCAATGGGAAACTTGGGCATTTTTCCATGAAATCTTCTGGAAAAATTCTCAAGTTACACATTGATTTCCATTATACTCGGTTACTCAAGTCATGCCCATACGAGCATCAAACTGCTTATTATAAGCACTGAGCACCTGAGCATGGAAATGCTCGTTCATCACTAGTAGTAATTAGTGATAGGTGAGTATTAAAATGCTCATGTGCTCATTACTCATAATGATCAGTTAGATGGTCTCAAAGCGCTCATCTCGAGTAATGGATATAATGGAAGTCAATGATTAGCAGCTCGACTCTCCGCCCACATACAGTCAGCCATAAACAGAGCAGTTCCAGAGGAGAAAGGGTGGAGTTATTTATTTATTTTTTTGGATACATGGATACATTACATCTGAAAATGTTGTAAGAGCCTTTCAGAGATGCAAGTGGCTCTCACTGGGGCACTGGCTCCCAGCATGTAGTGAACCAAGTCGGAGCTTTGTGTTCATTGTTTCATGGATGACACATCCGAGCACCCATGATACTTGAGAACCGTGAGTACCCAAGCACCCTATGTTTGATCGAGTACCGAGCAGGGGTGAGCACAGTCGCTCATCATTAGTAGTAATCCATATCTTTAAAGAAAGACGCAAATGACCATTACCAAAGAGGGAAAAAAGGCATTACAAGATACATGGAGCAAAAATGTTATGTTTATTGGTTTCCATGCTGATAGTATGTTTTGCTATATATAGTTTTTACATAAGAGTTACCGTACATTATAAATAAACTGTAACTGAATGGAGGACAATAAAACATGTAAGGATCGAGGAGGTAGATGGAATATTTTTAGACTACTTTAATTCATGTCTTGACTAAAAGCAAAATATGTGACTAACTGAAAATCCGGTAAGAAAACTGATAGAGAGACAGACATATTTTTTAAGAATGTTAACAAAGAACAAACTGGTGTTGACTATGTTCATTTTGTTTGTAGGGCTTTGAGCTTTTTTTTTTCCTTATTTTTTTGGCTTTTGACAAGAGAAAATAATTGAAAACCAAGCTACTTCTCCTTTTGTTCTCTGGAAAATCTACAGTGGTTCCAAGAAGTCATTTGTCAATGTCTGATTGCAAAAGTTCTGTGTGCAGCTTTCCATGGGCAGCTTTGCAGTTCAAGGAATCTGACTGCTTCCAAAATGATAATAGAGCTGTATAAGGGAAAGTATTCACCTTTATCAGCACTTGCAGACATTTTTCTTAATTGTAGTCACACAATGCAAATAAAACGCACAGACAAAATATAGAATAACTGCAAAATACGCCTAACATGATTCATGTGAATTCTTTTTTTATCTTTCCATTGAATACTTGATTTTCCTCAGACATTTTATTATCAGTGCTAATTATAACTATCTCACTGCTTACGAAAGCCAATGATCTTTTGCTCTAAACAGAATCTGGAGTATGTCAAATTTTTCTAAGATAACCATGTCATCACGAATAAGGAATGTAAAGAACATGTTTTATTCACTCACATAGACAGGAAGTCTAAATCTGTCATGGTAGACGCTGCCTAAATATTTGTAATAATGTCCTAATGAATCTGCCTTTCACACCACATAATATACTTTTTAAATTCTTCGATTCAGAACATATTTAATTAAACAATAACATTTATTTAATTTGACTATTAATTTTCTATTTACCGTAGATTAGTTATAAAAATTCTTTAAAAAAAAATGAAAAATCCTTAAATCATGAAGAATTTTTCTCCAGTTTTAGTAAAACGTTTCCTTGTTCAAATTATATCTTTGTACCCTGTGCCAAAGATGTATACATACTTATAAAAGATAGAGTCGTAAAAGGTCAGTTTAAAGTTTAAAACTATAATGTACAATAACCATGAATGCCTAAAGAGAGTAATTTGGGTATTAATAAGACTTTTACCCAAACACTAAAAATATTCGGCTTGTCAAAACAAAGTATTTGGATAGTTTGATGTAAGCCTGAATAAAAAGTATTTTTCACATGTAGACATTGATTAGTTATAGTGTTTGTCCTATGAAAAGTGGTATTTGAAGTGTAATAGCGCATTTCAAATTAAGTATATTTACAAAACGCATTCATTAAAATAATGTGGTGTTAGAATGTAAGCTCACTTTTATTATTATTATTATTATTTATTATAGTGCCATTTATTCCATGACGCTTTACATGTCAAAGGAGGTACACATACATTTTCTCCTCTTTACAGTGGTGGACCTACAAGGATTTGCTCTGTTTCTCCCCATCATGCTGTGTAGTAATTAGAGATGAGCGAGCCTCTGAAGGCTCGAGTTCGGTTCGGTTCGTTGAACAGAGGCCCCGTTCGACGAACGTTCGACGAACCTCTCGAACCCCATTGAAACTAATGGGAGGCAAACACATAAAACCACATTATAAATGTAGACATACATTAATAAACATTGCCATTACACTTACAGGTCCCCGCAACGCGTCCTGCACTCTGTCTCCCGCCACTTTTCCTACCGATAATCGCTGCGTCCTCCCGGTAACCAGCACTGATGATAGGACCTTCCGTGACGTAAAAAAAAGCCTGTGACCAGTCACCTGTCTATTATCTCATTGGCTACAGACTGGTCACATGGCTATGATGTCATGCTAGGTCCTGTCATTGCATTTCTCCGGTACGCGGTGATCGTTCCAGCATCTCCGTATACCGGAGAAATGCTCTGGCTCATGGTCGGTTTCCCCGTTCCGTTATTCACCGACTGCCACAGCCGGTCAATAACGGAGATCACCGTTGCTATTGCAACCTGCCTGTCAGCGGTGACGTCAAGAAAGAAAGAAAGAAAGACAGAAAGAAAGAAAGACAGAAAGAAAGAAAGACAGAAAGACAGAAAGAAAGAAAGACAGAAAGAAAGACAGAAAGAAAGAAAGAAAGAAAGAAAGAAAGAAAAAGAAAGAAAAAGAAAGAAAAAGAAAGACAGAAAGAAAGAAATAAAGAAAGATAGAAAGAAAGATAGAAAGAAAGACAGAAAGAAAGAAAGACAGAAAGAAAGACAGAAAGAAAGAAAGAAAGACAGAAAGAAAGAAAGACAGAAAGAAAGAAAGACCGAAAGAAAGAAAGAAAGAGACAGAAGGAAAGAAATAGAAAGAAAGAAAGAAAGAAAGAAAGACAGAAAGAAAAAGCAAAAAAGCAAAAAGCTCGAGTTCGTCGAACGTCTCGAACACCCCCCAAAATCACTCGAACATGAAATTGGCGAACCTCGAGCCTCGAACAACTCTCATCTCTAGTAGTAATCTAGTGATCTAACAATGAACAGATTTATAGCGTGTGGCATCAACCGGAGAATGGAGGCTCTGAATTAGATAAGTACTGAAGAAAGAGCGTGCTCAGCACTGCTCGTTACTCAATCGAGCATTGACTGCTCGGATATTTCATCTGTAAAGCAGCAACCACAATGCAAAAATTTGCTTCACTGCATAATGGGAACAAGCACCTCAGTGAAAGCGATTCGCAATCTCTGAATGGCTCTCCCGCGGTATAAAACAAGGTACTCGGAAGTAATGTGATCAAAAAACCTAACCATTTTAATTGTGTATAAAGCCCTCCTTTATGTCTAATACAGAATGTATGGAAGTCCTTCTTCCTTCTATTTTTTGCCAGTTCTTGCGATATCTGCATGGGCTTTGTGAGTTTCAGAGGTTCTCCTTCATAAGTTAAACAGGATGTGTCTGACCACACACACCACAAGCCCAGAAAAGGTAGTAAAATGCTAAAATTGCATTTACTGCTGACTAATAGTGGGTGCAGTTTTTTCCCCCTATACCACATATGTCAAACTCTAGCCCTTGAACTAAGGGCGGCTTTGCACGTTGCGACATCGCAAGCCGATGCTGCGATGTCGCACGCAATAGTCCCCACCCCCGTCGCAGGTACAATATCGTGTGATAGCTGGCGTAGCGAACATTATCGCTACGCCAGCTTCACATGCACTCACCTGCCCTACGATCGTTGCTCTGGCCGGCGACCCGCCTCCTTCCTAAGGGGGCTGGTCGGGCGGCGTCATAGCGACATCACACGGCAGGCGGCCAATAGCGGCGGAGGGGCGGAGATGAGCAGGATGTAAACATCCCGCCCACCTCCTTCCTTCCGCATATCCTACGGAAGCCACGGTGACATCGGTAGGAGATGTTCCTCGCTCCTGCGACTTCACACACAGCGATGTGTGCTGCCGCAGGAGCGAGGAACAACATCGGACCGTCATGTCAGCGTAATTATGGATTACGCCGACGCTGCACCGATGATACGATTGCGACGATTTTGCGCTCGTTAATCGTATCATCTAGGCTTTACACACTACGATGTCGCATGCGATGCCGGATGTGCGTCACTTTCAATTTGACCCCACCGACATCGCACCTGCGATGTCGTTGTGTGCAAAGCTCGCCTAAGTCTAGCCTGCAGACCAATTTGACTGGACCTGTGATGCTATTCTATATGGGGGGCTATGTGGGGCACATTATTTTGTATGGACTTTGTGGGGCACATTATTCTGTATGTAGAATTACGTGGGGCCCATTATTCTTTATGGTGGGCTATGTGGGGAACATTATTCTGTATCGAGGACTATGTGGGCACATTAATATGTATGAATGACTATGTGGGGCCCATTATTCTGTATGGTAGGCTATGTGGGGCACATTATTTTGTATGGACTATGTGGGGCCCATTATTCTGTATGGTGGGCTATGTGTGGAACATTATTCTATATCGAGGACTATGTGGGCACATTATTATGTATTGATGACTATGTGGGCACATTATTATGTATGGATGACTATGTTGGGCCCATTATTCTGCATGTTGGGTTATGTGGGGGACATTATTCTGTATCGAGGACTATGTAGGCACATTATTATGTATAGTGGGCTATGTGGGGCACATTATTCTGTATGTAGAACTATGTGGGGCCCATTATTCTGTATGTTGGGCTATGTGGGGAACATTATTCTGTATTGAGGACTATGTGGGCACATTATTATGTATGGATGACTATGTGGGGCCCATTATTCTGTATGGTGGGTTATGTGGGGGACATTATTCTGTATCAAGGACTATGTAGGCACATTATTATATATAGTGGGCTATGAGGGGCCCATTATTCTGTATAAAGAACTATATGAGACCTGCGACTAGGTTGGCCCGTGACTCTGTCCAATTTTTAAATTTTGGTCCTCTGTGTATTTGTTTGAATGCAGTGTCTTTTTTTGTTGAATTTATGTTAACAAAACTATTTAAATATTTTGACTTTGGCAAATCCAGATTTATTTTTGAACAATCAATTTCTACAGAACTGAGCAATGTGGTTGCACTGCCTTTTATCTATTTGAAAATTACTTTTCATTTTATTTACATGTTCTAGCAGTACTGAGATTAATTCTACTTTTATCTAATAGTCTATTTGTTTTCCTTGCTTTCAGTCTAACAGATAAAATAAGAATACAGAACTTGTATGACATATTACACATTAGTAAAGGTTGGATGGATGAAATGGATGCAATTTAGAGGGTTATTGCATTTTCCAGAGTGGTCAGTGAAATGGAAAATGGTATAGTGTTTCTTTCAATATATAAAATATATTTAAATATCTATACTGAAATAAAATGTAATACTAAATTTACATTTACTGTCAGATAACAGCCCGGGAATAAACTAATTACAGTTTAATGATTTTCAGTAAAAAGAAAATGTTAAGATGAATTATTTTGAAGAAACATTAATCGGTGAAGTAGGTAAGAAGAACTGAGAATTAATTTAGAGAATACATATACAAATGTTTTTGTATGTAGTAAATGATGCAAACAGGATTATAAAATAGCTTTGTTATATTGACATTTTTTGTTACATTAGGTCACATTATTTTACTGATGTTCGATTTTTACACTAACCCCTAATATTTAGTTCTATGTACAATTGAAAGTGAACTTGGTCTTTCTGGATTACTCCAACATAGTGTCTGCTTAGCAATTTGTTAAAAAAAAAAATACCTAGAACGTTTTCAAGTTTTAAATAACACATATTGAATGGTGAATTTTGCAAGTAACGAGTGTGTAGATATCTGTATAGTCATATCCTTGCTAATCTGTTTGAATGAGTTGCCATAAAATAAAAAAGTATTTGCTACATTTTATGTCCCATTCTTAGTCAATTAAGGCCTTTAAATACCTATCAGTAGAACAGTAAATTTATACATAGACAGATGTTTAAGTACATTTAAACTATTGATCCTCACTTGAGTTGAGCTAATTGATCTGTGGAGGATGGAGTTTGAGTCGAATTCTCTGAACTTTGTTGGTGCATGGAAATTCAAACACTGCAATTCTATTCAAGAGATTTTGCAAAAAAAAAAATTCATACTCTGCTGAAGACTTAAGGGTGCTTTACACGCTGCGACATCACTAGCGATTGCTAATGATGTCGAGCGCGATAGCACCCGCCCCTGTAATTCGTGCGATATGTGGTGATTGCTGCCGTAGCGAACATTATTGCTACGGCAGCGTCACATGCACATACCTTGTCAGCAACGTCGCTGTGACCGCCGAACAATCCCTCCTTCAAGGGGGAGGTGTGCGTTCGGCGTTACAGCGACGTCACTGCGGCGTCACTAAGCAACCGGCCTATAGAAACAGAGGGGCGGAGATGAGCGGGACGTAACATCCCACCCACCTCCTTCCTTCTGCATTGCTGGTGGATGTAGGTAAGGAGATGTTTGTTGTTCCTGCGGTGTCACACATAGCGATGTGTGATGCCGCAGGAATGTCAAACAACTTCGTACCTGCAGCAGCAACGATATTAAGGTAAGAAGCGACGTGTCAACGATCACCGTTTGTGAACGATTTTGTGATCGTTGATTGTCGCTCATTGGTGTCACATGCTGCGATGTTGCTACCGGCACCGGATGAGCATCACTAAAGACTAGAGTTGAGCGCGGTTCGTGGTTCGTGGTTCTCCAGTTCGCGGTTCGAGTGATTTTGGGGGGTGTTCTAGATAGAACTATAACTCGAGGTTTTTGCTAAAGCTCGATAGTTCTAGATACGTTCGAGAACGGTTCTAGCAGCAAAAAGCAGGGCTTTTTACAGCTACAGTGTGCAGGAGCCATCGCTGGCAGCCTGCCAGAAGCTGGTAACCAAGATAAACATCGAATATCCAAGCAAAGAGCTTTGGTTAGTAACCCGATGTTTATCCTAGTTACGTGCAGGAAGCCCACACTTCCCCACTCAGCTCGCTCCGCCCCCTCCTGCACGCGGCATGTACACATACATACATACACACAAAAACACACACACACACACACGTCCGTCATCCTGGCACTCTGCACACATGGTCCCGCTCGGCTTATCTACGGTGATGAAGTCCCGACCTCAGCGCTGTCACTCTCGTCCATGGCCGCCGCTTGTCACATCACCTTCTCTCGCTTCCGACCCGAGACTGACTAGCGGTGACGTCACGGGCCTCTCACGGTACTTGGCTGTGAAGGCGGCGGTCATTGAACTCAGTGACAGGGGCTGTCAGCAGTGCAGGAGATCAGCGCAGGTAATGTACCTTGCTGACAGCAGCACTTGTCATGCCCTGCAGTGACCTGGGCTGACCCATTGATGTTAGCTCAGGTCACTGCACTTCTCTCCCAGCCAATGGGGAACATCCTGCTCTTCATTGACTGGGACAGTATGGATCGTCATGGAACCCCTTGGATTACACCAGACCTGGATTTGTTTTTCTTTCTAATAAATTGGTTAAAGAGGGAATGTATTGGGGAGTATTTTTTCAAATAAAAATGTGTTTGTCGTCTATTTTTTTTTATTACTGACTGGGTTGGTGATGTCGGGTATCTGATAGACGCCTGACCTCACCAACCCCAGGGCTTGATGCCAGGTGACATTACACATCTGGTATTAACCCCATATATTACCCCGTTTGCCACCGCACCAGGGCGCGGGATGAACTGGGGCGAAGCACCAGGATTGGCACATCTAATGGATGCGCCACTTCTGGGGCGGCTGCAGCCTGCTATTTTTAGGCTGGGGAGAGTCCAATAACCATGGACCTCCCTAGTCTGAGAATATCAGACCCCAGCTGTCTGCTTTACCTTGGCTGGTGATCCAATTTTGGGGGGACCCCTACGTATTTTTTTTTAAAATTATTTATTTAATTTAAAATAACAGCGTGGGGTCCCCTCAGTTTTGGATTACCAGCCAAGGTGAGGTTGCCAGCTGTGGTCTGCAGGCTGCAGCCATCTGCTTTACACTAGCTGGCTACAAAAATAGGAGGAACCCTACGTCATTTTTTTTTTCATTTTTTGGCTAAATACAAAGCTAAGCACCCCTTAGTGCCACATGAAAGGCACCAAAGGGTGCAAAATTACAAAATGCAGGAGAGTGGGACATTATGTGTCTTTCTGCCACTATAATGACAGAAAAGACTGATATGAAGTGCACAAGCACAAGAAAATCACCAGAGCGCTCTACGCTGTGAAAAGCAGTAGAAAATGGCACTGGAGTGAACATGTGACCACCTCATGTAGGATGAAGCTATGGATCCTGGGTAAATTTATGCATTTACCCTCCTTCAGTTTTTTTGCAGTACACAAAAAAAACGGAAGGCACACGGATGACAAAAAGATGACATACGGACCGTCTACGGAACGGAAACGGATGCCACATGGATGCACCCGTGAAAAAAAACTGACTGTTTTTTGCAGACCGCAAAAATGGATCGGTCGTGTTAATGTAGCCTTATTCTGATCTGCCGTTTATAAACAGCAGGCAGAAATAAGTGAATAATGCCCCCCAGCGTCAGAAAATCTCCGGGCTTTCAGGGCTAGCTGAGACCCTGGAGATCATGATTCAGGACGGTTTTTCCGGTCTCCGCTCACGTGATCACAGGTATACACCGTACACCGATGATCACGTTACAGTAAATGACAGCGCCGGTAAAAAATTATTTATCTCCCATCTGGCATGAACAAACATGATAAATGTCCTCCCCGGTCCCCTCCGGTCCCCCGGTGTCGCCAAAGTGCCCCCACTGATGCCCTCCCAGAAATCCAAGATGGCCGCGCGCACAGCAGCGCGCCAGCTGCATTCACCCTACTCCTCTGATTTCTGTCGCATGTGCCATGACACATGCAACAGAAAACTCCTCCCCAGGCCCTGCCAGGTCACCCCCTATAACCCCACCGGTGTTCCCCGGTGTCCCACGGTACCTGTGCAGCGTTGATCCCCCCACGGCCCTCTCCTTCACAATAGACGCTGCCGCATGCACAGAGCGGCTGTCAGCTCAGCTTCCTGTGTTCAGACACAGTGAGTGGTGGTTATGCATCTGCAAGCTAAATAGGCGGCACGGTGGCTCAGTGGTTAGCACTGCAGTCTTGCAGCGCTGAGGTCCTGGGTTCAATTCTCACCAAGAACACCATCTGCAAGGAGTTTGTATGTTCTCCCCGTGTTTGCGTGGGTTTCCTCTGGGTACTCCAGTTTCCTCCCACACTCCAAAGACATACAGCACTATGGAATTAATAACGCTATATAAAAGAATAAATTATTATTATTACTGTATTGTCCTGCTCATGAGGTAAGGAACATAATTGATCAGGAGAGCTATATACTACATTTCCAAATGGAGGGATTTGCTTTTATAGTTTCCCTGCTGAACGACTACCAAACATGAGAGTCCGTTATACGCCACAAGAAAACACATCTAAATAGCGAGCTCTGTTGTTAAGTATTCATTCAGCTGGATAACTGGACGTAAAGGGGTATTCCATCTCCAAGATCCTATCCCCAATATATAGTAGGTGGAATAGCAATAATATCAGCAAATACCAATATTTGGAAATGTAGAATAGTTCTCCTGATTAGGCATGCCCTTACCTCATGAGCAGGGCATTGCAGCTTTGGTAGCAACCATTACGACATGGACTCTGCTGCTGTGGACCCGGGGAGAGTGAGTGCAGATTCATTGCACCCACACTCCTCACATGAAGGGTCCCCACTCCTAGAAAATGGAGGATAAGTTCCCTGAGTGTCTCCCCCCCATATTCTAGACGGTCCAGAGTCGTCGTGGGACCCCTTTATTTTTTTTCTTACAATAAATTGGTGAAAGAGGAAATGTTTTGGGGACTGTTTTTTCAAATAAAATTTTTTTGTCGATTTTTTTTTTGTTACTACTGACAGTTTATGATGTTGGGTATCTAATAGACGCCATGACATCACAAACTGCTGGGCTTGATCTCAGGTGACTTTACAGCTAGTATCAACCCGATTTATTACCCCGTTTCCACTGCACCAGGGCACGGGATGAGCTGGGGTGAAGCGCCAGGATTGGCGCATATAGTGGATGCGCCACGTCTGGGGTGCCTGCGGCCTGCTATTTTTAGGCTGTGAAGGCCCAATAACTATGGACCTTCCCACCCTGAGAATACCAGACCACAGCTGTCCGCTTTACCTTGGCTGGTGATCCAATTTGGAGGGGACCCTGCTTTTATTGTGTAATTATTAATATTTTTAAAATAATTATAAAAAAAGAGCCTGGGGGGACCTCCACATTGAATCCCCAATCACGGTAAAGCTGCCAGTTGTGGTTTTCAGGCTACAGCCGTCTGCTTTACCCTAGCTGGCTATCAAAAATGGGGGGACCCAACGTCATTTTTTTTTAACTATTTTTTAAATAGAAAAAATTAATGGGCTTCCCTGTATTTTGATTGCCAACCAAGGTAACGGCAGGCAGATGGGGGTGGCAACCCATAGCTGTCTGCTTTATCTGCGCTGAGAATAAAAAATACTGCGGAGCGCTACGTCATTTTTTTTAAAGATTTATTTTTACAGCACTGTGATGTCCAGCAATCAAAATACAGGGAAGCCCATTTTGTTTTTAGTTATTTAAATAAATAATTAAAAAAAATATATATGGGCTCCCGCTGCATTTTTTGTATTGCTAGCTAAGGGTAATCCAAGCAGCTACTGGCTGCTAACCCCCACTGCTTGGTGTTACCTTCACTGGCAATGGAAAATCCAGGGAAGCATTTTTTATTTTTTTTGCCAAAAAACTACAAAAAAAGGACATGAGCTTCGCCATATTTTTGTATGCTAGCCAGGTATAGCAGGCAGGTGCTGGAAGAGTTGGATACAGCGCCAGAAGATGGCGCTTCTATGAAAGTGCCATTTTCTGAGGCGGCTGCAGAGTGCAATTCGCAGCAGTGGGGCCCAGAAAGCTCAGGCCAACCTGTGCTGCGGATTCCAATCCCCAGCTGCCTAGTTGTACCTGGCTGGACACAAAAATGGGGCGAAGCCTACGTCATTTGTTTTCTAATTATTTCATGAAATTCAAGAAATAATAAAAAAAGGGCTTCCCTTTATTTTTGGTTCCCAGCCGGGTACAAATAGGCAACTGGTGGTTGGGGGCAGCCGTAGCTGCCTGCTGTACCTGGCTAGCATACAAAAATATGGCGAAACCCACATAATTTTTTCAGGGGGCCAAAAACTTCTGCATACAGTCCTGGATGGAGTATGCTGAGCCTTGTAGTTCTGCAGCTGCTGTCTGTCTGGAGAAGAGCAGACAGCAGCTGCAGAACTACAAGGCTCAGCATACTCCATCCAGGACTGTATGCAGAAGTTTTTTGCCCAACAAAAAAATGACGTGGGCTTCGCCATATTTTTGTATGCTAGCCAGGTACAGCAGGCAGCCATGGGCTGCCTCCAACCCCCAGTTGCCTATTTGTACCCGGCTGGGAACCAAAAATATAGGGAAGCCCGTTTTTTTTAATTATTTCACTTATTTCATGAAATAATTAAAAAACAAATGACGTGGGCTTCGCCCCATTTTTGTTTTCAGCCAGGTACAACTAGGCAGCTGGGGATTGGAATCCGCAGCACAGGTTAGCCCGAGGTTTCTGGGCGCCTCTGCTGCGAATTGCAGTCCGCAGCCGCCCCAGAAAATGGTGCTTTCATAGAAGCGCCATCATCTGGCGCTGTATCCAACTCTTCCAACAGCCCTGAAGTCGGGTGGCTTGTTGGGTAATAATGATTTAATACTAGCTTTGCTTTACTAGTTGTATTAAGCCAGAGATTCTTAATGTCAGGCACGTTTGACCCGGCCATTAAGAATCTCCAATAAAGGGTTAAAAAAAAGACACCACACAGAGAAAAAATACTTTAATAGAAATAAATACACAGACACATTAGAGACTCCATCTTTATTACCCCCTGTCAGCCCTCCACGATCCATGGTCTTCTGTCTTCCTCGTTCAACAAATGCAGCTCTGCTCCATCACTGCTGCATGGGGGAAGACGCTGCTGCTCCCCGTGCAGCCTTCACTCCGTGAGTGATAAGTGCTGCTGGCTGTCAGCGGTAATGCTGACAGACGCGTTACCATAGCAACGGTGCTCCCGGAGCCGCGGTTAGCGGTGACGTTACCGCTAACTGCGTTGCTATGGCAATGGTGATCTCCGTTAATGACCGGCTGTGTCAGCCGGTCCCTAACGGAACGGGGAGTCGACCGTGTGCTAGAGCATGTCGCCGGTACACGGCGATACACAAATGTGCACCGTGTACCGGAGAGATGCACTCGCAGGTCCTACATGACGCGTCATAGTCATGTGACCAGTCTGTAGCCAATGAGATAATAGCCACGTGACTGGTCACATGGCTATTTTGACGTCACGATAGGTCCTGCATCTCTGCTGGCAGTGCTGGTCACCGGGAGGATTCAGCGATCATCGGATGGAATAGCGGCAGGAGACAGAGTGCAGGAGGGATCGCGGGGACCAGTAAGTGTTATGGCAATGTTTATTAACTGTTTGTGTACATTTATCATGCATTTTTATGTGTTTGTGATTGCCTCCCATTATATCATATAGGTTCGAGTTTGGTTCGTCGAACGTTCGACGAACCGAACTCGAACGAGACCTCCATTCGGCGAACCGAACTCGAGCCGAACTACGGCCAGTTCGCTCATCTCTACTAATGACATGACCCCGACGATATATCGGTAGTAATGTCGCAGCGTGTAAAGCACCATTTAGAAAGTTGGTAAAAGCATATGGAACAGCCAGGCAGGCTTCCACATAATGCCCTGCAGCTAACAAATGGTGTACTACAGTCACAAGGGGCCATCACAACCAGTTTAAAAGATAGAGGCCAGCCAAGGAATTTCATTTTATGCTTGCATGTGTAGGGAAAGGGGGTCAGAGCGCACAGATCATTGCTACTAGAGATAGAAAAATCTAATCTGATTGTGGTGTACTACTTTTAGTGCTCAAGCAGATAGGAAGTTCTAGTTTCAGTCTATGAATACTACTCCAAGGATTCAAATGCCATATAGGAAAGTTTTGTACCTGTATAGTCACTCCGTGGGAACAGCATCTTGATAGCAGCCTTTTTATATGCTTTGCACACTGCAAACCGGTTCCAAGTCAGGAAGAAGGGGTAGGCCACTACTCCCACCTCTTCCTGGTCAGAAAGCTGCCTGGAGACGTCCAGGTAATCATCAATCTGAAACGTCTCAACCAACGGGTTTGGTACCGGTTGTTCAAGATGGAGTCAGTAAAATCAGTGATTCCATTGGTAGGGCTTCACAACCCGATGGCTACAATCGACTTGAAAGACACCTACTTCCATGTGCCCATTTATCCTCAACACAGGAAGTTCCTTAAATTTGAAATTCTGCACAAGGGGGAATTATTTCATTTTCAGTTCAATGTACTTCACTTCGGGATCTCCACTGCCTCAAGGGTTTTCTCAAAGATCATGGCAGAGGTAGTGTCCTTCCTAAAGGTTCAAGGTGTCTGTCTGGTGCCATATTTGGACGACTTCCTTCTCATTGCTCTCTCTGTTCAGACCCTCAGGAGCCATGTGGAGAAGTCTTTGGGCATTCTTCAATCCTTGGGCTGGATCCCAATCTCAAGACATCTCAGCTGCAACCCTCCTCCTCAAGACAATTTCTCGGGGTTCTGTTAGACTCCGACAGGCACGCATCCATTTTCCCATGAGACCACAGGTTGACCCTTCTATCCAAAATATCGGCTCTTCATCGGCAGGCATCTCCCACCCTTTGAGCAGCTATGTTGGCTCTGGGTTCAATGACGTCCTGCATTCCATCTGTTATGTGGGCCCAGGCCCACTCTTGTCATCTTCAGGATCATATCCTGTCTCATTGGGACAAACTTCCTTCCTCACTGAACAAAATATTTTGCCTGTCAGGGAGTGTCACTTCATCTCTTCTGTGGTGGTTGAATCCCAGCAACTTGCTAGTAAGGGTTGCATGGACCAAGACACTTCTTGTTACAGTGACGACAGACGCAGGCCAGAAGGGGTGGGGGGGCCTTGGTTGCCAACATCCCATTTCAAAGTGTCTGAAGTCATTATGTCAGTTCCCAGTCCTCCAACTACCGGGATCTAAGGGCGGTCAAGGAAGTCCTCCTGGCAGCTCAGGATATCATCAAGAACTCTCGAGTTCTAGTGTACTCCAACAATCTCACCACGGTAGCACATCTTCGCTATCAGGGCAGTATAAGGTCTGGTGCCCTGAGGTCCGTGTCCTCTCGGATTTTCCTCTGAGCAGAAAAATTCTTGTTGTCCCTCTCTGCGGTCCACCTAAAGGGGACCTGGGTGAACCTGGGTGAACTGGGTGAACCTCCAAGCGAACTTTCTAAGTCGTCAGGATCTTCACCCAGGAGAATGGAGCCTGGACCAAGCAGTGTTTTGCTCTGGTGGCAAGGTGGGGTACTCCGGAGATCAACCTGTTTGCGTCGGACAGTAACTAAATGGTTGCAACATTTTTCTCCCTGAGCCCCACGGGACTTCTGCCACCCTTTGTCCTATCATCTCACCTACGCCTTCCCACCTATCCCTCTTCTGGCTATTCTAGTAGCTCCACTGTGGCCAAAGAGGATTTGGTATAGCCTGATCATGGCTTATAGTCGATGGGCCGATCCTGGTGAGTCCAGACCTCAGTTTGCTATCCCAAGGTCCACTATTCCACCCGGATCCTCAGAAACTCAAATTGGCTGCCTGGTTTCTGAAGCCCGGGCGCTAAGGGCTCAGGGCCTTTCTGAAAAAGTCATGGCTACTCTGCAAAAGAACCGTTAACCAGTCACTAGCCGTATTTACAATAAAATCTGGATGAGATTCCCCTCCTTGTGTGGTTCTCATCCTCCTGACCCACTCCTGCCTAACATAGCGCAAATACTAGACTTTGTCCAGAATGGATTGAACTTGGGCCTCAAGCCCAGCACATTGAAGGTGCAGGTTTCGGCTCTCAGTGCAGTTTTTGATACGAATCTGGCCTCTCATTGCTTGATCCGCTGATTTATGGTCTCCGCTAGTAGGATTTGCCCACAACAAAGGGTCCTCACATCATCTTGGGACCTCAATGTGGTCCTGACTGGACTTTCTCGTTCTCCTTATGAACCTCTGTCATCCTTTAGCATCTGATTAGTGATGAGCGAGCATGCTTGTTACTACTCGGTACTCGCACGAGTATCACTGTACTCGGTCTACTCGGCGGGGACCGAGTAATCTCGCGATACTCGTGCTGTACTCGTGGTCTTCATTTCTGCATGTTGGCGCTCTTTTGAGAGCCAGCCCTCATGCAGGGATTGGCTGGTAGACCACTGCAATGCCACAGCCCTGTTAGTTGGGGAATTGCAGTGATTGGCCGGCCTGGACTGCGTGACCGAGCCTTTATACCGCCGGGCGCGCTGTGCTCTGCTCACAGCTATCCAGACAGTCAGTGCAGGGAGAGTGTCGCTGCTTCAGGGAAAGGTTTGCGGCCCTTTATAGCTATTTCCGTAGCAGGACTGCAAACAGTGTGACCAAAAGTCCTTCTCAGGACTATTCTAGTTGTATACAGGCAGGCAGGGTATAGCCAGGTCGGAGTACAGTAGCTGAGTCCTTCTCAGGACTATTGTTGCTGTATACAGGCAGGGTATAGCCAGGTTGGAATACAGGCTAGTGACCAAAAGAGTCCTTGTCAGGACTATTGTAGCAGTATACAGGCAGACAGGCAGGCAGGCAGGGTATATAGCCATTCCTAGTGGTGACCGTATACCAGCCTTCATCATATCTGGGGCTGGTGTATACAGTCTAAAACAGTCCAGATAGTGTCAGACTTCTCAGTAATTGTCGCTCCTAAAAACCTGTTAGGTTCTTATTGCGTCCGTGCTTGCATTTAAAAACCGCACGTGTGTGCCTGTCGGTGGCAGCGTACAGGTGCACGTTTTTCACAAACTATTATATAACGCACAAGTGTAGTGTATAATACACGTCAGTCAGCAGTGTCTGATAGTGTCAGACTTCTCAGTAATTGTCGCTCCTAAAAACCTGTTAGAAGAAAGCAGTGGAAAAATCCAGCTGGACTCCAAAGGGATAAATAAAAATGCTTCTTTATTTATATCAACTCGATTAAAAATATATATCCATTTCTCAAGTAAAGACACCGGCTTGTTCACACTGATGCATGGCAGATGTATACTACTACGCGTTTTGGCGGAACGCCTTCCTCAGGTCAATGACCTGAGGAAGGCGTTCCGCCGAAACGCGTAGTAGTATACATCTGCCATGCATCAGTGTGAACAAGCCGGTGTCTTTACTTGAGAAATGGATATATATTTTTAATCGAGTTGATATAAATAAAGAAGCATTTTTATTTATCCCTTTGGAGTCCAGCTGGATTTTTCCACTGCTTTCTTCTATTATCTTCTCGGCTTGCTGCCGTAATCCGTGCCGGACCAAAGGGGACTAACAGGAGGATATATTCAGGCTTGTCTCTGCAGTGGTGAGCGGTTTTGTTTGTTTTTTGTACTTAAAAACCTGTTAGGTTCTTATTGTGTCCGTGCTTGCATTTAAAAACCGCACGTGTGTGCCTGTCGGTGGCAGCGTACAGGTGCACTTGTGTGCATTTTTCACAAACTATTATATAACGCACAAGTCTAGTGAATAATACACGTCAGTCAGCAGTGTCTGATAGTGTCAGACTTCTCAGTAATTGTCGCTCCTAAAAACCTGTTAGGTTCTTATTGCGTTCGTGCTTGCATTTAAAAACCGCACGTGTGTGCCTGTCGGTGGCAGCGTACAGGTGCACTTGTGTGCATTTTTCACAAACTATTATATAACGCACAAGTCTAGTGAATAATACACGTCAGTCAGCAGTGTCTGATAGTGTCAGACTTCTCAGTAATTGTCACTCCTAAAAACCTGTTAGGTTCTTATTGCGTCCGTGCTTGCATTTAAAATCCGCACGTGTGTGCCTGTCGGTGGCAGCGTACAGGTGCACTTGTGTGGATTTTTCACAAACTATTATATAACGCACAAGTCTAGTGAATAATACACGTCAGTCAGCAGTGTCTGATAGTGTCAGACTTCTCAGTAATTGTCGCTCCTAAAAACCTGTTAGGTTCTTATTGCGTCCGTGCTTGCATTTAAAAACCGCACGTGTGTGCCTGTCGGTGGCAGCGTACAGGTGCACTTGTGTGCATTTTTCACAAACTATTATATAACGCACAAGTCTAGTGAATAATACACGTCAGTCAGCAGTGTCTGATAGTGTCAGACTTCTCAGTAATTCTCGCTCCTAAAAACCTGTTAGGTTCTTATTGCGTCCGTGCTTGCATTTAAAAACCGCATGTGTGTGCCTGTCGGTGGCAGCGTCAGGCTCCATATTGTCCCTGGATAGAGATGTGCATGAGGGCCTCAAAACATTGTTCCCATTGCAAAGGAGCGGGTCTCCTGTCGTTGTAATGCCCATTTTGAAAGAATGGGCGAAAAAATTTACCACTGGGGGTATACCTGAAACAAAGGCCTAACTCTTGTAACGGTCATCATGATGGCGCATGAGGAGAAGGAGGAGCAGTCCAGCGATTAGCCAAAGTCCAGAAGTGTGTTACCATGGGTGAGTGGAGGTACATGGCAAAATCCCGTTACAAACTTTAAATTCCGCTGTCATTTGCTGGTGGTGTGGTGAAGTCTGGCCCAATCCAACCCTTGTTCATCTTGATTAGAGTCAGCCTGTCAGCATTTACAGTTGACAGGCAGGTGCGTTTATCTGTAATGATTCCACCTGCGGCACTAAAAACACGCTCTGACAAAACGCTAGCGGCAGGGCAGGCCAGGACTTCCAAGGCGTAGAGAGCCAATTCATGCCATGTGTCCAGCTTGGATACCCATTAATTGTAAGGCACAGAGGAAGGTCAGAGTACAGTTGTTTGATCTGCAAGGTACTCCTTGAGCATCTGGGCAAACTTAGGATTTCTTGTGGCACTACCCCGCACCTCAGGGGCTGTGGTATGTGAGGGGCTGAGAAAACTGTCCCACATCTTAAAGACTGTTCCCCTACCTCTGGCGGATTGGACTTGTGCCCCTCTCAGCTGTACGCCTTGGTTGTCCACTGATTCCTGACCTATGCCGCTATCGTTTTGTGAGGGGAATGCTTTGCCTACTTCCGTGAATATGGCCTTCTGGAACTGCTGCATTTTTCCTGACCTCTCTGCCTCGGGAATAAGAGACATAAAGTTCTCCTTGTAGCGTGGGTCTAACAGTGTTACCAACCAGTAATGATTGTCGGCCAAGATGTTCTTAACGCGAGGGTCACGAGACAGGCAGCTTACCATAAAGTCAGCCATGTGTGCCAGACTCTTAACAGCCATCACTTCAGTATCCTGACCAACACGATGACTGAACATGCTGTCCTCCTCCTCCTCCTCCTCCTCCTCATCATCATCTACCCTGTCCTCTGGCCAGCCACGCTGAACCGAGGATATGACTGCATGTCATGTCCTCAATTTGGCCAGAGAGTTGCTCCATGTCTTCATCCTCCTCCTCGTCATAGTCCTCCACTGCACGTTGTGATGAGACGAGGCTGGGCTGTGTGTTATCACCCACACCCACTACTGTTTCTTGCTCAAACTCATCGCGCTCCGCCTGCAATGCATCATGGTTGTTTTTTGAGCAGAGACCATTTTAGAAGGCAGAGAAGCGGTATGGTGACGCTAATAATGTCATCATCGCCGCTCACCATCTTGGTGGAGTCCTCAAAGTTTTGGCGGATGGTACATAGGTCGGACATCCATCTCCACTCCTCAGGTGTTATGTGTGGAGTTTGACCCATTTCCCTACGGCTTAGGTGATGCAGGTACTCAACAACTGCCCTCTTCTGCTCACATATCCTGACCAACATGTGCAGAGTTGAATTCCAACGCGTGGGGACATCACACACCAGTCTGTGAGCCGGAAGATGCAAATGGCGCTGAAAGCCAGCAAGGCCGGCTGAAGCAGTAGGTGACTTTCGAAAATGTGCAGACAGGCGGCGAACTTTTACCAGCAGATCAGACAGCTCTGGGTATGACTTTAGAAACCGCTGAACCACGAGGTTGAGCACATGGGCCACGCATGGAACATGTGTCAGCTGGCCTCGCCTCAAAGCCGCCACCAGGTTCCGGCCATTGTCACACACGACCTTTCCTGGCTTTAGGTTCAGAGGTGTGAGCCAGTGATCTGCCTGCTGTTTCAGAGCTGTCCACACCTCTTCTGCATTGTGGGGTTTGTCACCTATGCAGATTAGCTTCAGCACAGCCTGTTGCCGCTTCGCCGAGGCAGTGCTGCAGTGCTTCTGTGTCGCCCTGGACAAGCCAGGGGCCACAGAGCACAACACTTACACACCCCACACTCCCTGCAGGCATATCATAGTCAAAACACAAAATCCTTGTTGCCTTCCCCAGGGGCTGTTGTCCACACCAGGGGGTGGAGCCAGGCGGTTGGTCTCCACCCACCAAGGAGGAGGGAAAACACAGGCAGTGAGAGTTAAGCTAAGGAAGTTGAAGGAGGAAAGTAGTAGAGAGGAGAAAAGTGACAGCAAAGAGCCTGAAGTTGGTCCGGGTGTGTGGCCCGGACAGGACAGCAAGGTTGGCAGGATGTGGTGACCGTCTGCAGTGGAGGCCGATTGGAGTCTGCCGTAAGGACCGTGGACGGGTGGTGACCCGGCCGTACCGGACCGGTATACAAAGAGAAGCCAGCACCATTGGCAGGGGCCTTTCGGAGGCTTGGTGTCGCCGTGAATTTGCCAAATCCGTTAGTGAAGGGGACCTCAGGGTTTCCAAACAGCCAAGTCACGATAGAAGGCAACCGTCCAACCGTGAAGGGGAGACACCGCCACCGCCAAGGGCAACCGTCTCCCAGGGCCAGCGCCTGTGGGCAAAAGGGGCTCCTCCGGCCCATATCCAGGTCGGGAGCGGGTTACCGGTGGGAAACCATCACTACCAACACTGAACTTAGGTGCAGGGAGAGACAGTCATCACTAACCTGCAGGGAGGAACAACCGCAGCCGTCCGAGGGACCCGTCCATCCAGCCACTTGTTTTACCGTGAACTGTGTCATCATCATTGGGCTGAGTGAGTACCTCCGTGCCGTGCGGCACAGCGCTGCCCCTGCGACCTTGCACCTCATCAGGCCCCGCAACCCGCCTGTCATCTATCTCTACCCCATCACCGGGCCCTGGGACAACCAACCCCCCTACCCACGGCGTGGAGAAATAACAACAAAGCTGCTCCCTGTCACAGGCTCCCGGGATCCCCGTCCAGAGCAGCGGTGGTGTCCACACAATCACCACAACCGTGGATGGCGTCACGGACAATATCCCCAAAACCCAAACGACCCCTTTTCACTCACGGGCGATGAGCGCCGCTCGAGTCCCCGGGATCCGGCCATCGCTCGAGCCACCGAGCAGCAGCAGCCGTAGAGCAGCGGCAGCCGGACCCGAGCAGTGGGAGAGCGCAGCGTCCCCTCCTCTGCCCGCAACACTTCCAGCTTGGGACTGGTGTGTAGGGTAAAGTGGATGAGGATGCGCAGGAGGAGGAGGAGGCTGAGGAGCATGACATTCCGGAGCTGTAGAGTGTGGGTGAAACCCTGACTGAGGTAGGGCATGGAAAACTTGGTGTGTGAAGGACGTGTTCCGTCCCTCGCTCAGACTGGGTCCCAGCTTCCACAATATTAACCCAGTGTGACGTCAACGAGATGTAGCGGCCTTGCCCACATGCACTTGTCCACGTGTCTGTGGTTAGGTGGACTTTGGCTGAAACAGCGTTGTTCAGGGCACGTGTGATGTTTTGTGACACGTGGTTATGCAATGCGGGGACGGCACACCGGGAGAAATAGTGGCGGCTGGGGACCGAGTAATGTGGGACAGCTGCCACCATCAGGTCGCGGAATGCTTCTGTCTCAACCAGCCTAAAAGGCAACATTTCAAGCGCAAGCAGTCGCGAAATGTTAGCATTTAGAAGTGTGGCATGTGGGTCGTTGGCAGTGTATTTGCGCCTGCGTTCAAAGGTTTGCTGAATGGATAACTGAACGCTGCGCTGGGACAAGGACGTGCTTGATGATGATGTTATTTCTGCGTGGGCAACTGCAGGTGCAGGGCCGGAGGAGGCTTGTTCTCGGGCAGCATGGACAGGGGATTGGCTCGCATGCACAACAAGCGAAGACGAAGCAGTGACATCAGCAAGCACTGCTCCTCGACTCTGTTGTACATCCCACAAAGTCGGGTGCTTGGCTGACATGTGCCTGATCATGCTGGTGGTGGTCAGGCTGCTAGTTTTGGTACCCCTGCTGATGCTGGCACGGCAGGTGTTGCAAATGGCCTTTTTAGAATCATCTGGAGCCAACTTAAAAAACTGCCAGACTCGGGAAGACCTAACATTTGTACAGGCACCTTGTGTCGTGTTGTTCCGGGGAACAGTTGCCTGACGTCTGCCTGGGGCCACCACCCTGCTTCTTACTGCCTGTTGGGATGCTACGCCTCCCTCCCCCTGTGCACTGCTGTCCTCGCTCTGCATATCCTCCTGCCAGGTTGGGTCAGTTACTGGATCATCCACCACGTCGTCTTCCTCTTCCGCACCCTGCTCCTCCTCCTGACTTCCTGACAATTGTGTCTCATCATCGTCCACCCCTTGTTGAGACACGTTGCCAACTTCGTGAGAACGTGGCTGCTCAAATATTTGGGCATCTGTACATACAATCTCGTCATGGCCCACTTCAACAGGAGCTGGCGAGAGGCCAGAATGTGTGAATAGAAACGTGAACGAACAGCTCTTCCGAGTGTCCAAGTGTGGGATCACTAATGTCCGTGGACGTGTACTCGGCCTGGTGGTAGGAAGGAGGATCAGGTTCTGAAATGTGCGGTGCAGTATCACGGCTACTGACACTTGACCGTGTGGAAGACAGAGTGTTTGTGGTGGTGCCAATCTGACTGGAAGCATTATCCGCTATCCAACTAACAACCTGTTGACACTGGTCTTGGTTCAAGAGCGGTGTACTGCTGCGGTCCCCAAGAATTTGGGACAGGACGTGCGAGCGACTAGATGTGGCCCTCTGTTGTGGCGAAATTAGAGGTTGCCCACGACCTCGGCCTCTGCCTGCACCACCATCACGTCCACTTCCTTGTTCCTTGCCAACGCCCTTGCGCATTTTGCAATGCTGTGCTGATGTGTATTCACTAGACTTGTGCGTTATATAATTGTGCTTCTTACTGCCTGTTGGGATGCTACGCCTCCCTCCCCCTGTGCACTGCTGTCCTCGCTCTGCATATCCTCCTGCCAGGTTGGGTCAGTTACTGGATCATCCACCACGTCGTCTTCCTCTTCCGCACCCTGCTCCTCCTCCTGACTTCCTGACAATTGTGTCTCATCATCGTCCACCCCTTGTTGAGACACGTTGCCAACTTCGTGAGAACGTGGCTGCTCAAATATTTGGGCATCTGTACATATGATCTCCTCATGACCCACTTCAACATGAGCTGGCGAGAGGCCAGAATGTGCGAATTGAAACGTGAACAGCTCTTCCGAGTGTCCAAGTGTAGGATCATTAATGTCCGAGGACGTGTACTCAGCCTTGTGGTAGGAAGGAGGATCAGGTTCTGAAATGTGCGGTGCAGTATCACGGCTACTGACACTTGACCGTGTGGAAGACAGAGTGTTTGTGGTGGTGCCAATCTGACTGGAAGCATTATCCGCTATCCAACTAACAACCTGTTGACACTGGTCTTGGTTCAAGAGCGGTGTACTGCTGCGGTCCCCAAGAATTTGGGACAGGACGTGCGAGCGAGTAGATGTGGCCCTTTGTTGTGGCGAAATTAGAGCTTGCACACGACCTCGGTCTCTGCCTGCACCACCATCACGTCCACTTCCTTGTTCGTTGACAACGCCCTTGCGCATTTTGCAATGCTGTGCTGATGTGTATTCACTAGACTTGTGCGTTATATCCAAGTTTTTGCAAAACGCACACAAGTGCAGCGGAAAGCTGCCACCAACAGGCACACACGTGCGGTTTTTAAATGCAAGCACGGAGGCACTAAGAACCTAACAGGTCTCTATCCAGGGACAACGTGGAGCCTCCCAATTTTTGGCTGCCCTGCCTAAGGGCTATACTACAATAGACCCACTTCCTTACAATGGGCACTTCAGGTTTACAGGCCCTCATGCACGTCTCTATCCAGGGACAACGTGGAGCCTCCCAATTTTTGGCTGCCCTGCCTAAGGGCTATACTACAATAGACCCACTTCCTTCCAATGGGCACTTCAGGTTTACAGGCCCTCATGTACGTCTCTATCCAGGGACAACGTGGAGCCTCCCAATTTTTGGCTGCCCTTCCTAAGGGCTATACTACAATAGACCCACTTCCTTACAATGGGCACTTCAGGTTTACAGGCCCTCATGCACGTCTCTATCCAGGGACAACGTGGAGCCTCCCAATTTTTGGCTGCCCTGCCTAAGGGCTATACTACAATAGACCCACTTCCTTACAATGGGCACTTCAGGTTTACAGGCCCTCATGCACGTCTCTATCCAGGGACAACGTGGAGCCTCCCAATTTTTGGCTGCCCTGCCTAAGGGCTATACTACAATAGACCCACTTCCTTCCAATGGGCACTTCAGGTTTACAGGCCATCATGCACGTCTCTATCCAGGGACAACGTGGAGCCTCCCAACTTTTGGCTGCCCTGCCTAAGGGCTATACTACAATAGACCCACTTCCTTCCAATGGGCACTTCAGGTTTACAGGCCCTCATGCACGTCTCTATCCAGGGACAACGTGGAGCCTCCCAATTTTTGGCTGCCCTGCCTAAGGGCTATACTACAATAGACCCACTTCCTTACAATGGGCACTTCAGGTTTACAGGCCATCATGCACGTCTCTATCCAGGGACAACGTGGAGCCTCCCAATTTTTGGCTGCCCTGCCTAAGGGCTATACTACAATAGACCCACTTCCTTCCAATGGGCACTTCAGGTTTACAGGCCCTCATGCACGTCTCTATCCAGGGACAACGTGGAGCCTCCCAATTTTTGGCTGCCCTGCCTAAGGGCTATACTACAATAGACCCACTTCCTTCCAATGGGCACTTCAGGTTTACAGGCCATCATGCACGTCTGTATGCAGGGGCATTGGTGAACCTCACAATTTTGGACTGCCCTGGCAAAGGAAAATACTACAAAGACTCACTTCCTCAAAATGGGCACATTAGACTCAGAGGCCTTTATGTACATCTTTTCTCAGGGACATCGGAGTGCCACACAATGTTTTACGTAAAATCTTTCATGTAGTAATCTCAAAAAGTAACATACATTAGCTCTATCTCACTATTGGTTATGTGCCCTTAACATTTCCGCCATGAAAATTCATTTTGGTGTCATTTTGGAAGGTTTTCTGGTGAGTCCGTAAAAATGGCGTAAAACGCGGACTAAATTGTTCACAGCTGTGACTTTTGAGTGATAAATGCTTCAAGGGGTCTTCCCCATGCTGTTGCCATGTCATTTGAGCACTCTTCGGAGACTTTTGTGCCATTTTTAGGGTTTCTACATGCTGCCGGTGGTCATTTCACAAAAATACTCGGGTCTCCCATAGGATAACATTGGGCTCGTTGCTCGGGCCGAGTACACGAGTATCTTGGGAGGCTCGGCCCGAGCTTCGAGCACCCGAGCTTTTTAGTACTCGCTCATCACTACATCTGATCTCTCTCTCACAATGCTGCATATCTTGTGGAAATTACTTCTGCATGGAGAGTTGGGGAGCTTCAAGCATTATCTATCTGAGAACCAAAATTGACTATCAGACATGACAGCTCGGCTGGACCCTTCCTTCCTTCCTTCCCAAGGTGATCTCGGATTTCCATCGCTCCCAATCAATCGTTCTTCCTTCCTTCTGTCAGCATTCTCAAACTCCAGGAGAGGAAGTATTCCATTCTTTGGATGTTCGCAAGATGGTGTTATACTAGCTAGACCTGACGATGCCCTGGCGTATTGATCACAATCTGTTCATCCAATCCTTCGGTCGGAATAAGGGCAAAAAGGTGGCTAAAAGCACTATAGCTAACTGAATTGTGCGTGCTATTAAAGAAACCTACCTCAACCAGTATCTGTCTCCACCGACTGGGTTTACTGCACACTCCACCAGATCTACCTCGGTTTCCTGGGCTGAACAAGCAGAGGCTTCTCTTGAGCAGATCTCAAATGCAGCTACCTGGACTTGGCTGCATACTTTTACAAGGCATTATCGTCTGGACCTGGATTTAAATAGGAATTGGCTTTTGGCAGGAAAGTCCTGTAGGCTGTAGTCCCCCCTAGGTATTAATTCATTGGTATTCCTCCTATGCTGTCGAGGAAGGGACTAGAGAAATAGGAATTATTCTTACCGTTAATTCGCTTTCTAGGAGCCTTCAACAACAGCACTTAATTCCCTACCTATTCCTCGATATTCCTGGAATGTGTTTTTGTATACTTCTCATGTGTTATGGGTTCTTTGTAAGACACTGGCTAATGGGAGGTGGTAAGATCCTTTTAACCTCTCTTGTACTTCCTGTCGCCATTAGGGCGTGGAGAGACAACCTCCTATGCTGTCATGGCAGGTTCCTAGAAAGCGAATTAACGGTAAGAATAATTCTTATTTTCAAGGGTACTTGTAACCTCATTTCAGTCCAGAGGTTTTTTTTTTGTTTAGCATGGCTAAAAAGCAATGTCTGACTTTCATTTCTTCATTTTCATAGATTTTTTATTTATTATTACTTTTGTCAGGTATAAGTTATTTATGTGACCATTGTGGGTTATTCTTTCAGTAAATGAGGGGTACCAACAATTTTGACCATTTGTGTAAATACTGAAATGTCTATTTGTGGCAGACTGCACTACCATAGATTTACCTATCAGAATTTAGATGCTGAAATGTCAATTGCTGGCAGGAGCACATAATTAGCAATCAGTTTTTAGAAGTTGAAATCTTTATTTGTGCCAGGATCACAGAGTTATGAATAAGTATTTATCTGAAGTTATATATATATATATATATGCGTTGGAAGCCAATACAAGTATCCAAATCTTTTTATCTCTGGTCAGATAGTGTGGCAGGACAATACAATTATCAATCACTATTTACTGTATATGCTGAAACGTTTATCTGTGGAAGGCCACAGGGCCGCAGATTCAGCTATCAATTTTGAATAAAATTTATATTGGGATAACAACCAGGGAACTGAAAATTTGCATTAGGGAACACATACAAGATATTGAAAGAGTTAAGACGGAGACAAAGGAATAAAAATTAAAAACCCTATCAAAACACTTGAAATGTGATGATGGATCCAATTTGAGACTGCTGATCATCCAAGCCATAGACCAGACATTGTTGGTAATAAGAGGAGGAAACCTATGCAAAATGCTTTCACAAGTTGAAAGTATGTGGATTTATAGATTAGGAACAGTAACGCCAGTGGGTTTAAATGATTTTTTTTGTTTTTCATTATTTCTTTCAAGTGATGTCATATTTAACTTTTTTTTTATAATGCTGGTAAGACAAAAAATATAATTGTGTTAACTGGCCGTTTTGGTACATCTAAACCTTCAGATTCAAAGCACAGGCGCTTTAGTATCCAGGCAGTATCTTTTTTGTATGTGAATATATAAACCTTTTTACTAGTGATTAGGCTTTGCTGGCTGTGGTGTCCCCTGTTTTGCTATGTAGAAAAGACTATTAGCTAAAAATATTTTTTTTTTTAATATATTGTTTAAATTTTATCATTATTTCACAATGGTTGATAATAAACATTTTTTTATTGGGCATGCATATTCTTGTTTAGTTGCTTTATTTGCACAACTAGATTTTTTGTTTAATTGTTACAATTCACTTGGGTATGTATACAGCTTTTTCTTCAACTCAATCCACAAGTGTTCAATTGGGTTGAGGTCTGGAGGCGGTAGGGGGCAATCTAGCACCTCTATTTCATTATCATTGAGGCATTTCTTTGCCAATCTTGATGTATGATTCAAGACATTGTTTTGTTAGAACATTATGTCATCCTTTCCATACCTATAGTGCTTTACTGTATGAAGTAACTTGTCTTCTAGGATGCTCACATATAGCTCAGCATTGAGAGCACCATTGATCCTGGTCAATAATCCAATGCCTTTGGTTGGGAAACAATTCCATATCATCAGGCTTCCTCCACCCAACTTGGCAGTTCCTATAATTTCTCAATTTGTTGGCCCCTTTTCTTTTTCCAGGCGTATATGCACCTACCAGGGCCTAGTCCTATCATTCCTCTCATCATTCCAAATCACTGATTTCCATTCTTCCACTGTACACTTTTCATACGTTTTTGCACACTTGAGCCTATGCTTCTTATATGATATTAAAGTTGAGGCTCTTTCACTTTTTTTTGGACCACAATTACAGACTTCTGTACTGTGCAACACAAAGTGGTTGCATGGATGTCTGTGATCTCACTATTACAAAGCATATGAGCCACTTGCACTGCCATGTTTCTCACACCACACCACACTGATAGACCTTGTGATGAGCCACCTTGCTAACTCCCAACGATGTCCACCTCTTAACTTCTGACTGGGTGGATGGGCTTCTTTTCATATTCTTCCAGTTGTCATGGCACTCACATGATGCAGTTTGTCAATTTTCTTGGCAAAATGATTGCTATCAATGAACTGAAAATTACTGTTTCTCTTTTTTTTGTGAAATCTTCTTCATAGCTGCTCCTCAATTCGAACCAGTGAACTATAAATTGGGAATCAACCTAATAACTTGCTGCACTATTAGAAAATGAGAGAACAGTTTGTTATTTGGAGGATACAGGAAGAAAGGGATTTTTCAAACACTGGGGGTTAAACAGTAACGATGCAGTGACATGACAAAAATCTGCACAACTAATCATACGTTAAATAAATGCAAGTCACATTTATGTATGAGGTAGTCAAGATGAATGTCTATAAAAGGAGTGTAGTCTCATTTTCAAAGCTGTAATGGATGGGGAAATATGGAGCCTGAAAGTCAAAACTTCAAAACATTGTTAACCTTTTACTCATCAGTGTATATATTTTTTGCACACTTCATTGTTCTAAATAGGCCAATATTGGATCAATAGACCCCACCTGAATACCGCTGTTGTTTACCACCAGTTAACATCAAATTTGTAATATCTAGAGAGTTTTAGGTGACCTGGACTCTAATGAGACTGTGTTTGAATTAAGAGAAGTCAAAAGGGGGTTCAATATAGTCCTAGGAAACCTTAACGTATTGTCTAAGCATTTTTTATACAATTAAAGACTCTTCACAAGTGCCATTTGCATTGAATTTATTCACCACAAATCATAATTTTTGGGAACAATAGTGGGTGAAAGCAAATGTATATTTACAATAACATTTTTTCATTTTATTTCAACATAAAAATGTATGCATAAATATTATCTAAGGTTGAGATTGTTTAAGGCAGTCATGGTGAACCATTCGCAGGCAGAGTGCCCAAACTGTAGCCCTAAACCCATTTTTTTTTCCAAAGTGCCAATTAATCCTATTATGTAAATAATTGATTGTAACCTTAAGGTCCAGTCACACTAAACAACTTACCAGCGATCCCAACAATGATAGGGATCACTGGTAAGTTGCTAGGAGGTTGCTGGTGAGATGTCACACTGCGACGCTCCAGCGATCCCACCAGCAACCTGACCTGGCAGGGATCGCTGGAGCGTCGCTACACGAGTTGCTGGTGAGCTCACCAGCAACCAGTGACCAGTCCCCAGCGCCGCGTGGAAGATGCTGCGCTTGGTAACTAAGGTAAATATCGGGTAACCAACCCGATATTTACCTTGGTTACCAGCGCACACAGCTACACGTGCAGATAGCAGGGAGCAGTGCACGCCGCTTAGCGCTGGCTCCCTGCTCTCCTAGTTACAGCACACATCGGGTTAATTACCCGATGTGTGCTGCAGCTACATGTGCACAGAGCAGGGAGAAGCGCAAACCGCTTAGCGCTGGCTCCCTGCTATCCTAGCTACAGCACACATCGGGTTAATTAACCCGATGTGTCCTGCAGCTACATGTGCACAGAGCAGGAGCCGGCACTGACAGTGAGAGCGGCGGAGGCTGGTAACGAAGGTAAATATCGGGTAACCAAGGACAGGGCTTCTTGGTTACCCGATGTTTACTGTGGTTACCAGCCTCCGCAGAAGCCGGCTCCTGCTGCCTGCACAATTAGTTGTTGCTGTCACACACAGCGATCTGTGCTTCACAGCGGGACAGCAACAACTAAAAAATGGCCCAGGACATTCAGCAACAACCAACAACCTCACAGCAGGGGCCAGGTTGTTGCTGGATGTCACACACAGCGACATCACTAGCAACATCGCTGCTACGTCACAAAAGTTGTTCATTAGCAGCGATGTTGCTAGCGATGTTGCTTAGTGTGACGGGGCCTTTACCTTTGCAGTCTTCTCTTCTTCTCAGCAGGGGGCATCACACTCATGTGTGCTTACAACACATTGAACTTGAGCCACTGCCACTTCCCTTTCCAGACACAGCAGTTGGATTGATCTTTCTGGAAAAAAAATGCAGTATATTAGACAGACAGAGATTTTAAGATTTTCCATGCAATCAGATTTCACCCTGTAATCCATATCTACATTTCAGAGTCTGAACATCCTGAAATCCCATAAAGACGTATGAGTTGTTACCCTCCCCCTTCATTGTGTAGTTATGTCCCCCTTCCTGGGCCACTTCCTGGTAAACATATCCCCCATCCTGATATATATATTTCCTACATTCTGGTATCTTTGTCCCCATCATGGCCCCATCCTGGTAAATGTTCCTCATCCTGGTAAATGTTCCCCCATCCCGGCATGTACCCCATTCCTGGTAAATGTTTCCCAATCCTGGAAAATGTACCCCCATCCAGGTAAATGTACCCCCATCCAGGTAAATGTCCCCCTTCCTGACATGTTCCCCTTCCTGGTAAATGTTCCCCATCCCAACACGTTCTCCCATCCTGGTAAATAATTGCCATCCTGACATGTTCCCCCCATCCTGGTAAATGTGCCCCATTCCAACACGTTCCCCCATCCTAGTAAATTTTCCCCTGCCTGGTAAATGTACCCCATCCTGTCATGCATGTTTCTCCCATCCTGTCATACATGTTTTCCCCATCCTGTCATACATGTTTCCCCCATCCTGGAATGCATGTTTCCCCATCCTGGCATGCATGTTTCCCCATCCTGACATGTATGTTTCCTCCATTCTGGCATGTAAGTTTCCCCATCCTGGCATGTATGTTTCCTCCATCCTGGCATGTATTTTTCCCCATCCTGGCATGCATGTTTCCTCCATCCTGGCATGCATGTTCCCTCCATCCTACCATGTATGTTTCCCCATCCTGGCATGCATGTTTCCTCCATCCTGGCATGCATGTTCCCTCCATCCTACCATGTATGTTTCCCCATCCTGGCATGCATGTTTCCTCCAATCTGGCATGGATGTTTCCTCCAACCTGCCATGCATGTTTCCCCATCCTGGCATGCATGTTTCCTCCATGCTGGCATCCATGTTTCCTCCATGCTGGCATGTATATTTTCCCCATCCTGGCATGTATATTTTCCCCATCCTGGCATGTATGTTTCCCCATGCTGGCATGTTTGTTTCCCCATGCTGGCATGTTTGTTTCCCCATGCTGGCATGTTTTGTCCTCGATCCTGGCATGTTTGTTTCCTCCATGCTGGCACTACCCCCCACCTTGGCACAGTGGCACACAAGTTAAAAAAAAACAAACAAAACACAACTCACCTTCCAGCACCTGCTCCACCACTGCGCGCCTCTGGGTCCTCAGTTCCCAGAAGACGTCACTACGCTGACGCCACTTATTGATGCTCCTCCGTCTGTGGCCTAGGAGGCGGAGTGTCAGAGCGAGGAGAAAGGTCTTCTCCGCTCCAACACAACTTTGAACTGCCAGCACCCCCAGGTCTCTCCCTCTGCCTCCCCTCTCTCATACTCACCGCTCACTGACCGATCCCTGCCATGGCGCTGCACGGCTGTCACAATGATCCGGTGGCTTCTCCAGCTTTTGAAAATGCCGGCCGCTCATTATTCCATCTTGTAGTCCCTGCTTCCCCTGCCCACCGGTGCCCATGATTAGTTGCATTCAGATGCGCCTCCACGTTGAGTGACAGCTGTCACTGCGGGGGAAGCAGGGAATACGAGATGGAATAATGAGCAGCCGGCATTTTCAAAATCTGGAGAAGCCACCGGAGCAGTGTGACAGCCATGCAGCGCTGTGCCAGTGATCGGTCAGTGATTCTTGAGTATGAGAGAGGGGGGAGAGGGAAAGGGAGAGACTGACAGACAGAGAGTGAGAGACCGAAATACCTGCATTCTGTTTGTTAATAAAATGATTTATGGAGCTGCTAGCAGCTACTGGATACTGTGTCAAGCCCTTACAAGGACTATTTATTAGTTGGATCTACGAACGCTCTCCCGCTCACAATACAGTCTATATGCACCACCAGTTCCCTTAACACTGCGTGTTCACCAACTGGCCGCTAGCTTATATAGCCCCTATGACGCTGTGGGGCCAAGCCAATGACAGTAACACCACAACAAAGATAGCTGCGGAGTTACAGTGAGGGCAAGCAACATCAGATGTGTTCATTGGCTGGAAAACAGGTGCCAGGAAGTCAGAAATGTAAATGAAAGTATCGGAGCAGATGTTGTTTTATCCATCGGATACCAAACGGTGCGAATAGCCTGTTATCCGTTGGATACCGAATAGTGGCGAATACATTCACTCATCCTGAATTATAACATATAAACCATAGGCGTATAGCATTATTCAACTTTAACATAGTATTACCTGTGTTCAGTAACCTCCAAGAGTTGTGTAAAATAAAAATAAATAAGTGCAACATTCTAAAATAATTAATTTGAATGCATTAACATCAAGGGGGCGTCAAGCATGTGTTCACCTAAAAGGTCATTACATAAACCATAAGTGGGATTCTATCTACCTCCAAAATCGCAGTCATAATTTATCAATAACTTCTGAGATAGAGAAGTAGATTTACTTTTAGAGACATTAGGTTTTTGGCTACTAAGAAGACCTGACAAATGATACACCTATATTTATACAGAAATTTTTGGATGTACAATAACATTAGTGTTATTTCAGGATAAAGAGAAAAGGTAGTGGATGTGATTTTTTAAATAAGTTTAGAAATATCAAGGGAGTGCAGCTCCAAAACACAGGGATTAGCGTGTCACGAACATCACATCGCCTCCAGCAAAGATAGTTTGAGAAGGAAATATTCTATAACATTTATATGTAGTGAAATAACATTGGAAAAGAAATTTTAAATGTGACTTGTGAAGGGATGTACATAGAGGTGACGTATATAAAGTGCAAGGCAGAGAGCCAGAAGCTGAGAGTTGTGGTAAATAAATTATCTGGAAATGTATTAGAGGAGTGATGTATTCAAGATGAGATTGTGGCTAATATTATAGACTAGAAAGCTGAGAGTTATGGTAAAATAAATAATCTGGAAAGTAATTAGAGGAGGAATGTATCTAAAATGAGATTGTGGCTAATATTATGGACCAGAAAGCTGAGAGTTGTGGTAAAATAAATAATCTGGAAATTAATTAGAGGACTGATGTATCTAAGATGAGATTGTGGCTACTATTATGGACCAGAAAGCTGACAGTTGTGGTAAAAAAGAAATCTAGAAAATAATTAGAGGAGGGATGTATCTAAAATGAGATTGTGGCTAATATTATGGACCAGAAAGCTGAGAGTTGTGGTACAATAAATAATTTGGAAATTAATTAGAAGAGTGATGTATCTAAGATGAGATTGTGGTGTAATATTATGAAATATGAAGCAGAAGGGAGAGAAGAATAAATAATATATGCCCAGACAAGAGAAGAGTGAGGGAATCCCTTATACATATCTTTCTCAAGCTTATGCCAGTTCATGAAGGGATCATCACAAAATTTGCTTCATTTTATAAGAATTGATACTAGTAACTCACTTTATTAGGGGCTATTAGACCTCTCAAAAATGTGTATTTTCATGGTATATTTATGGCTACATTGGGATGGTTTGACCACCATGTAAACTTTTATCTAAAATTTATTCAACCAATTTGAGGAGACAAGAATTGATACGTTTCTGAATACATATAGTAGCTTAGTTACTCAACCAATTGTCCCAATAATTTAACCGCACTTCAATATCATATTTCAACCAACTTTGAACATTTTTACATGTTCAATAAAGAAGTGACAATGTTAAAGAGTTTAAAAACAATATTTTATTAATAAATATTAAAATACATAAATATACAGCAAGGAAGAAAGTACTATGTAATAGATAGAATCATAAAGGGCCACAGACAGAAAAATTGTTAGTGAAGTCCCATATGCATCAAATTAAACAGGGACTAAAATACCAATTACCTACATATCAACTGTTTTACATGGATTAAATGCCTAAAAAAATTCCACATTTAATATGCTGAAGAAATTATTATAATAATTCAAGAGGAGCACCCACAATAAATAATTAATTAGTAAATAAATAATATAATCATTAATGGGTTACAGCTAACCTCAGGAAAATAGCATACCCTTATAGTTGTAAATAGGAAGGCAAAACACACATGATGCTGATAGTATATTTACCAGTATAGTAGGTGGTAATAGAACCGTCTGTGACCCCTCACTCCGACACGTGTTTCGCTCTGTTGCTTTTTCAAGGAGCGTGACCAGAGTGGGAGACACCGCAGCTTAAATACCCCCAAAGACCAATAAGATTAAGCCAGGCAAGAATTGCTGCCAACAAGAACCAATCAGGGAGGCTGTACTTAAAGGCACTATATTAGTCACTTCCTGGTGTGATCACGTGATCAATTACATCACCAGTCACATGACAAAAGTTTATAGGTTACCATGACAATGTTAGTCACTTCCTGGTATAGTCACATGATCCATTGCATCATCAGTCCCATGAATAAAGTTTGTAAGTTGTCATGGTGATGTTAGTCACTTCCTGATATGGTCACATGGTCACCCGCATCATCAGTCACATGAGTCCTGTTTATAGATTACCATGGTAATGCCCAAGGCAGGGACGCTAGTGCTAAGAGCATAGTTAGCGATCATGTGATAGATCAAGTCACACCCACGATGGCATAGCGCACGAGGCAATCAAAATCAAAATCAAGCAGCCACCCGGTGCGGCGTCCTCGCAGTCATAGAGACGCTTTAAACTTCTTTGGTCTTTGGGGGTATTTATGCTGCAGTGTCTCCCACTCCGGTCACGCTCCTTGAAAAAGCAACAGAGCGAAACACGTGTCGGAGTGAGGGGTCACAGACGGTTCTATTACCACCTACTATACTGGTAAATATACTATCAGCATCATGTGTGTTTTGCCTTCCTATTTACAACTATAAGGGTATGCTGTTTTCCTGAGGTTCGCTGTAACCCATTAATGATTATATTATTTATTTACTAATTAATTATTTATTGTGGGTGCTCCTCTTGAATTATTATAATAATTTCTTCAGCATATTAAATGTGGAATTTTTTTAGGCATTTAATCCATGTAAAACAGTTGATATGTAGGTAATTGGTATTTTAGTCCCTGTTTAATTTGATGCATATGGGACTTCACTAACAATTTTTCTGTCTGTGGCCCTTTATGATTCTATCTATTACATAGTACTTTCTTCCTTGCTGTATATTTATGTATTTTAATATTTATTAATAAAATATTGTTTTTAAACTCTTTAACATTGTCACTTCTTTATTGAACATGTAAAAATGTTCAAAGTTGGTTGAAATATAGTAGCTTAGGTATTAAAATAATTTTAAGTAACACTAGTTTACCTAAAACTGATTTAATATGTTGGATACATTTTACAGGGATGTAATTGGGTCTATTAGGGTGAACATAATGTCTTAAGCAGAGAGACCTACTACATTTTATGTTAATGTGAATTTAGATAAAGTCCTTTAACATCTAAATGTAATTTTCCCCGTCAGGTGTTCAATACGTAGAAATAAAGAGTAGTTATATAGAGGGTAAATCTGTCATGTTCCATCAGTTATTTGAAAGTTTTCCAAAAGAGTATTTTTCATCCAAATTCTGGCTTAGGAAGAGAAGTATAATGCTTTGATGGCAATCATTGAAACACTTTGAAAAGCCAAATTTGTTTAGGTCTACAAAGGCAAATTGCCAATCTATTATTTCAAAAGCCTTATAGAGATACATCGTAAGAAATACTGCAGACTTTCATTTCTAATGAATACAGTAAATTAATGATCCTTCTAATGTCTGAAGCAGTTTTGCATCCCTTAGTAAAGGTCACCTGGTCTGAATAAATTAAATGGCAAATGACCATAAGTCTATCTGCTAGCAATTAGGAAAATATCTTTGTATCTTTATTGATCAATGAAATTAAACCTCTATTTTGTAACAAATGTGAGGCCTTTCCTGAATTTTCGAATTGTGGTAATAAAGGCCTACAATTACACAATTTAATTATGGTATTTTTTTTCCCAGCCTTCGGCTTGATCTAGAACCATGGAAACCTGATAGGTGAATGATCTATTTGATGATCTTGTACAAGTCTACATAGCCCAATCAGGATCTTCTCAGACTCTTTTTTTATTATTAATGTCAATCCATTTGGTTTCTAGTCTTCCCCTTTGTCTTTTTTCTTCTGCTCTTTTGACTATTATCCAGTGATTGCTCTCTCCGTATGATGTGTACAAAGTAGGCAAATCGTAGCTTGCTGATCCTTGCTTCGTGTGACATGTCTAACTTGATTTGTTTCAAAACTGATTTGTTTGTTCTTCTTGCCATCCATGGTATTGATTTCATCCTTCTTCCGCACCACATTTCTGAGGCGCTGATTCTTCTCGTCTTGTTTCTTTGTTGTCCAGGTTTTGCATCTGTCAGCCAAGGAATCTCTTCTGCCTCTTGTTGAATATCTTACTGGCTTCTTTATTAATTATAGTATTTACAAGTGTCCATAGTTCTTCAGTCTTTCATCCATGTTCAGTTATGTAAATTGGTTGTGCAGATCAATCAAAAAAAACTTCTGGTGTGTTGGTCAAACTGAAGTTGGAAACTGACTGTCGTCTACATTGTTTGCATAGCTTCACTCAAAAGCATTTCAAAAGCTCAGGACCATTATCACAATCAGCTCCCGACCTTGTTTTCACAATAATGACAAACAACCTACATCTTTGGAAAACATAACAGAGGGTGAAACAAATTATTTCTAAGTGGTGCTATTGACATGAATTTCTCACCAGATGTCATTAACAACCCATCCAATCCACACAGGCAAATAAATCAAAACATAGATTACCATAAATTAAATTATCTGTAAAAATGAGAAATGACACAGGTAAAAAATATTGAACATGCTTACTTAAATTTTTTTTTTAGACTTCTTTCAATAGCCTTTGTTGGTGACGACAGCTTCAAGATGCCTTCTATATGGATAACTTAATCTCATACATTGCTCATGTATGATTTTGTGTAATTTCTTCCACAAACACTCAAATCCTGAAGGTTCTATGGGCTCATTCTGGCAACTCTGAGCTTTAATTCCTTCAATACATTTTCTATTTGATTCAGGCCAGGTAAGGCCGGTTTCACACATCCGGCTTTTTGCCGTTTTGCCGGATGCGGCGCTCTTCCGTACAGTTAATACAGTACAATGACAGCGCAACAAGCGCCGGTCACATGCTGTCATGTGACCGGCGCATGTGACCCGGAAGTTACAGCGTTGTCATTGTACTGTATTAACTGTACGGGAGAGCGCCGCATGCGGCAAAACGGCAAAAAGCCGGATGTGTGAAACCGGCCTAACTGGCTGGGCCATGCTAGCAGCATTATTTTCTTACTTTGAAACCAATTGAGAGTTCCCTTGTATTTGGGATCATTGTCATGCTGAAATATCCACGCTCATTTCATCTTGATCAATCTGGCAGATGGCAGCAGATTTTTATGAAGAATGTCTCGGTACATTTATGCTTCCTTCAATTATATGAATTGTGCCATAACCATATGCTGAGAGACATACATAAAAGCCATGCAGTGTGAGTGCATTACTTATTGTTTTCTTTTAAACAATTATACCTGCTGATTCCAGGTCATTCTGTAGCTCTCCACAGGTGGTGCTTGGCTCTAGGACAACTCTTCTGATAATTATTTTCACTCCTCTGTCTAAAATATTGTGAGGAACACCTGGTCCTGTCTGGTTTATAATAAAATGATGTTCTTTCCACTTCTGGATAATTGACACTACAGTGCTCACTGGAATCTTCAGAAGTTTAGACATTTTTCTGTAACCAATGCCATCAGTATGTTTTATAACAAGTGCAAAGGTCTTCAAACAGCTCACTAGTTTTAGAATCATGAGATTTTCTTGTGTGGTATTTTGTTAATGGGCCACCTTCTTATAGGCCATCAATTGAAGCAGCTATTATTATTTCACTAAGTGGCAGAATTGCTTTCTAATTAAATGGCCTTTTGCACTTTTCTTTCTTAGGCTATGTGCCCACGGGGAAAGTGTCCTACGGTTATATCAGCAGGACATTCCGCAGGAGCTCCCAAAAAACCGTAGCACAACTTTGTCTGTTTCAATGCTGTGGTTTTATTGCGGAATGTCCTGCGGATATGCTGCGGTATTCTGTATTGAGGATACAGTACCATGGCTTCGGCACTGCATCCTCAATGCAGAACAAGTGCTGAGTGATCGGGGAGTTCATACTTACCTCAATCACACAGCACTTCACTTTTTGGCCGCTGTGTCTGTCAGCGTCTGCACTGTGCAGGAGAAGGTGGGCGCGCCTGAACGAGCTCTGGCTGTCACATAACCGGAGCTTGTGCAGGCCCCACCCAACTCTTCCTTCCTGCTCCTGGCTCCACCGCGGGAAAGTGACTCGAGTGCTATCTAGGCAGGTAAGTATGGGACCAAGGCAGATTTCCGCAGGTAAATCCGCAGGAATAATTGACATGCAGTTATGTGCGGCTGTGGGACAACCGCAGTATATTCTGCAGCCGCACATTCCACAGCGTGGACACAGAACTCTCCATGTCCCATAGGATAACATGGGGAGTGTCTGTATTTGCTGAAATCTGCGGATTTATCTGGAAAATTCAGATAAATCCGCAGGTTTTCCGTGGCAAAATCTGCAGGAGCAAGCTCCTGTGGGCACATAGCCTTAATGTGTTGTTCAATACTTTTTCCCAGTGTCGTTTCTCATTATTACTAGAGATGAGCCACCCCCTTGTGTTCAAGTTCGGTTTGGTTCATCGAACAGCGGGTGTGTTCGTCGAACGTTTGACGAACACCTTCGAGCCCCATTGAAAACAATGGCAGACAAACACATACAAACACATAGAAAACACCTTCTAAGTTGTCCAAAAGGTGACAAACAACTCATAAGACACCACAAACACATGGAAAAGTGCCAAGTACATATACTCATGCTAAAACAAAAGAGTTGGATGAGTAAAAGGTGGGGGAGACACAGATGTAGTAGTATCTCCAAATGAACATCGATGTAATGACTGTGCAACTAGGGCCTTGCTCATTTTGGGCTTCCAATCTGGAAAAATGGCCTGAGCTCGCAACTTACGCTTGGAGATCTTGTCGCGCCCTGCAGCCAGCGTTCTCTCCGAACGTGTATTCAGTGCTGCTGGGGGTGTGCTGACAGATAAGCGCATGCGTCTGTCCAGTGAAAATATAGACAGACTAACGTTCATCAAAATGAACAAATCATGGATCCGCAAGGACTTTTCTACCCCTGTGTCATCCTGGGGAGAGTAAAGGCTTGTGGCTTTTTGATTGTGCTTCATGCAAATCAACAAGTTTAAGTTTGCAACTGTGGGACAATTGATGCCACTTAAGTGGTGTTTTACATGATTTTAGAAGGGCATGACATTCCTAAGAGGTTGACTTTCAGCATCTGCAAGCTGTTGGCTACAGAAATGCTACCTTTCCGCCTGGTGAACACAGAGGATTTTTGAGACCTTATGTCCATCGCAGTGCCCAAAGAGCAGATGCCCAGTTGCCACTACTCTCCAAGAAAGGTGTGCCTGCGCTACACCAGCATGTCACACACAACATCACCGCTTCCTTGAGAAACTCTATGTGTGACAGGGTGCATTTCACCACAGATACTTGGAACAGTAAGCATGGAGAGGGGTGTTACATGTCGCTGACTGGGCACTGGGTAACTATGGTGAGAGATGGAGAAGGGTCTGTTGTACAAATCTTGCCATCCCCATGAGTTGTGCGTCAATCCTCTGTAAGTAGACGTCCCTCCACAGCATCTGCCTCCTCCACCTCGTCTCGGTCCTCCACCTCCGCCCAAAGCCTGTCTGGTAACGCCACCCGCGTTGTAACTGTGCACAAGGATTCCCGCACACCTCCTTACTATGCTGGCAGCAGAGCTCAACGGCATCAGGTGGTCTTTACTTTGAAATGTATGGGATATGTGAGTCACACCACTAAGGAGTTTTGGTCAGCTCTGGAGATCGAGTTTCATCAATGGTTGTCTCCACTCAACCTGCAACCAGGGTAGGCCGTGTGCGACAAGGCTGCAAACATGGGTGTGGCCCTTCGCCGGGGCAATGTGACACATGTGCCTTGTATGGCTCACGTGTTGAACCTGGTTGCCCAGCAATATCCCGGTTTACATGGGCTTCTGCAGAAGGCACGTTCGCTATGTGTTCACTTCCGCCGTTCATACCCCGCAGCTCAATGACTTGCATCACTCCAGAAGTCTTTCGGCCTGCCGGTTCACCACCTGAAATGCGATGTGCCGACATGCAGGAATTTGAATCAGCACATCTTGCAGCGACTGTGGCAGCACCGCCGTGCACTGGTGCAATACATTATGATGTATAGCCTGAGTTAACGAGATCCAGAGGTGGGGCAGATCACACTGCTGGAGTGGTCTCAGATCAAGGACCTATGCACCCTTCTTCACAGTTTCAAAATGGCGATGAAGATGTTTAGCGCTGATGATACCATTATCAGCATGACAATTCCGGTTATCTACATGTTAGAGCACACACTAAACATTATTCGGAGTCAGGTGGTGGGACAAGAGGAAGGGGAGGAAGTACAGGAGGAGTCATATCGGAAGGGATAACAAGATCTCCAAGGTCCAGACGGTGAGCAGCTCCAAGGCGGCAGGCATGGGACGGTGGGGGAGAGGGATTAACAAGGGCACATGGTAGCAGCCAAACTGTTGAGGAAGGTGCAGAAGCCCAGGAAGAAATAGAGGACGAACTGGCAATGGGCATGGAAGACTCAGCAGATGAGGGAGACCTCGATCACATTTCTGTTGTGCGAGGTTGGGGGGAGAAGGCAGAGGAAAGAAGCATGATTCTCACCTTGCCACCAACAACACAGCAAGGACTTGTTCCTCCTGGAAGCGCAAGACACATGAGCGCCTTCTTGCTGCACTACCTACATCATGACAATCGGATTGTCAGAATTCAAAGTAATGCTGACTACTGGGTTGCCATACTCTTAGATCCCCGGTACAAGACAGAATTTGGCGAAAAATGTCCTGCTATAGAAAGGGACGCACGTGTGCAGGAGTATCAGCAGAAGCAGGTACGCAATCTTAGACCAGCTTTTACACTAAACACCAGTGCTGCACAGAGTGAATCTCACATTTCTAACTTGCCAACCATGGGACTGTCGAGTCATCATCACTCAAACCGTACCAGCAACACCGTATCTGGTGGTAACCGCAATTTTATGGAACCGTTTCATGAATTTTTTAGACCATCCTTTGCAAGGCCACAAAACACAAGACGTCTGACCCATAGTCAACATCTGGAGAGGATTATACAGGAGTATCTCCAAGTGAATATCGATGTAATGACTCTGCAACTGGAACCTTGCTCATTTTTGGCTTTCCAATCTGGAAATATGGCCTGAGCTTGCCACTTACACCTTGGAGATCTTGTCGTGTCCCGCAGCCAGCTTTCTCTTGGAACGTGTCTTCATTGCTTCTGAGTGTGTGCTCACAGATAAGTGCTTGTGTCTGTCCAGTGACAATGTGGACAGACTAACGTTCATAAAGATGAACAAGTCATGCATCCGCAAAGACTTTTCTACCCCTGTGTCATCCTGGGGAAAGTAAAGGCTTGTGGCTTTTTGAATGTGCTTCATGCAAATCAACATTTTAAGTTTGCAACTGTGGGAAAATTGATGCCACTTGTTGCCAAATTTGGCGAAATAATTTGTGCCATAGAAAGGGACGCACGTATGCAGGAGTGTCAGCAGAAGCTGTTACACAATCTTAGATCAGCTTTTCCACTAAACACCAGTGGTGCACAGAATTAATCTCACCGCTTTGTCAAGGCTAGGAGGAAATTGTCTTTTACTTGTCCACATCTGAGGGACCGAGGGCTGGCTGCTGTGCTGAGACGGCGTTGAGCAGGGTGTCCCTGCAGAGTTGCAAATTTGGTCATCTACAAAATGAGTGGAAAAAGGACAGATGCTGGTGGAAAGGGGAAAAGGTGTGTTGGAAAGGGGAAAAAAGTTTGTGTCCGTGGGGTTGGTGGTATAGCAACAGTAACATCTGCTGAAGAAACACCATCTGTTACGGGGGGACTGGCAGAATAGCAAAAGGTGGTATATATCCCAATCGCCAGTTGGGGTTCACCATGCTCCCAGATGGAAAAGGAGATGCTGGCAACCCGAAGGTTAGGCGGAGGATACAGAGTTGGGTGGCTCTGAAATTAATAGTAGCCTGACCCGAGTTAAGGCCGCTTTACACGCTGCGATCTCGCTAGCGGTGAAACACGTCCAGGTCGTGTGTACGACTTTTCAAAATCGTGGTATGGCCATTGTCATGTCGTTATCTATCGGTCACACGGAACGTCCTTGTGCTACCTCACAAACGACACCATATCGTCCAACGATCTTGTCAAGCGCCAAGCTGGTCGTGTGGTCAGTGTCACACAACATACATTCCAATGATGCCATCAACGACAGAGGCATTCTTTGAGTCCGTAGTATACACCCTGGCATGTGTTTAACTCACCCTCGTCACGCCCCTACTGCCATACTGACATTGCCGTATAAACTGAAATCAATCGTGATTGGTGTTTAATGATATTTAAGTGCGCAGACGCGTCTTTGCTTTTGATGTATTCACTTCCGCAAGTGGTTTATGTCGCACGTGTGGCGTCAAATATAGTTTGCATCCCGACATCTCTAGTGCGTTTTTTATGGTATGTGTATGTTTTTATCGAATTGTTAATTTTATTTTTGCCTCATATAGTGTGTGTGTGGCTATTGAATGCAATATTTATTTATTTATTTTTTTATTTATGTATGTTGCAAGGACATGCATATGTAATTTTTTTTTTTTAAATCAAATTTTAAGCTTATTTGTCATGGTTTTTTTTTGTAAAAATACTTAAATTTTAAACAAATTTAGACTATTTTGTTTTTATATGTCTACAGAACCAATATTATTTTAATAACATGTCACTTTCCTTTTCTATGGCTTGCTTCATCCAATGATTAATGTTTTTTCATATACATATCCACAGATGACAGGCACCAAAGAATCCTTCATGCAAGAATTCATAGATGTCTACAAATCCCAACCCTCGTTATGGAAAATAAAATCTGCTGATTACAGCAACCGACATCTTAAGAAGAAGGGATCTGCTCAGCTCATTGAGGGGTATGATAAACATCATCCAAATTTGAAAGGGACCGAGGACATTGTTAAGAGAAAAATTCAGGTATTAAGAACTGTCTATAAAAAAGAACTTAATAAAGTGCAGGAATTGAAAAGATCGGGGGCAGGCACAGGGGATGTGTATGTTCCGAGTCTCTGATATTTTGATCTCATGTCATTTATCAGAGACCATGAACTCCCTCGGCCCTTCACAAGCATGTTTGCAATATCTGAGGAGGAACCTCCAGGGCTCCAGGGGTTAAAGCAATCCTGTCTCTTAACCTGGGTGGGGTGTGTCTAGGGCAGTCTAGAGAGAGACTGGCTCTAGATGTCCAGTGTGTGGACTGGAAACAAGTGAGAGCAGAGCCGGGAGCTCTGGGTGTTTCGGCCTGTGTGGAGGTTGAACACAAGGCTCTGATATTGAGTCTGAGGTGAGTGCAGCCAGGCCAGGTCTGTAGGGCAGAATCTCTCCGGAACGAGAGACAGACAGGGGTCTGCAGAGGGCCCTGGGTGCTGGAAGGAACCTCGGCTAGAGCTGTACGCTGGCAGGTGCCAGAGAGTGGGGAAGTTGCTAAACTTCCACTATGGACTTGAAATTATTATTATTATTATTATTATTTATTATTATAGCGCCATTTATTCCATGGCGCTTTACAAGTGAAAGAGGGTATACGTACAACATGGAAATGGACTGGATGCCCACGGTATGTGGATCGTTTATGTTTAAGAGCAGTTTATGCTGAGTGTTTTTAAATAAACTGCCGGAATTCTTCTAAAGAAACTGTGTGCATATGTTGCTGAAGTTACCTCACACCGTTGCAAGCGAGTGGAACCCCCATGTTGCAGGGCGCAACGTTACAGGGCCTACATCACATCTTTAAATATCGCTGCTATGCGCCGCGCTCTAATGTCATCGCGTGGCTTTGGATGGGTGGGGTGGCCATTTTACCACATGGGATATGAAGCCGCAGGGTGGAGGGAGGGAGCACAGGGAGGTTAGAAGAATCTTGTTGTTCCTCCCTCTGTGAATGGACAGAGTCGTGTATATAGGAGCCCAGGATGGGGTAGTTTAGAGGGCCTGGGATGGAGGAACACAGGGGCCCAGGATGGGGCAGTTTAAGGGCCTGTGATGGAGGAACATAGGAGCCCAGGATGGGACAGTTTAGGGGCCTGGGATGGAGGAACATATGAGCCCAGGATGGGACAGTTTAGGGGCCTGTGATGGAAAAACATAGGAGCCCAGGATGGGGCAGTTTAGGGCCCTGGGATGGAGGAACATAGAGGCCCAGGATGGGACAGTTTAGGGGCCTGGGATGGAGGAACATAGGGGCCCAGGATGGGACAGTTTAGGGGCCTGGGATGGAGGAACATAGGGGCCCAGGATGGGACAGTTTAGGGGCCTGTGATGGAGGAACATAGGAGGCCAGGATGAGAGACATTATTAAATATAGGGGGCCAGGAAGGTAGACATTATTAAATAAAGGAGGTTAGGATTGGAGACATTATTAAATATAGGGGGCAAGGATGGGGGACATAATTACTATATGGGGCCAGAGTGAGGAACATACATTATTGGTTTATGCTGGCAAATAGTGGAGATAATTACTGTAGGGGTAAATTAGGAGACATTATTACTGATGAATATAGTATATTTTTTATGATACTATCTTCCATGGTGGGAACAAAAGTCTGATGTAGTGTAGAAATTGGGGAAGCAGTGTGGAATGTGCCCTGGGAGTGATCAGCTATAGGTGACTGTGTGTTATTTTCTGCAGAGGCATTTTCTGGCTGGAAGAAATGATGGTGGTCAGCACCAAATGGAGAGGAAAAGCGAAGGTGAACAACGTCAGCTAGAGACGTCACTGGTAAGTCAGTGTATTACATGTACAGACACACACTATACACAGAACTCCTGTGTATAATGTCACTGGTAATCACTGTATTACCTATATACAGATCTCGTGTCTATAAAGTCACCAGTGATCACTGTTTTAGCTGTACCCTATATACAGAATTCCTGTGTATGTCACCAGTGATCATTCTGTTACCTGTACACTATACACATACACTAAATACAGAGCTTCTGTGTATAATGTCACTGGTAATCACTGTATTACCTGTACACTGACACTATATACAGAGCTCCTGTGTATAATGGCACCGATGGTAATATTAGTGTTATTAGTATTGTGGTTTTTATTCATGATCATTATTGTAGTATTATTCAGTCAGTATGTGGTCTGGTCTTGGCATGTTGGTATTTGACCCTTGTGTGTGGTTGTATTCGGTCACTATGTTGTGTAATATGTGGTCTGATCACCACCACGATATGGTGGTATTTCTCTTTTGTATGTGCTATTATTTGGTCACGATGTGGTTTAGTCACAGTGTGGCTGTATTTCTCCCTTGCATGTGGTATTATACGGTCACTATGTGGTCTGGTCATAGTGTTGCAGTATTTCTTCCTTTGTATGTGGTTGTATTCGTTCACTATGTGGTGGTAATACGTTGTCTGCTCACGGTGTGACAGTATTTCCCCCTTGTATGTGGTATTATTGGTCTTGGTATACTGGATTGTGTTGTGTATGGAGGTCCCTTTTTCTCTCTGATATCAATATGGGAATATACTTTATTTCCAATAGAGATTAAATACTTGAATGTTTAACCCCTCCCTGTCATGTGATTATTACACTGTAGCACATATGCACTTACAGAGGTTGTCTGGTGAAAACAAGTAATTGCCTCTTCATTTTACTATATGGAGGACTATCTGAGGCCCATTATACTCTTCTAAAGCCTCGTGCACATGTTGAGTATTTGGTCAGTATTTTACCTAAGTATTTGTAGCCAAAACCAGGAGTGGAACAATCACAGGTAAAGTATAATAGAAACACGGGCACCACTTCTGCATTATTCGCCCACTCCTGGATTTGGCCACAAATACTGATGTAAGATACTGACTGTGTTTGGGGGGCACTTTTGTGGTCATCAAATTTTATGGCTGCAATGAAAGGGGCATCTAGGGGCTTTAATAGGAGGTAATTACTTGGTAAGGGCTGTAAAGTTGTGAAATATGCTCTTCTGTGTCCCAGCTGAATATTTTTATTTACTATTATTATTATATTTTTTTTTGGGGGGGGGGGCCCAATTAGAAATTCTGCTATGGGGCCCCATGATTTCTTTGTATGCCCCTGCCTACAGGCTTGAATAGGGAAACCAACGCCCAAATGTGGTATCATTAATCAACTTGATTGTGGCTGATGAGGCTATATATATAATATATACATTTTATGCAATATGCTGTGTTCTTGTTTGCCATTAAGCCACATGCATATGTTATATTCCTACATGATTACACTTTTGCATTTTCAATCGTTTTCATTTTAAAACAAGGTTATTTACTAAACGAACATTATTTTTCTGTTTAGAAATTGGTCATGTTATGTCTAATGGTGATGTTTGTACTTTTAACAACAATAAAAAGTTTTTACTTAACAAATTATACATTACTGTTTATAGTTATTTAGTTTAGACTACCTAATAATGAAATAAACAATAGATACAACAATATTAACCCCTTAACGACCGCCAATACGCCTTTTAACGGCGACAAATTAGGGTACTTCTTCCGATCCGCCGCTTTTTAACGGCGGTCGGAAAAAAGGGTCTAGCGCCCCCCAGTGTCACAAAATTTCCGGGGTCTCAGCTGCCGGAGGTAGCTGAGACCCTGGAGATCATGATTCTGGCCGGTTTTTCCGGTCCCCGCTCACCTGATGACCGGTATACACCGTATACCGATGATCAGGTTACAGTAAATGACCGCGACGGTAAAAAATCATTTATCTCCCGTCTGGCATAAACAAACATGTCAGAAGGGAGATAAATCTCATCCCCCGGTCCTCTCCGGTCCCCCGGTCCTGCCAAAGTGTCCCCCCACCCACCTTTTCCTCCCGAAAATCCAACATGGCGCCGCACATACCGGCGCGCACAGCAGCGCGCCGGCCGCATTTCCTGTTTTCCTATGGTTTCTGTCGCATGTGCTATGACACATACGACAGAAACCTGCTCCCCAGGCCCTGCCAGGTCACCCCCTATTCCCACCCCGGTGTTCCCCGGTGTCCCCCGTACCTGTCGCAGCTCTGATCCCCCGCGGCCCCCTCCTCCTTCCCAGTGCACGCCGGTCACACGTGCAGAGCGCGGCTGTCAGCTCCACTTCCTGCTTTGCTTGCAGAGACGCTGGCTGCTGCTGCTCGCACTGTGCAGCTGTGACCCGGGGAGGGTGGGTGTAAATTCTTTGCACCCACTCTCCTCACATGGAGGGTCTGCACTCTTAGAAAATGGGGGATACGTTCCCTGAACGTGCCCCCCATATTCTAGAAGGTCCAGAATCGCTGCGGGACTTTCACAATGGATTGCAGGGACCCGATTTTTTTTTTTTTTCTTCAATAAATTGGCCAAAGAGGGAATATTTTTGGGGAGTGTTTTTTCAAATAATTTTTTTTTTGTTGTCAATTTTTTTTTTTATTACTGTCAATTAGTTATGTCTGGTATCAAATAGACGCCGTGACATCACTAATTGCTGGGCTTGATGCCAGGTGACATTACACATCTGGTATCAACCCCATTTATTACCCCGTTTGCCACCGCACCAGGGCGCGGGATGAGCTGGGGCGAAGCGCCAGGATTGGCGCATCTAATGGATGCGCCACTTCTGGGGCAGTTGCGGCCTGCTATTTTTAGGCTGGGAAGAGTCCAATAACCATGGCTCTTCCCACCCTGAGAATACCAGACCCCAGCTGTCAGCTTCACCTTGGCTGGTGATCTAATTTGGGGGGACCCTATGTTTGGTTTTTTTTTTTAATTATTTATTTATTTATAAATAATTAAAAAAAACAGCTTGGGGAGCCCTCCAAATTGATTACCAGCCAAGGTGAAGTTGTCAGCTGTGGTTTGCAGGCTACAGCTGTCTGCTTTACCCTAGCTGGCTATCAAAAATAGGGGGGACCCCATGTCATTTATTTTAATTATTTTTTTTCTTTTTGGGCTAAATACAAGGCTAGGCACCCTTTAGTGCCACATGAAAGGCACTAAAGGGCGCCAGCTTAGAATATGCAGGGGGTGGGACGTTATATATGTTTGACATCTATCCATTCATCCATTGTAGCATTTTAGGCTGTGTGCCCACAATCAGGGTTTGCAGCGTTTTGGGCGCAGAGTGTTTTCCCTGCGTCCATAACGCTGTGTTGTGCAGTAGAATCACCGTGGAAGGATTTTTAGAAATCCCATGCCCACTGTGCTTCTTTTCTCCACAGCATAAACTGACCTGTGGCGCAGCTTCCCGAGACTCAGCATGTCAATTTATGCTGCGGAGACAAGAGTGCTCTCTGCAGGTAGAATAGAGCTAAAGTCCACAGCAGCCTGAACCCAAATCGTGGGCATGGGCAGCTGCGTTCTCCCATGGACAACACTCACATCTCTGCAGGAAGGCTGGCACTGTGTACTAGACGCTGTGTCGCTGGATCATGGCCACATAGCCTAACAGTGAGAAATTTGTTGCACAGCAACATTTTTGTGAAGTACCTGTGGATTCAAAATGCTTACTATATTCCTGAATAAAATCCTTGAGGGGTCCAGTTTCCAAAATGGAGTCACTTGTGGGGGGTTTCTAATGTATAGGTACCCAAGAGGCCCTGCTAATGTGACAGGGTGCGCGCAATTTATTTCAACTTTTCCAAAATTCAAATGGTGCTCCTTCCATTCCAAGCCCTCCCATTAATCCAAACAGAGGATTTTGGCCACATATGGGGTATCCCTGCGCTCACAAGAAATTGGATAACAACCTGTGGGGTCCACGATTTGTTGTTGCCTCTTGAAAAAGTGGGGAATGTGATGCTAAAGAAACATTTTTGTGAAAAAAATGAAAATTTCCAATATGGCAACCTAAGCTTATCAAATACTGTTAAGTATTTGTGGATTCAAAATGCTCAATATACACCTAGATAAAAGCCTTGAGGTGTCTTGTTTCCAGAATGGGGTCACTTGTGGGGGACCTCCACTGTTTAGGCACTTTAGGGCCTTTCCAAATGCGACATAGCGTCCACTAATTATTCCAGCCAAATGTTCAGTCAAATGGCACTTTTTCCCTTCCGAGCCCTGCTGTGCACCCAAACAGTTGATTTCCACCACACATAAGGTATCAGCATACTCAGGAGAAATTGCACAATAAATTTTATGCTCCTTTTTTTCCTTTTACTCTTGTTAAAAAAAAAGCTATGTGGTTCAAGTAACAATTTTGTGGTAAAAATGTATTTTTTTATTTTCACAGCTCAACATTATAAACTTCTGTGAAGCACCTGGGAGTTCAGGGTACTCACCAAACATCTAGATAAATTCCTTGAGAGGCCTAGTTTCTAATATGGGGTCACTTGTGGTGTTTTTTGCTGTTTACGTACCTTAGGGGTCCTCCAAATGCGACATGGTGCCCGCAATCTTTTTCAGCCAAATTTCCCTTCCAAAATTCAAATATTGCTCCTTTCGTTCCAAGCCCTCCCATTTGTCCATACAAAGGTTTCAGACCACATGTGAGGTATCACCGCACTCATAAAAAAGTGGGTAACAAACATTTGGGTCACATTTTTGGAATTACCTCTTGAAAAAGTGAGAGAATTGAAGCTAAAGCAACATTTTTGAGAAAAAAAATGACAATTTTCAATATGACAACGTAACGTTATCAAAATCTGTGAAGTACCTGTGGGTCCAAAATGCTCACTATACCCCTCAATAGAAGCCTTAAGGGGTCTAGTTTCCAAAATGGGGTCACTTGAGGGGGGTTCCTGCTGTTTAGGTACCTTAGGGTATCTGTAAATGCAACATGGTGCCCGCAATTTGTTTCAGCCAACTTTGTTTTCCAAAATTCAAATATTGCTCCTTTCATTCCAAGCCCTCCCATTTACCCAAACAAAGGTTTCTGACCACATGTGGGGTATCGGCGCGCTCATAAGACAGTGGGTAACAAAGTGTGAGGTTCAATTTTTGGTGTTACCTCTTGAAAAAGTAAGAAAATTAGTGCTAAAGCAACATTTTTAGGTAAACTGTTAATTTTTATTTTTTTCATTCCACATTACTTTAGTTCCTGTGAAGCACCTGAAGGGTTAATAAACTTCTTGGATGTGGTTTTGAGTACCTTGAGGGGTGCAGATTTTAGAGTGTGGTTACTTTTGGGTATTTTCTGTCACCTAGGCCTCTCAAAGTCACTTCAAATGGGATGTGGTCCCTAAAAAATGGTTTTGTAAATTTTGTTGAAAAAATGGGAAATTGCTGATGAACTTTAAACCCTTCTAACTTCCTAACCCCAAAAACGTTTGTTTCAAAAATTGCGCTGATCTAAAGTAGACAAATGGGAAATGTTATTTATTAACTATTTTGTGTGACATAACTCTCTGGTTTATGGGCATAAAAATTAAAATTTTGAAAATTGCAAAATTTTTAATTTTTTTGTCAAATTTCAGATTTTTTCACAAATAAAATAAAAAAATATCATCCTAAATTTACCTCTAACATGAAGCCCAATATGTCACGAAAAAACAATCTCAAAATCACCTGGATCCATTGAAGCGTTCCAGAATAATAACCTTATAAAGTGACACTGGTCAAAATTGCAAAAAATGGCCTGGGCATTCAGTACAAAACTGCCTTCGTCCTTAAGGGGTTAAACATGCTGTTGCCAACTGATAGCACCTGGGCCATTGAAATATGAACAATATTTATCCCGGTTGACCAACACTTCATGTCTGCTACGGCTGAGGGTGGGGGTAGGATACAAGGCATCAAGTTGTTGGTCATGTTGACACCATGCACCCGGTACTATTTGGCCATTATTGCTTTGTTCCACATCAACAAAACCATGTGGCACATATTCTTGTGAATCTCGTTTCCTTAAAAAGTTATCTAGGACACAGCATGCCAACACAACTTTATCTATAGATTCAATTTTCAAATTATTGGTGTGGAAAAAAATTCTAAAACGGTTTGACAGAATACCAAAGGGTGGAAACACATCTATGCGAGTAAAATCGGTCCGACTGGGCTGAAAAAAACTCGGCTGATTTTAGTTCACGTTAGGTGCGAGTGCAACGCAAGTGCGATGCTATTTCTGAATAAATTAATGATTTTACTAGCGTGTGTAATTCGTGTGTAATGCGTGTGTAATGCGTGTGTAATGCGTATTTTTTACTATGTCATCTGCCATTCAGCGCTGCTACATGGCCGCTGACAGCAGACACAGACAGCCATGTAGCAGAGCTGAATGGCAGATGACAGCAGACACAGACAGAGCCGCACAATCAGAATGAACTCGGGTGAACTTCCCCCGACTTCATTGTCATGCTGCGGCTCTGTCTGTGCCGCGTCCTGATTAGCGGTCACCAGTGAAGGGCTCACCGGTGACCACTAATCCCCCGAGTGACTGAAGTTAGCAGCCCTCTCTCATACTCACCGATCCCCGGCGCCGCGCTGCACGGCGTTCACACTGCTCCGGCGGCTTTTACTATTTTGAAAAAGCCGGCCGCTCATTAAACAATCTCGTATTCCCTGCTTTCCCCGCCCACAGGCGCCTATGATTGGTTGCAGTGAGACACGCCCCCACGCTGAGTGACAGGTGTCTCACTGCACCCAATCACAGCAGCCGGTGGGCGGGTCTATACTGTGCAGTGAAATAAATAAATAAATAATTTAAAAAAATGGCGTGCGGTCCCCCCAATTTTAATACCAGCCAGATAAAGCCATACAGCTGAAGGCTGGTATTCTCAGGATGGGTAGCTCCACGTTATGGGGAGCCCCCCAGCCTAAGAATATCAGCCAGCAGCCGCCCAGAATTGCCGCATACATTATATGCGACAGTTCTGGGACTGTACCCGGCTCTTCCCGATTTGCCCTGGTGCGTTGGCAAATCGGGGTAATAAGGAGTTAATGGCAGCCCATAGCTGCTACTAAATCCTAGATTAATCATGTCAGGCGTCTATGAGACACCCTCCATTATTAATCTGTAAATTACAGTAAATAAACACACACACATGAAAAAATCCTTTATTGGAAATAAAAAACACAAGCACATTCCCTCATTTCCAATTTAATAAGCCCCAAAAAGCCCTCCATGTCCGGCGTAATCCACGGACCTCCAGCGTCGCTTCCAGCATGAAGGTGACAGGAGCTGCAGAAGACACCGCCGCTCCGGTCACCTCCAAGCAGCAACTGAGGTGAGTAGCGCGATCGGCTGAGCTGTCACTGAGGTTACCCGCTGTCACTGCCCACCGGCTGCTGTGATTGGGTGCAGTGACACACCTGTCACTCAGCGTGGGGGCGTGTCTCACTGCAACCAATCATAGGCGCCTGTGGGCGGGGAAAGCAGGGAATACGAGATTGTTTAATGAGCGGCCGGCTTTTTCAAAATAGTAAAAGCCGCCGCAGCAGTGAGAAAGCCGTGCAGCGCCGCGCCGGGGATCGGGGATCGGTGAGTTTGAGAGAGGAGGGGAAAATGACCGACAGACTGTGAGAGAGGGACAGAGATAGTGACGGACCGACAGAGAGAGAATAGAGACCGAGAGGGAGAGACCGACTGACAGAGAATAGTGATTGACAGACAATGGGAGACATCGCTCGTTTCCAGTGTTTTAGGAAACATGCGAGAAATGTATTTAGAAAATCAGATGTCACTAGGATGGTGTGAGTGCCGTCCCGTGACATCCGATTTTTTACACGCTCCCATAGACTTGCATTGGAGAAACTCGCAGTAGAAACTCGCAAAAAAGCAGCATGCTGCGATTTTTTTTCTCAGTCCGATTCAGACTGAGAAAAAAAATCGCAGATGAGAGCTGAATCATTCACTAACATGTGTCCGATTTCAATGCGAGATTTTCTCACATTGCTCTACTGCGAGAAACTCGCAAGTGAGAAGCAGCCCAAAGGCATTCTCTACCACTCTCTTAGTCCGACACAGCCTATAATTAAATACTTGTCAGGCATGATTTAAGCCTGATTTGGGATAAGGCCTCAACAGATTTTTCTGCAGCGGAAATGCCTCATCTGCAAGGAACACAAAGTTTAATCTCTCCAAATTAGTGTGGCTTTGTGGCAAATTAATTTGTGATCTAGTTAGGCGTTGGCCAAACGTGGTGTGTTCGAATACACCCCCATCTGACACACGGCCATTCATACTGACGTCAATATTATGGAATTCATAATTAGCATTAACTAATGCCATTAGGATGATACTATAATACCCTTTATAGTTAAAATAAAATGAACCCGAATTATGTGGTTGTGTTATCCTGACATGTTTCCCGTCTAATGCTCCTCCACAATTTGGGAATTGCCACAGCATATTGAAACTATCCCCAATTTCTGACCAATCTGCTGGTGTATTTGGAAATGGCATGAAGTCCTTTAGTGACTGTATTATGGCCATTCAAGTCTCTGGAATCAGGGAACTGAGCAATGATCTAGACACTGCTGCAGAATATTGGAGATCTGTTAAAGACCTCCCTGTGGCCAAAAAACGCAGGGTGACTCCCAATCTCTCATCTACTGGTACTGCTTGTCGCATTACTGTATCTTGACGCATGATTAGAGGATGAACACGTTCCAGCAAAAAAGCAAATGATTAGTGATGAGCGAGTATGCTTGTTACTACTCGGTACTCGCACGAGTATCACTGTACTCCGGCTACTCGGCGGGGACCGAGTAATCTCGCGATACTCGTGCTGTACTCGTGGTCTTCATCCCTGGATGTTGGCGCTCCTTTGAGAGCCAGCCCTCATGCAGGGATTGGCTGGCAGACCACTGCAATGCCACAGCCCTGTTAGTTGTGGAATTGTAGTGATTGGCCGGCCTGCACAGCGTGACCGAGCCTTTATACCGGCGGGCGCGCTGTGCTCTGCACACAGCCATCCAGACAGTGAGTGCAGGGAGAGTGTTGCTGCTTCAGGGAAAGGTTTTCGGCCCTATATAGCTATTTCCGTATCAGGGCTGCAAACAGTGTGACCAGAAGTCCATCTCAGGACTATTATAGTTGTATACAGGCAGGCAGGGTATAGCCAGGACGGAGTACAGTAGCAGAGTCCTTCTCAGGACTATTGTTGCTGTATACAGGCAGGGTATAGCCAGGTCGGAATACAGGCTAGTGACCAGAAGAGTCCTTGTCAGGACTATTGTAGCAGTATACAGGCAGGCAGGCAGGGTATATAGCCATTCCTAGTGGTGACCGTATACCAGCCTTCATCATATCTGGGGCTGGTGTACACAGTCTAAAACAGTCCAGATAGTGTCAGACTTCTCAGTAATTGTCGCTCCTAAAAACCTGTTAGGTTGTTAGTGCGTCCGTGCTTGCATTTAAAATCCGCACGTGTGTGCCTGTCGGTGGCAGCGTACAGGTGCACGATTTGCACAAACTTGGATATAACGCACAAGTCTAGTGAATACACGTCAGCACAGCATTGCAAAATGCGCAAGGGCGTTGGCAAGCAACAAGGAAGTGGACGTGATGGTGGTGCAGGCAGAGGCCGAGGTCGTGGGCAAGCTCTAATTTCGCCACAACAAAGGGCCACATCTAGTCGCTCGCACGTCCTGTCCCAAATTCTTGGGGACCGCAGCAGTACACCGCTCTTGAACCAAGACCAGTGTCAACAGGTTGTTAGTTGGATAGAGGATAATGCTTCCAGTCAGATTGGCACCACCACAAACACTCTGTCTTCCACACGGTCAAGTGTCAGTAGCCGTGATACTGCACCGCACATTTCAGAACCTGATCCTCCTTCCTACCACAAGGCTGAGTACACGTCCTCGGACATTAATGATCCCACACTTGGACACTCGGAAGAGCTGTTCACGTTTCAATTCGCACATTCTGGCCTCTTGCCAGCTCATGTTGAAGTGGGTCATGAGGAGATCGTATGTACCGATGCCCAAATATTTGAGCAGCCACGTTCTCACGAAGTTGGCAACGTGTCTCAACAAGGGGTGGACGATGATGAGACACAATTGTCAGGAAGTCAGGAGGAGGAGCAGGGTGCGGAAGAGGAAGACGACGTGGTGGATGATCCAGTAACTGACCCAACCTGGCAGGAGGATATGCAGAGCGAGGACAGCAGTGCACAGGGGGAGGGAGGCGTAGCATCCCAACAGGCAGTAAGAAGCAGGGTGGTGGCTCCAGGCAGAAGTCAGGCAACCGTTCCCCGGAACAACAACACGACACAAGGTGCCTGTACAAATGTTAGGTCTTCCCGAGTCTGGCAGTTTTTTAAGTTGGCTCCAGATGATTCTAAAAAGGCCATTTGCAACACCTGCCGTGCCAGCATCAGCAGGGGTACCAAAACTAGCAGCCTGACCACCACCAGCATGATCAGGCACATGTCAGCCAAACACCCGACTTTGTGGGAAGTACAACAGAGTCGAGGAGCAGTGCTTGCTGATGTCACTGCTACGTCTTCGCTTGTTGTGCATGCGAGCCAATCCCCTGTCCATGCTGCCTGCGAACAAGCCTCCTCCGGTCCTGCACCTGCAGTTGCCTACACAGAAATAACACCATCATCAAGCACGTCCTTGTCCCAGCGCAGCGTTCAGTTATCCATTCAGCAAACCTTTGAACGCAGGCGCAAATACACTGCCAACGCCCCACATGCCACAGTTCTAAATGCTAACATTTCGCGACTGCTTGCCCTGGAAATGTTGCCTTTTAGGCTGGTGGAGACAGAAGCATTCCGCGACCTGATGGCGGCAGCTGTCCCACGTTACTCGGTCCCCAGCCGCCACTATTTCTCCCGGTGTGCCGTCCCCGCGTTGCATAACCACGTGTCACAAAACATCACACGTGCCCTGAACAACGCTGTTTCACCCAAAGTCCACCTAACCACAGACACGTGGACAAGTGCTTGTGGGCAAGGCCGCTACATCTCGTTGACGGCACACTGGGTTAATATTGTGGAAGCTGGGACCCAGTCTGAGCGAGGGACGGAACACGTCCTTCCCACACCAAGGTTTGCAGGCCCTACCTCAGTCAGGGTTTCACCCACACTCTACAGCTCCGGAATGTCATGCTCCTCAGCCTCCTCCTCCTCCTGCGCATCCTCATCCACTTTACCCTCCACACCAGTCCCAAGCTGGAAGCACTGCAGCACTGCCTCGGCGAAGCGGCAACAGGCTGTGCTGAAGCTAATCTGCATAGGTGACAAACCCCACAATGCAGAAGAGCTGTGGACAGCTCTGAAACAGCAGGCAGATCACTGGCTCACACCTCTGAACCTAAAGCCAGGAAAGGTCATGTGTGACAATGGCCGGAACCTGGTGGCGGCTTTGAGGCGAGGCCAGCTGACACATGTTCCATACATGGCCCATGTGCTCAACCTCGTGGTTCAGCGGTTTCTAAAGTCATACCCAGAGCTGTCTTATCTGCTGGTAAAAGTTCGCCGCCTGTCTGCACATTTTCTAAAGTCACCTACTGCTTCAGCCGGCCTTGCCGGCTTTCAGCGCCGTTTGCATCTTCCGTCTCACAGACTGGTGTGTGATGTCCCCACGCGTTGGAATTCAACTCTGCACATGTTGGTCAGGATATGTGAGCAGAAGACGGCAGTTGTTGAGTACCTGCATCACCTAAGCCGTCGGGAAATGGGTCAAACTCCACACATAACACCTGAGGAGTGGAGATGGATGTCCGACCTATGTACCATCCTCCAAAACTTTGAGGACTCCACCAAGATGGTGAGTGGTGATGACGCCATTATTAGCGTCACCATACCGCTTCTCTGCCTTCTAAAACGGTCTCTGCTCAAAAACAAACATGATGCATTGCAGGCGGAGCGCGATGAGTTGCAGCAAGAAACAGTAGTGGGTGTGGGTGAAAACACACAGCCCAGCCTCGTTTCATCACAACGTGCAGTGGAGGACTATGACGAGGAAGAGGATGAAGACATGGAGCAACTCTCCGGGCAAATTGAGGATATGACATGCACACCAGTCATATCCTCGGTTCAGCGTGGCTGGCCAGAGGACAGGGTAGATGAGGAGGAGGAGGAAGAGGAGGAGGAGGACAGCATGTTCAGTCATCGTGTTGGTCAGGATACTGAAGTACTGGCTGTTAAGAGTCTGGCGCACATGGCTGACTTTATGGTAAACTGCCTGTCTCGTGACCCTCGCGTTAAGAACATCTTGGCCGACAATCATTACTGGTTGGTAACACTGTTAGACCCACGCTACAAGGAGAACTTTATGTCTCTTATTCCAGAGGCGGAGAGGTCAACCAAAATGCAGCAGTTCCGGAAGGCCATAGTCACGGAAGTAGGCAAAGCATTCCCCTCACAAAACTCTAGCGGCATAGGTCAGGAATCAGTGGACAACCAAGGCGTACAGCTGAGAGAGGCACAAGTCCAATCCGCCAGAGGTAGGGGAACAGTCTTTAAGATGTGGGACAGTTTTCTCAGCCCCTCACGTACCACAGCCCCTGAGGTGCGGGGTAGTGCCACAAGAAATCCTAAGTTTGCCCAGATGCTCAAGGAGTACCTTGCAGATCGAACAACTGTACTCCGACATTCCTCTGTGCCTTACAATTATTGGGTATCCAAGGTGGACACGTGGCATGAATTGGCTCTCTACGCCTTGGAAGTCCTGGCCTGCCCTGCCGCTAGCGTTTTGTCAGAGCGTGTTTTTAGTGCCGCAGGTGGAATCATTACAGATAAACACACCCGCCTGTCAACTGAAAATGATGACAGGCTGACTCTGATCAAGATGAACAAGGGTTGGATTGGGCCAGACTTCACCACACCACCAGCAAATGAGAGCGTAATTTAAAGTTTGTAACGGGAATTTGCCATGTACCTCCACTCACCCATGGGTACACACTTCTGGACTTTGGATAATCGCTGGACTGCTCCTCCTTCTCCTCATGCGCCATCATGATGACCGTTACAATAGTTAGGCCGTTGTTTCAGGTATACCCCCAGTGGTAAATTTTTTCGCCCATTCTTTCAGAATGGACATTACAATGACAGGAGACCCGCTCCTTTGCAATGGGAACAATGTTTTGAGGCCCTCATGCACGTCTCTATCCAGGGACAATGTGGAGCCTCCCAATTTTTGGCTGCCCTGCCAAAGGGCTATACTACAATACACCCACTTCCTTACAATGGGCACTTCAGGTTTACAGGCCCTCATGCACGTCTCTATCCAGGGACAACGTGGAGCCTCCCAATTTTTGGCTGCCCTGCCAAAGGGCTATACTACAATACACCCACTTCCTTACAATGGGCACTTCAGGTTTACAGGCCCTCATGCACGTCTCTATCCAGGGACAACGTGGAGCCTCCCAATTTTTGGCTGCCCTGTCTAAGGGCTATACTACAATAGACCCACTTCCTGACAATGGACACTTCAGGTTTACAGGCCCTCATGCACGTCTCTATCCAGGGACAACGTGGAGCCTCCCAATTTTTGGCTGCCCTGCCAAAGGGCTATACTACAATAGACCCACTTCCTTACAATGGGCACTTCAGGTTTACAGGCCCTCATGCATGTCTGTATGCAGGGGCATTGGTGAACCTCACAATTTTGGACTGCCCTGGCAAAGGAAAATACTACAAAGACTCACTTCCTCAAAATGAGCACATTAGACTCAAGAGGCCTTCATGTACGTCTCTTCTCAGGGACATCGGAGTGCCACACAATGTTTTACGTAAAATCTTTCATGTATTAATCTCAAAAAGTAACATACACCAGCTCTATCTCACTATTGGGTATGTGCCCTTAACATTTCTGCCATGAAAATTCATTTTGGTGTCATTTTTGAAGGTTTTCTGGTGAGTCCGTAAAAATGGCGTAAAACGCAGACAAAATTGTTCACAGCTGTGACTTTTGAGTGATAAATGCTTCAAGGGGTCTTCCCCATGCTGTTGCCATGTCATTTGAGCACTCTTCTGAGACTTTTGTGACATTTTTAGGGTTTCTACATGCTGCCGGGGGTCATTTCACAAAAATACTCGGGTCTCCCATAGGATAACATTGGGCTCGTTGCTCGGGCCGAGTACACGAGTATCTTGGGATGCTCGGCCCGAGCCTCGAGCACCCGAGCTTTTTAGTACTCGCTCATCACTACAAATGATGACTCTGACATTTGTAAATAGTTTCTGAAGTCATGTGCGTTTGTCTCCTACAACTCACGTACAAGTTGCATGTGAGTGAAGGATTTTCTTTGCAAGAGCCACTCCCGAGACCATATGTGTCGCTTCCTAGTGCTGCATCGGCTAATCATTGCCTCCATCTCCAACCCAATTGCACCTCCAGCAACAAACAGCGATGCCACAATTGCCTGTTCTTGCTGGGATTGCATTCTGACTGCAATAAAATTGTAACATATGAGACATCCTAAATCTACTGAAGGTGAAAAAAACAATATTAATAATATACACACACACAATTATACTTAAAACGTTCAACATGTTAAAATAACACCTTTTAAAAATACAGCTACAAAAAATATTTCCAAAAAAAAGAAAAAAGAAATAAACTAAATTTAAGAAAAAAAAAAAAAATTATTTAAAAAAGAAAAAAAAAATTCAACAACAAAACAAAACAAAAGAAGAGCCCAAGTAACTACAACTTTGTAACAATGTGCTCACAGGTATATTCACAGACAAAAGAACTAAGACTGGGCTCAGTGGAACAATATTATACAGTTAGGTCCAGAAATATTTGGACAGTGACACAAGTTTTTGTTATTTTAGCTGTTTACAAAAACATGTTCAGAAATACAATGATATATATAATATGGGCTGAAAGTGCACACTCCCAGCTGCAATATGAGAGTTTTCACATCCAAATTGGAGAAAGGGTTTAGGAATCATAGCTCTGTAATGCATAGCCTCCTCTTTTTCAAGGGACCAAAAGTAATTGGACAAGGGACTCTAAGGGCTGCAATTAACTCTGAAGGCGTCTCCCTCATTAACCTGTAATCAATGAAGTAGTTAAAAGGTCTGGGGTTGATTACAGGTGTGTGGTTTTGCATTTGGAAGCTGTTGCTGTGACCAGACAACATGCGGTCTAAGGAACTCTCAATTGAGGTGAAACAGAACATCCTGAGGCTGAAAAAAAGAAAAAATCCATCAGAGAGATAGCAGACATGCTTGGAGTAGCAAAATCAACAGTTGGGTACATTCTGAGAAAAAAAGGAATTGACTGGTGAGCTTGGGAACTCAAAAAGGCCTGGGCGTCCACGGATGACAACAGTGGTGGATTATCGCCGCATACTTTCTTTGGTGAAGAAGAACCCGTTCACAACATCAACTGAAGTCCAGATCACTCTCAGTGAAGTAGGTGTATCTGTCTCTAAGTCAACAGTAAAGAGAAGACTCCATGAAAGTAAATACAAAGGGTTCACATCTAGATGCAAACCATTCATCAATTCCAAAAATAGACAGGCCAGAGTTAAATTTGCTGAAAAACACCTCATGAAGCCAGCTCAGTTCTGGAAAAGTATTCTATGGACAGATGAGACAAAGATCAACCTGTACCAGAATGATGGGAAGAAAAAAGTTTGGAGAAGAAAGGGAACGGCACATTATCCAAGGCACACCACATCCTCTGTAAAACATTGTGGAGGCAACGTGATGGCATGGGCATGCATGGCTTTCAATGGCACTGGGTCACTTGTGTTTATTGATGACATAACAGCAGACAAGAGTAGCCGGATGAATTCTGAAGTGTACCGGGATATACTTTCAGCCCAGATTCAGCCAAATGCCGCAAAGTTGATCGGACGGCGCTTCATAGTACAGATGGACAATGACCCCAAGCATACAGCCAAAGCTACCCAGGAGTTCATGAGTGCAAAAAAGTGGAACATTCTGCAATGGCCAAGTCAATCACCAGATCTTAACCCAATTGAGCATGCATTTCACTTGCTCAAATCCAGATTTAAGACGGAAAGACCTACAAACAAGCAAGACCTGAAGGCTGCGGCTATAAAGGCCTGGCAAAGCATTAAGAAGGAGGAAACCCAGCGTTTGGTGATGTCCATGGGTTCTAGACTTAAGGCAGTGATTGCCTCCAAAGGATTCGCAACAAAATATTGAAAATAAAAATATTTTGTTTGGGTTTGGTTTATTTGTCCAATTACTTTTGACCTCCTAAAATGTGGAGTGTTTGTAAAGAAATGTGTACAATTCCTACAATTTCTATCAGATATTTTTGTTCCAACCTTCAAATTAAACGTTACAATCTGCACTTGAATTCTGTTGTAGAGATTTCATTTCAAATCCAATGTGGTGGCATGCAGAGCCCAACTCGCGAAAATTGTGTCACTGTCCAAATATTTCTGGACCTAACTGTATCAGTGCCTTTTTTAAAGTATGATGGAATTGCGTAAACATGGTTTGTTTATACTTACACAAGATGCGCTTGATAAAAAAAAAATGTATGTCACAATGTTAGTGTGACGCCCTGGACTAGCCAAGCAGTCACAGACATAACAACACACACCCCCACCCTAGGCAGTTACAGCAGCCAAACACAAAACCCTTGTTGCCTCCCTCCAGAGTCTGATGTCCACACCAGGTGGGGCGGAGCCAGGTGGTTGGCCCCACTCACCGAGGAGTTCACAGGCCTGGAGGTGGGAAAAGCAGTAGATCAGTTCAGGAGGTGAAAGTGAGAGGTCACGTACTGCGAGTGTCTGGGTTGGAGCCCAGACACTGACAGCAAGGTTGGCAGACGGTGGTGGCCGTCTGCAGGAGTTAGTGGAGGTCCGCAGAGCCGTAAGGACCGGGGTCGGGCGTCGGCCCGCCGGTACCGGACCGGGGAACGGAGTGAAACTAAGCACATAGGCAGGGCCATCGGACCCCGACCAGGCTTGGAGCCGCCGTCAATAGTCAAATCCGAATGTGACAGGAACCCCAGGGGTTTCCCAACCAGCAAGTCCCGATTGAAGGCGACCGTCCACCCAGAGAGGATATACAGCCACCGCCACAGGCTAGAGATCCAAGGGCCAGTGCCTGCGGGCAAAACGGGCTCCTACGGCACCTATACGCCGGGGAGCGGACTACCGGTGGGCAACCACAGGAGTCAGAACATTCTAAAAGGTGTAGGCAAAGACAGCCACCATCAGCCGTCCGGGGAGAGCACAACAACAACACTGCAGTCGGCTGCGGGACCCGTACATCCGGCCGTTTTGGTTTACCTACGACTCTGTCAGTGATTGTCTGAGTGAGTACACCAGTGCCATCCTGCACCGCGCCACGCAGTCCCTGCACCCCAGCCATCCAGCCTCCCCATTACACCATCGGGCCCCGGGATCACCAACCCCCTACCCACGGAGGGGACTACATCTCAGCTGCACCCTACCATCTCTCCTGGGATCCCCGTTACCAGCAGCGGTGGTGCCATTATCACCACGACCCGTGGGTGGCGTCACGAACAATCTCCCTAACCAAACCACCTCCTTTTCACTCACGGGTGAGGAGAGCTGCTCGAGTCCCCGAGCAGCAGCAGCAGAAGCCCCGGACCCGAGCGTGGCGAGCGCGTCCCCTCCACCTGCGACATTAGATCACTGGACAACGCAGCGCACAGTCAAAGGACGCACACAAGGCCGCGTAAAGCCAAAAAGTGATAGCGATGCGAAATGGAGTCAGCCTTTTACAACCTTAATGGCCAATCATGACGAAGTCGCGAACACCTATCAGAGCAATGGAGGCGTAGTTCAGAATTTGTATAATCACACACGCCCGCATAAGTGATGACGCAAGCAACAGCGACATTTTTTTGACATTTCATGAGTGTCATATGTGACGCCCTGGACTAGACAGGTAGTCACAGTTAGGGGCACAACAACCTTCCCCCAAAAAGGGTACCATCAGCCGACCTAAAAACCATGAGTCACCCCGCTCAGGTTCTGACAAACACACCAGGGGGGGCAGAATCAGTCGGATAGCTCCACCCACCGAGGATTTCGGAGGGCCCTGAGGCGGGAAAAGCAGAGTAGTTCCCCATGGGGAGTGAAAGGGAAAGGAAGGAGAAGAGTAGGGAGAGTGACAGAGGAGAAGAGAACATCTGTCAGGGGTCCGGGTCGTAGCCCAGACACCCTGTGGCCAGGAGGCAGACGGTGGTGGACGTCTGCAGGAGCTGGGATTATAGCCAGTGGAACTGTAGGGACCGGCGATGGGCGGTGGGCATTGAACCGGGGAACCGATTGGAAACCGGAGCACCAGGAGGGGGAGTACGAGGCCCAGAAACAACTGGGCTGAGTCAAATCAACTGATTGAGGACTGGACTTGAGGTCCCTTCCCATCCAAGGCCTGACTGAAGATAAGAGCCCACCCCAACAATGATAGAAAGCCACCGCCAAGGCATAGAGATCCAAAGGGCCAGCGTCTGCAGGCAAACGGGTTCCTCAGCACACATCCAGCTGGGGAGCGGACTACCGTCGCTGAAGCGTAGGCAGTCAAACACATACACAAAAGGTGCAGGAGAAAGGAGGCAACCACCCGCCTGAGAAAAAGGGGAGAAACGCAGCCGGCTGCGGGCACCGTCCACCATCTTGTTTGGTTTACCAGAGACTCCAGCGTATTTGTAATAGTGAGTACACCAGTGCCCTCGGGCCGAGCACTGCATCAACACTGCCCTACACCAACAATTTACAGTGAGCCCTCCTGGGACCATCACCCCTACCCACGAAGGGGTTAACACCAAGCTGCGGCCGTGGACCTTCCAACCCATGGGTGGCGTCTTGAACTCAAATCCCCTACAAACAACCACGGCTCCGGCCGTGGACCTCCCCACCGAAGTCCCTACATGTAGCGCCAACCCCCTTTCAGAGCGACATGACCCCCGGGTCCGTGAAGAGCTCGAGCCACCCACCGACGAGCACGGATCCGAGCAACTCAGCAGCCGGCTGAGCCCCGGGGCGGTACACATATGTAGCGATATGCACTTTTTAAGAATCAATCAACGACTTTCGTAATCAACTTGGAACGATAATTGGGAATGGGGGACCATGTCGACGATTAACGATTTTGAACGATTTTGCAAACTTTTGCGATGGCTCGTAGGTGTCACACGCAACGACGTTGCTAACGAGGCCGGATGTGCGTTACAAAATCCGTGACCACAACAACATCGCTTTAGCGATGTCGCAGCATGTAAAGCCGCCTTTAGAAGACACACGGATCAGGAGACTGTGAAGCCTGTTAGCGTCACAGGGTCCACACACGCAGCCCAGGAAATCCCTGTTAACAACATAGGGGCCATTGGGTACACTGTCCGTGTCCGTAGGGGCAAACCTGTGGACAGCAGGCGCAGCAGCAACCCAGTTAATGCCACTGGGCTGTACTACCAGGACTGATAGGACAGGAGCTGGCCGTAACCGTGCCGCGTTACCAAGTGTGGTGGCATCCAGCACCGACGCCCTATCCCTGCCTACTTCTGTCCTAACGCCGCAATGGGTTCAACACATGGAGGTGTGCTCTGTCTGAGCATAATAGAAGACTTTGCACCTCTATGTTGTCTCCAGCCCCTTTTATAACCTGGGTCTGCCCCAATCCAGGGTGGACCACAATGCACCTCCAAGAGCCAATAGCAAAGTGCCACGTCACCAGTGACATAACCAGTGTATTATCTGGAACCGCCACTTCACTGATGACCTCATGGCAGCCACGCCTCAAACACCTCACCAGTCATCGTCTGACGAACAATGATAAGGTGCCAAGTCATAGAGGCAGGCCTCTGCGAGCCAGTCCGGAGTGGTCACATCATCGGGACACCTAATGCCCTCTGGCCTATCAGGGCCTGCCACCTCACGGACATAGCCAGTGAGGTCCTTACCGGACCTAGCCTCTGATGCACTAAGTGCCTGAGCATGCTAAGTAGCCTGAACAACAGTCTCAGAAAACAGACTAAGAGCTTGAGCATGCTCAGAAGGAACAACACAGGACTTAGACACGTCACGGAGTCCAAGTACTTGTGCAAAGAGGCGTTTCGCATTAAGTGTGGGAGCATGCATGCTCAGTAGCTCGAACTGAGGGCTTAGCGACAGGAATGGCACAGTCAGGCTGAGCATGCTCACTAGGCGAAACACTGGACTTAGGGCTGCTTTACATGCTACGACATCGCTAGCATTTGCTGGCGATGTCGAGCATGATATCACCCGCCCCCGTCATTGTAACGATATGTGGTGATCGCTGCCATAGCGAACATTATTGCTACGGCAGCGTCACACGCACATACCTGTTCAGTGACGTCTCTGTGCCCGCCGAACAATCCCTCCTTCAAGAGGGAGTTGCGTTCGGCATCACTGCAACGTCACTGCAATGTCACTAAGCGGCTGGCCAATAGAAGCGGAGGGGCGGAGATGAGCGGGATGTAACATCCCGCCCACCCTCTTCCTTCCTCCTTGCCGGTGGACGCAGGTAAGGTGAAGTTCCTCGTTCCTGCAGTGTCACACATAGCGATGTGTGCTGCCGCAGGAACGATGAACAACATCGTACTTGCAGCTGCAACGATAATTGGAAATGGACCCCCATGTCACCGATTACCGATTTTGAACATTTTTGCAACGATTCAAAATCGCTCATAGGTGTCACACGCAACAACATCGCTAACGCGGCCGTATGTGCGTCACAAATTTCGTGACCCCAACGCGTGTAAAGCGGCCCTTAGGCTGTGGCTGGGGTAAATCGGCACACGCATGCGCACTACCACTTAGACGTGGAGGAGGAAGCAGCCAGCTGGACGACCCGAGGCACGGCTAAAAATGGCAGCTGATGCTTCGGCGCAACTGGAACCACAGCAGGCTGCTTGCGGCTACGGCGGCACCAATTCGTAACACCAACTTCCAGCCAAAATAAGATGTCTACTTCTTTCCGTGGATAATCTGATATGATCCCTTTGTTTACGGACATGACCATCGCTACCAAATGTAGATGAGGCACCAAAAGAGCAGGTGCTTGAATGGATCTCAACTGGTTTTAATATTAGAGAGTAGAGATGAGCGAACTGGTCCCGGTTCGGCTCGAGGCCGGTTCGCCGGACGGGGGTCCCGTTCGAGTTCGGTTCGTCGAACGTTCGACGAACCGAACTCGAACGTATAGGCTATAATGGGAGGCAATCACAAACACATACAAATGCATTATAAATGTACACAAACAGTTAATAAACATTGCCATAACACTTACCGGTCCTCGCGATCCCTTCTGCACTCTGTCTCCTGCCGCTATTCCATCCGATGATCGCTGAATCCTCCCGGTGACCTGCACTGCCAGCAGAGATGCAGGACCTATCGTGACGTCAAAATAGCCATGTGACCAGTCACGTGGCTATTATCTCATTGGCTACAGACTGGTCACATGACTATGACACGTCATGTAGGACCTGCGAGTGCATCTCTCCGGTACACGGTGCACATATGTGTATCGCCGTGTACCGGCGACATGCTCTAGCACACGTCGACTCCCCGTTCCGTTAGGGACCGGCTGACACAGCCGGTCATTAACGGAGATCACCGTTGCCATAGCAACGCAGTTAGCGGTGACGTCACCGCTAACCGCGGCTCCGAGAGCACCGTTGCTATGGTAACGCGTCTGTCAGCGTTACCACTGTTACCGCTAGCAGCCAGCACTGATCACTCACGGAGTGAAGGCTGCACGCTGCTTCCCGATTGTAGTGCTGATTGTAGTGAGGATGGAGGATCCCCAGCCCCAAGTGATGAGCTGGTGAATCTCATCCTCACTACAATCGTCACTACTACTACACTAGAAAGAAAGAAGACAGAAGAGCAGGATCGTGGAGGGCTGACAGGGGGTAATAAAGATGGAGTCTCTAATGTACACATAATAGAGGCGCACATCAGGATCATGCAATATTCAAATATAATAAAAAAAATTTTTTTTATTGGGTCAAAAAGAAAAGACAAGGACATCATAAAAACCTTTAAAATACACATATGACATATGACCTCACTGATACTCCAATTGAATTAAGTTGCTTTCCATGTGGATAAACAGATAGTAGTTCAATCAACAATATATAACATGCAAAACACCTTCTTGATCAAAAGATGAGGACAAATACCTAGTAAGACAATTAATACTGAGGTAGTATATAACGTGAAAAGAGCCCTCAAATTGGTAGTTACACAGTTATACCATGACTGAGGACTGCGTCCATATTAATAGTATGCACATCCGGCCCCTCCAATGCTACCCTAGTACTATAGCTATAGCAATATGGATTATATATAACAGTGTGAGACACAATGATCAGTCAAAAAGTGGCCAAATACTAGGTAAGTTGGATATAATTGCATGAAAGGAGAACGCATAGTATCAGGTAAAATACGTGGAACAACAAGTCCCAGCCAGGGAATTTCACTAAGCTCATGCAGCCAGGGACCGCAGATCACACTAGTAGTTTCTGTGATCTATGGCCAAAGTGCCAGAGATGCCTGGGCTGGCAAGATTGTGAATACAAGGAGAGTGCACAGCTCTCCACCCATACAAAGTGCAAGGAGAATCACAAAGACATATCCATTAAGCATACAAGCAGTATGGGCGCAAAATAAGCACGTTTACCAGCCGGGCCCGGCGCAGTCAAAGAAGGTATGCATGAATCATACAAAGGAGTAAAAGTGGGGTCAGGAAACGGCCCAACGCGTTACGCTGACTAGCAGCTTCGTCAGGGGAGGTGTAAGACAAAGGACCCACCACACATATATATATACATAGATAATGAGTAGGTGATTACCTGCCAATTGTCGTTAAATTAATTACAGCTGCCTGAAGCCACTGGGTGCCTCAGCGGTCTGCTGATAGGGAAGCGAGCGATCGCACAGTGCATAATGGTGCCTGTGCAAACAAAACCGGAAGTCCAAGGGTGCACGTGACGACACAGTAGCCATGTGCACACAACCAGGGAATGGAGCATGTAAACAGATCGTAATGCGCATGCGCGAGCCGTGCATGGTAGAAGGCGTCCCTCCCAGCAGCACAGGCAGATCTAACGCAGCATATAGAGTTCAGGGAGATGGATATACACGAGCACAAGTGCCAGAACAAACAAGAATCTGCGTTCGAGTCCAGATATTATACAGATAAATATTCCTAAGGGTAAATAGAGGTGGATCTATAAGTACCAACTAAATCTATGATTAGGGAAGATGATTAGATGAAAATAAGGATATATAGTTTTTAGAATTTAGAAAGAAACCTCCGTGCCAGACTCAATGGTAAATATAGACAATCTATACTACAGGCATAACTGAGGAAAAAAAAAAAAACAAAACAAAAAAAAAACACAGTGATCTTCAGGTGGACATATAATAAGTGTCAACACGAGCTTAATAATACATATAAGATCAAAATTCAAGTGAACATAGTGTATTTAAGCTCAATAATAGAGTACCACAGGACCAGATAAAATTTGACCATGGGTTGACTCATATCATATTTCTGAAATAGTCAGAGACAGAAACGGACACTACAATCCACTCGCACTGCCCTTTCTGATATATCAAGACAAAAAGTAGAGGGCATAAATCGTGTATACCGGCATAATGTCCAGTCACAAATAATATATAGGTCCCGGTAGACGTCAACCCCCCATGTTCATCACAGGTTCTATTGCTGGATTCACTCTTGATCTCTTCCCTCCACTTTTTCACTGATCATAGTTTGATCTCTTATTCTGTTGAATCATCCCTTGCCGTTATCTTCATGTTGTAGACAACACATAACGCCAGATCTTAATTCAATGCCATCAGAAGGTGAACTGCAAAGGAACAACAGTCAAGAACATAATGAGCCAATTCTCCAAGAATAAGTACCAACAACCTAGCCCAGGAAACCAGTGTACAGCAGTTCCTCATTAAGCCCATGGGGGGCAAGTGAGTCAAGATGGAAGATCCATCTTGATTCTGCTCGGAGGAGCGCCTTATGAGGGGAACCACCTCTACCGGTTTCATGAATCTTTTCCAGACCCACTACCAACAAATTTCTGCTGGAACCCAAATGGAACCTCAAAAAATGAGATGCTATCGAGGTAAGAGTCTTACCTTTCTTAAGGTCAGTTGCTGCTAAATTGATGGTAGAGGTGTGTTTTTGAATTCGCTTGCGGAGTTCCTGAGACGTCTGGCCCACATACACCTTTGGACAATCACAAACAATAGCATAAACAACATTAATCGTCTTGCAATTAATGTAAGAATGCAGGGTGTATTTTTTGGTGTCACAGGGATTCACAAAATGCTCCCTGGTGGGATGCATATGAGGACACACACTGCAGGCTCCACAAGGGAAAGAGCCCTTCAGAACAATGCCCCTCTGCAGTCTCACTGTGGGCCTACGGAAGTGGCTGCTAGTGAGCATATCTCTAAGCCGTGGTGCACGACGTGCCGTAAGAAGCGGCGTGTCACTCACCAATGATGACACTTGGGGGTCCGAAGTGAGAATCGCCCAGTTCCTTCATAAGATCTGTTGTACCTGCTTCCATTGGTTGTTATAATCTGTTACCAATCGGAGTGGTTGGTCCCCCTTCACAGGTTGCTTCTTGATGAGAGATTGTTGAGTTTCATTCTTCGCCCTCCTGTAAGCATTAGAAATAACACTGCGAGGGTAACCTCGTTTCCTAAAACGATGGGTTAGATCGTTAGCTTGTGCGCAGAAATCTTCAGATAGAGTACAGTTTCTACGTACCCTTAGAAACTGGCCGATCGGCACTCCTCTTCTGGTATGAAAGGGATGGAAGCTGTCGAAGCTGAGCAAACTGTTCGTAGCCGTCGGTTTACGGTATAGCCCAGTTTCAAGGCGTCCATCCTTAATCCTGACTTGAAGATCCAAGAAGGTAGCTGTAGATGGTGAGATGGTATAGGTGAGAAAGATATTCATGCCATTATCATTTAAAGATCTCAAGAAATCGTGACATACCTCCTCAGGGCCAGACCAGATGAATATCACATCGTCAATAAATCTTCTCCAATGAGTGACAAATCGTTCAAAAAATTCCGAACGATAGACTACCGTTGCCTCCCACCATCCTAAAAATAAATTCGCATAAGACGGTGCGAAGCGCGCCCCCATGGCCACGCCAGATGTTTGTCTGTAGTATTGGCGATCAAATAAAAAATAGTTGTGGTTGAGGGCAAAAGAACACAGATCCAACAAGAAGGAATCATGCATCCTGTCAGAATTACCTTGTGCATCCAAGAAGTACGTAAATGCCTTGATGCCATCCTGGTGCGCAATGTTGGAGTACAAGGCTTCTACATCACATGTCACTAGAAGGGATCCAGATGGAAACGTGACAGATGTACTGCATTTAATAAATTCTGTCGAATCCTGTAAGTGTGAAGGCAACCTTAGTACCATTGTTTGCATGAAAAAATCCAAATAAGTCCCCACCATCTCACACAAGCTACCTATACTTGACACAATGGGTCGACCCGGAGGCATGTCCACATTTTTATGCACTTTGGGCAGCATGTAAAATGTGGGGGTTACAGGTTGTTCCACCCACATGAATTGTTTTTCTTTACTGGTTATGACACCAAGAGTGCACGCCCTGTCTAATAGAGTCTTCAGTTTTTTGGAGAAGACTGGAGTCGGGTCAGAAGGAATCTTCAAATAGAACCTAGTATTGTCAAGCTGCCTTTTGGCTTCCCTCAGGTACATACTCACTGGCCACAGAACCACGTTGCCCCCTTTATCCGCTTCTTTAATAATAAAGTTGGTGTTGTTACGGAGCTGTTGTACGGCTTTTCTCTCAGGGGGACTTAGATTCTGGCTAGTACCTGGGTCAGCAGGTAATCTGGAGATGTCATGTTTGACTACCTCAAAGAATGTTTTAATAGCAGGGGCCAAAGAAAGCGGTGGTATGGCTGTAGACTTACGCTTCAATGGGAAGGGTTTCCTGCCCGCGGGGTTCTCACTCTCACGAAGAAGATCAAGAAGATCATAGAAGGTCTGACGATCTGTTTCAGGGAGATGGTTAATAATATCAGGCTTTTTGTACATAGTTCTGAACACCAGATTTCTGCAAAACAAATAAAGGTCCTTAGTAAAGGTGAATTTATCAAGCACATTCATGGGAACGAAGGTTAGTCCCCTCTGTAACACCGAAGTTTCACAAGTAGACAAAATGTGATCCGACAAATTAATAATCTGCAATGAATCATCCAGAGGACCATTACCTGTATTGGAAGTACCAGGGACAGCTGGGGTGGTGTTGGGGGAGATCATGGTCATAGACGCCTGTAGTTCCTGTTCGGTCGATATGAGTTCTGGACTCGGGGTTTGTTGTTTCTCTTTCTGAGATTTCTTGTGCTTCCTGCCCCTTCTGACCCGGTGTCTACGTCGCTGCTTGTATTTGATAAAAAATCCTCGCTGGTTGTGGGATCATGAGTAAGATTTTCTTGGGGTGCAAAATTCCTGGGGTTGGATTGTGCCCCTCGTCTTGAGTTGCCATGATGCTTCCATTTAAAGGCAACTCCTTTCTCAAAATCACTACAGTCTCTATTCAGTTTGTGTTTTTTTCTCTCTATGACATCATCCTCGTATTTGTCCAAAGAATCCTTCATCTGTGTCAAAAATGGCTGTACCTGTGACACCTTATCAAATTTATTAAGATCGTTTTCCTTAACCTTGACCTCCGTTTTGATATTGGAGAATAATTCACGGTCATGTTCAAGTAATAAATTAATGATTATATTTGAACACTTCAAAAGACCCTGCTCCCATGTATTTTTGAAAGGTAACGTGGGTTCCCATGCAGGAAAAATTTGCACCCTTAACCCCCGAGGGCAGATGTTTGCTCCCAGGTACTCTTCTAAACTTCTGATGTTCCAGTATAAACCGATCCCTCTTTTATGTAGGGTCAAAAGCTCCTGTGAACACTTAGAAAAATCTGTGTCTACTGCAGTATTAGTGCCCATAGACAATGGGTTATCAACCCCTTGTGCGCGCCATGACGCTTCTCTGGCTTCCCAAGCCATAATAATATCAATACGACAACAAAGCAGGAATTAAAGTAGCAATCACGCATAAAGACAATATCAACTATCAATAATGACCCACAAATGGGCACAATCAGTATATGCGGATATGTAGTATGGCGTGCTATCCCAAGAACCTGGCAAGCCAGACAAACAACACTAGTAAATAGGAAATTAGGGATGCACAGCACAAAATCAACACGGTTGAGTGCAGCCTATGTGTAAAACAATGATGCAAGCAAAAAGGAGAAAACAGTACACATAATAGAGGCGCACATCAGGATCATGCAATATTCAAATATAATAAATTTTTATTGGGTCAAAAAGAAAAGACAAGGACATCATAAAAACCTTTAAAATACACATATGACATATGACCTCACTGATACTCCAACTGAATTAAGTTGCTTTCCATGTGGATAAACAGATAGTAGTTCAATCAACAATATATAACATGCAAAACACCTTCTTGATCAAAAGATGAGGACAAATACCTAGTAAGACAATTAATACTGAGGTAGTATATAACGTGAAAAGAGCCCTCAAATTGGTAGTTACACAGTTATACCATGACTGAGGACTGCGTCCATATTAATAGTATGCACATCCGGCCCCTCCAATGCTACCCTAGTACTATAGCTATAGCAATATGGATTATATATAACAGTGTGAGACACAATGATCAGTCAAAAAGTGGCCAAATACTAGGTAAGTTGGATATAATTGCATGAAAGGAGAACGCATAGTATCAGGTAAAATACGTGGAACAACAAGTCCCAGCCAGGGAATTTCACTAAGCTCATGCAGCCAGGGACCGCAGATCACACTAGTAGTTTCTGTGATCTATGGCCAAAGTGCCAGAGATGCCTGGGCTGGCAAGATTGTGAATACAAGGAGAGTGCACAGCTCTCCACCCATACAAAGTGCAAGGAGAATCACAAAGACATATCCATTAAGCATACAAGCAGTATGGGCGCAAAATAAGCACGTTTACCAGCCGGGCCCGGCGCAGTCAAAGAAGGTATGCATGAATCATACAAAGGAGTAAAAGTGGGGTCAGGAAACGGCCCAACGCGTTACGCTGACTAGCAGCTTCGTCAGGGGAGGTGTAAGACAAAGGACCCACCACACATATATATATATACATAGATAATGAGTAGGTGATTACCTGCCAATAGGGAAGCGAGCGATCGCACAGTGCATAATGGTGCCTGTGCAAACAAAACCGGAAGTCCAAGGGTGCACGTGACGACACAGTAGCCACGTGCACACAACCAGGGAATGGAGCATGTAAACAGATCGTAATGTGCATGCACGAGCCGTGCATGGTAGAAGGCGTCCCTCCCAGCAGCACAGGCAGATCTAACGCAGCATATAGAGTTCAGGGAGATGGTCACGGAGGTTTCTTTCTAAATTCTAAAAACTATATATCCTTATTTTCATCTAATCATCTTCCCTAATCATAGATTTAGTTGGTACTTATAGATCCACCTCTATTTACCCTTAGGAATATTTATCTGTATAATATCTGGACTCGAACGCAGATTCTTGTTTGTTCTGGCACTTGTGCTCGTGTATATCCATCTCCCTGAACTCTATATGCTGCGTTAGATCTGCCTGTGCTGCTGGGAGGGACGCCTTCTACCATGCACGGCTCGTGCATGCGCATTACGATCTGTTTACATGCTCCATTCCCTGGTTGTGTGCACGTGGCTACTGTGTCGTCACGTGCACCCTTGGACTTCCGGTTTTGTTTGCACAGGCACCATTATGCACTGTGCGATCGCTCGCTTCCCTATCAGCAGACCGCTGAGGCACCCAGTGGCTTCAGGCAGCTGTAATTAATTTAACGACAATTGGCAGGTAATCACCTACTCATTATCTGTGTATATATATATGTGTGGTGGGTCCTTTGTCTTACACCTCCCCTGACGAAGCTGCTAGTCAGCGTAACGCGTTGGGCCGTTTCCTGACCCCACTTTTACTCCTTTGTATGATTCATGCATACCTTCTTTGACTGCGCCGGGCCCGGCTGGTAAACGTGCTTATTTTGCGCCCATACTGCTTGTATGCTTAATGGATATGTCTTTGTGATTCTCCTTGCACTTTGTATGGGTGGAGAGCTGTGCACTCTCCTTGTATTCACAATCTTGCCAGCCCAGGCATCTCTGGCACTTTGGCCATAGATCACAGAAACTACTAGTGTGATCTGCGGTCCCTGGCTGCATGAGCTTAGTGAAATTCCCTGGCTGGGACTTGTTGTTCCACGTATTTTACCTGATACTATGCGTTCTCCTTTCATGCAATTATATCCAACTTACCTAGTATTTGGCCACTTTTTGACTGATCATTGTGTCTCACACTGTTATATATAATCCATATTGCTATAGCTATAGTACTAGGGTAGCATTGGAGGGGCCGGATGTGCATACTATTAATATGGACGCAGTCCTCAGTCATGGTATAACTGTGTAACTACCAATTTGAGGGCTCTTTTCACGTTATATACTACCTCAGTATTAATTGTCTTACTAGGTATTTGTCCTCATCTTTTGATCAAGAAGGTGTTTTGCATGTTATATATTGTTGATTGAACTACTATCTGTTTATCCACATGGAAAGCAACTTAATTCAATTGGAGTATCAGTGAGGTCATATGTCATATGTGTATTTTAAAGGTTTTTATGATGTCCTTGTCTTTTCTTTTTGACCCAATAAAAATGTATTATATTTGAATATTGCATGATCCTGATGTGCGCCTCTATTATGTGTACTGTTTTCTCCTTTTTGCTTGCATCATTGTTTTACACATAGGCTGCACTCAACCGTGTTGATTTTGTGCTGTGCATCCCTAATTTCCTATTTACTGGAGTCTCTAATGTGTCTGTGTATTTATTTCTATTAAAGTATTTTTTCTCTGTGTGGTGTCTTTTTTTTAACCCTTTATTGGAGATTCTTAATGGCCGGGTCAAAAGTGCCTGACATTAAGAATCTCTGGCTTAATACTGGCTGGTAAAACAAAGCCAGTATTAACTCATGATTACCCAACAAGCCACCCGGCTCCAGGGCTGTTGGAAGAGTTGGATACAGCGCCAGATGATGGTGCTTCTATGAGAGCGCCATTTTCTGGGACGGCTGCGGACTGAAATCCGCAGCAGAGGCGCCCACAAACCTCGGGCTAACCTGTGCTGCGGATTCCAATCCCCAGCTGCCTAGTTGTACCCGGCTGGACACAAAAATGGGGCGAAGCCCACGTCATTTGTTTTTTAATTATTTCATGAAATAAGTGAAATAATTAAAAAAAACTGGCTTCCCTATATTTTTGGTACCCAGCCGGGTACAAATAGGCAACTGGGGGTTGGAGGCAGCCCGTGGCTGCCAGCTGTACCTGGCTAGCATACAAAAATATGGCGAAGCCCACGTCATTTTTTTGGTGGGCAAAAAACTTCTGCATACAGTCCTGGATGGAGTATGCTGAGCCTTGTAGTTCTGCAGCTGCTGTCTGCTCTTCTCCATACAGACAGACAGCAGCTGCAGAACTACAAGGCTCAGCATACTCCATCCAGGACTGTATGCAGAAGTTTTTTGCCCCCTGAAAAAATTATGTGGGCTTCGCCATATTTTTGTATGCTAGCCAGGTACAGCAGGCAGGTACGGCTGCCCCCAACCCCCAGTTGCCTATTTGTACCCGGCTGGGAACAAAAAATAAAGGGAATCCCTTTTTTTATTATTTCATGAATTTCATGAAATAATTAGAAAACAAATGACGTAGGCTTTGCCCCATTTTTGTGTCCAGCCAGGTACAACTAGGCAGCTGGGGATTGGAATCCGCACCACAGGTTGGCCTGAGCTTTCTGGGCCCCACTGCTGCGAATTGCAGTTTGCAGCCGCCTCAGAAAATGGCATTTTCATAGAAGCGCCATCTTCTGGCGCTGTATCCAACTCTTCCAGCACCTGCCTGCTATACCTGGCTAGCATACAAAAATATGGCGAAGCTCATGTCCTTTTTTTGTAGTTTTTTGGCAAAAAAAATAAAAAATGCTTCCCTGGATTTTCCATTGCCAGTGAAGGTAACACCAAGCAGAGGGGGTTAGCAGCCAGTAGTTGCTTGGATTACCCTTAGCTAGCAATACAAAAAATGCAGCGGGAGCCCATACATATTTTTTTTAATTATTTATTTAAATAACTAAAAAGAAAATGGGCTTCCCTGTATTTTGATTGCTGGACATCACAGTGCTGTAAAAATAAATCTTTAAAAAAATGACGTAGCGCTCCGCGGTATTTTTGATTCTCAGCGCAGATAAAGCAGACAGCTATGGGTTGCCACCCCCATCTGCCTGCCGTTACCTTGGTTGGCAATCAAAATACAGGGAAGCCCATTAATTTTTTCTATTTAAAAAATAGTTAAAAAAAAAAAATGACGTTGGGTCCCCCCATTTTTGATAGCCAGCTAGGGTAAAGCAGACGGCTGTAGCCTGAAAACCACAGCTGGCAGCTTTACCGTGGTTGGGGATCCAATGTGGAGGTCCCCTCAGGCTCTTTTTTATAATTATTTTATAAATATTAATAATTACACAATAAAAGTAGGGTCCCCCCCAAATTGGATCACCAGCCAAGGTAAAGCGGACAGCTGTGGTCTGGTATTCTCAGGGTGGGAAGGTCCATAGTTATTGGGCCTTCACAGCCTAAAAATAGCTGGCCGCAGGCACCCCAGATGTGGCGCATCCACTAGATGCGCCAATCCTGGCGCTTCACCCCAGCTCATCCCGTGCCCTGGTGCAGTGGCAAACGGGGTAATAAATCGGGTTGATACTAGCTGTAAAGTCACCTGAGATCAAGCCCAGCAGTTTGTGATGTCATGGCGTCTATTAGATACCCAACATCATAAACTGTCAGTACTAACAAAAACAAAAAATCGACAAAAGAAATTTATTTGAAAAAACAGTCCCCAAAACATTTCCTCTTTCACCAATTTATTGTAAGAAAAAAAATAAAGGGGTCCCACGACGACTCTGGACCGTCTAGAATATGGGGGGGAGACACTCAGGGAACGTATCCCCCATTTTCTAGGAGTGCGGACCCTTCATGTGAGGAGTGTGGGTGCAATGAATCTGCACTCACTCTCCCCGGGTCCACAGCAGCAGAGTCCATGTCGTAATGGTTGCTACCAAAGCTGCAATGCCCTGCTCATGAGGTAAGGGCATGCCTAATCAGGAGAACTACTGTAGAGGAAGCTCTGCTCACTGGTATATAGGTGCTCAGAGGTAATAATAGATAAAATTAGTGAGTAACCTCGGCACTCTATATCTCCCAGACTAAGTCAGTAAGTCACAATGGATAGTAATGCAAAATCACTCTTTATTGGTCCGTATTAAGAAAAAAAATTTTTCATAAGCATATATGTTTTTGTCCAAAACAAGTTACAAATGACGTTTCGGCCTGAGCCTTCGTCAGATTGGACTTATCTGCATGTAATCATGAAAAATGACAATAATCAGTATCACATAAGAGTGAGAGAACAATAACATAAACTCGAACAATGTAGAGGTACAATTGGGATGCAGCAAAAAAATTGCAACACAGCAAGAAATGAAACACATGATACAAATGTCATAATACAGTACAAGGACAATATAGTAATGACAAATATGGGGTCAGAGTAGGCTTAGACAGCTCTGGTACGAAAGAGATGTCAATCATAAAGTAACATGTGCAGTAGGTGTAGAGCTACAGTATGCATGGCAGAGCTAATGGGTAGACCGACCATAGAAAAAGAACGGAGAAAAAGTGGAGAAAAAGTGGAGAAAAAATGGAGAAAAGTGGAGAAAAAGTGGAGAAAAAGTGGAGAAAAAGTGGAGAAAAAATGGAGAAAAAGTGGACAAAAAGTGGAGAAAAAGTGGAGAAAAAGTGGAGAAAAAGTGGAGAAAAAAATGGAGAAAAAGTGGAGAAAAAGTGGAGAAAAAGTGGAGAAAAAAATGGAGAAAAAGTGGAGAAAAAGTGGAGAAAAAGTGGAGAATAAATGGAGAAAAAGTGGAGAAAAAGTGGAGAAAAAGTGGAGAATAAATGGAGAAAAAGTGGAGAAAAAGTGGAGAAAAAGTGGAGAAAAAAATGGAGAAAAAGTGGAGAAAAAGTGGAGAATAAATGGAGAAAAAGTGGAGAAAAAAATGGAGAAAAAGTGGAGAAAAAGTAGAGAAAAAGTGGAGAAAAAGTGGAGAAAAAAATGGAGAAAAAGTGGAGAAAAAGTGGAGAATAAATGGAGAAAAAGTGGAGAAAAAAATGGAGAAAAAGTGGAGAAAAAGTGGAGAAAAAGTGGAGAAAAAAATGGAGAAAAAGTGGAGAAAAAGTGGAGAATAAATGGAGAAAAAGTGGAGAATAAGTGGAGAATAAGTGGAGAATAAGTGGAGAATAAGTGGAGAAAAAGTGGAGAAAAAAATGGAGAAAAAAATGGAGAAAAAGTGGAGAAAAAGTGGAGAAAAAGTGGAGAAAAAGTGGAGAAAAAAGTGGAGAAAAAGTGGAGAAAAAGTGGAGAAAAAAATGTAGAAAAAGTGGAGAAAAAGTGGAGAAAAAGTGGAGAAAAAAATGTAGAAAAAGTAGAGAAAAAATGGAGAAAAAGTGGGGAAAAAATGGAGAAAAAGTGGAGCACCCTTTGGTGCCTTTCATGTGGCACTAAGGGGTGCTTAGCTTTGTATTTAGCCAAAAAAATGAAAAGTAAAATGACGTAGGGTTCCCCCTAGTTTTGTAGCCAGCTAGGGTAAAGCAGACGGCTGCAGCCTGCAGACCACAGCTGGCAACCTCACCTTGGCTGGTAATCCAAAACTGAGGGCACCCCACGCTGTTATTTTAAATTAAATAAATAATTAAAAAAAAAAAACACGTAGGGGTCCCCCAAAATTGGATTACCAGCCAAGGTAAAGCAGACAGCTGGGGCCTGATATTCTCAGACTAGGGAGGTCCATGGTTATTGGACTCTCCCCAGCCTAAAAATAGCAGGCCGCAGCCGCCCCAGAAGTGGGGCATCCATTAGATGCGCCAATCCTGGTGCTTCGCCCCAGCTCATCCCGCGCCCTGGTGCGGTGGCAAACGGGGTAATATATGGGGTTTATACCAGATGTGTAATGTCACCTGGCATCAAGCCCTGGGGTTGGTGAGGTCAGGCGTCTATCAGATACCCGACATCACCAACCCAGTCAGTAATAAAAAAAAAATAGACGACAACCACATTTTTATTTGAAAAAACACTCCCCAAAACATTCCCTCTTTAACCAATTTATTAGAATGAAAAACAAATCCAGGTCTGGTGTAATCCAAGGGGTTGCCATGACGATCCACACTGTCCCAGTCAATGAAGAGCAGGATGTTCCCCATTGACTGGGAGAGCAATGCAGTGACCTGAGCTAACATCAATGGGTCAGCCCAGGTCACTGCAGGGCATGACAAGTGCTGCTGTCAGCGAGGTACATTACCTGCGCTGATCTCCAGCACTGCCGACAGCCCCTGTCACTGAGGTCAATGACCGGCGCCTTCACATCAAGTATCGCGAGAGGTCCGTGACGTCTCGGGTCGGAAGCGAGAGGTGATGTGACAAGTGGTGGCCATGGAGGACAGTGACAGCGCTGAGGTCGGGATGGCGGGACTTCATCACCGCAGGTAAGCCGAGCGGGACCATGTGTGTGTGTGTGTGTGTGTGTGTGTGTGTGTATGTATGTGTACATGCCGCGGGCAGGAGGGGGCGGAGTGAGCTGAGCGGGGAAGTGTGGGCTTCCTGCACGTAACTAAGATAAACATCGGGTTACTAACCAAAGCGCTTTGCTTGGATACCCGATGTTTATCTTGGTTACCAGCTTCTGGCAGGCTGCCAGCGATGGCTCCTGCACACTGTAGCTGTAAAAAGCCCTGCTTTTTGCTGCTAGAACCGTTCTCGAACGTATCTAGAACTATCGAGCTTTTGCAAAAAGCTCGAGTTCTAGTTCGATCTCGAACAGCCCCAAAAATCACTCGAGCTTAGAACTGGAGAACCTCGAACCACGAACCGCGCTCAACTCTATTAGAGAGTGTAGGTACTATCCCAACTGGGTACACCTTGGCGTTGGTGGGATAGCTTTATGCTTTTTTTGATCAAAAACAGTGTTTACTAAGTACCCTATGTTTATATGCACTATGCTTTTATTTAGTTACAGCAGGGTATGTTTTCACAATTTTTCCCTTGGTTTCTCTTTGTCTAATGGCCAGTGTGAACATGAGCTCACAAGCTCCATGTATACCATCTCATACTCCGGCTCACTTTTTTGTTTTTATGTAGTTTTTTTGTATTCAGTACAAATGGGGTGTGGCCCTCCCTCTTGGTGAGCTGGACATTTCATTCTGTGAATCCCCCTGACTGTGTGTGTCCTGTTGGGACCCGGTCGCTCTCAGCCCTTAACCACATTGAGGCCTATTTTAGACCCATGGTAAGGTTTTAATATTAGAGAGTGTAGGTACTATCCCAACTGGGTACACCTTGGCGTTGGTGGGATAGCTTTATGCTTTTTTTGATCAAAAACAGTGTTTACTAAGTACCCTATGTTTATATGCACTATGCTTTTATTTAGTTACAGCAGGGTATGTTTTCACAATTTTTCCCTTGGTTTCTCTTTGTCTAATGGCCAGTGTGAACATGAGCTCACAAGCTCCATGTATACCATCTCATACTCCGGCTCACTTTTTTGTTTTTATGTAGTTTTTTTGTATTCAGTACAAATGGGGTGTGGCCCTCCGTCTTGGTGAGCTGGACATTTCATTCTGTGAATCCCCCTGACTGTGTGTGTCCTGTTGGGACCCGGTCGCTCTCAGCCCTTAGCCACATTGAGGCCTATTTTAGACCCATGGTAAGGTTTTAATATTAGAGAGTGTAGGTACTATCCCAACTGGGTACACCTTGGCGTTGGTGGGATAGCTTTATGCTTTTTTTGATCAAAAACAGTGTTTACTAAGTACCCTATGTTTATATGCACTATGCTTTTATTTAGTTACAGCAGGGTATGTTTTCACAATTTTTCCCTTGGTTTCTCTTTGTCTAATGGCCAGTGTGAACATGAGCTCACAAGCTCCATGTATACCATCTCATACTCCGGCTCACTTTTTTGTTTTTATGTAGTTTTTTTGTATTCAGTACAAATGGGGTGTGGCCCTCCCTCTTGGTGAGCTGGACATTTCATTCTGTGAATCCCCCTGACTGTGTGTGTCCTGTTGGGACCCGGTCGCTCTCAGCCCTTAGCCACATTGAGGCCTATTTTAGACCCATGGTAAGGTTTTAATATTAGAGAGTGTAGGTACTATCCCAACTGGGTACACCTTAGCGTTGGTGGGATAGTGTCACGCTCCCCGGGTCCCCTGCGCTGCCCCCCGGCTCACCTGTCACGCTTCCCGGCTCCCCTGCCTCGCTTCCCGGTTCCTCGGTCCGGTCACCGCCGCTCCCCGCTCTCCAGCATCCATTGCCGGCGCGTCCCCGGCGTCCTGGTCCCCGCTCCCGGCGCCCGTCGGCTTCTCAGCCCCAGCCCGGCCCTGCTGCTTCCTCCTCTCAGCTTCCTGCCCTGGCTTCTGGCACTCGGGCCGCGCGCATGCGCATTAGGGCGCGCGCGCGGTCATTGACCCTTTCTTAAAGGGCCAGCGTCCATTAACAGGAAATGATGCAAACAGGTACAGGGTATAAAGGGGTTTAATGTCCAAGTGGGCGGGGCCTGATCTTTGTGTTTCTCAAGCTAGGAGTCAGGTCTCCTTGTGCTCCTGAGATACTCACCTCTCTCTCTTCCTAGAGCCGAGCCTGCCTCGCCATCCGGTCCTGCCGAATCCCGAACCCCGAACGCTGCCTATCTGCCATCCTGACAGTCCGTACCATCTCGGATCCCTGCGGTGACCCGTCATCTCGCTCCAAAGGTTCCGGACCCCGCCTGACATCTTCTCGGCTTCCGAACCTGAGCTCCGTCACCCGGACCACCATCAGTGACTCCGTTGTCCAAGGGACTTCACCGTTATACTCTTGTGCACGGACTGTTCTGCTGCCTATAGTGCTCCAGCTACCGGACCCCTTACCATCATCAAGGAGTTCGGTCCAGTGGATCCACCTCCTGGGTCTGCCCGTCCACCTGGCCCTAACAGATAGCTTTATGCTTTTTTTGATCAAAAACAGTGTTTACTAAGTACCCTATGTTTATATGCACTATGCTTTTATTTAGTTACAGCAGGGTATGTTTTCACAATTTTTCCCTTGGTTTCTCTTTGTCTAATGGCCAGTGTGAACATGAGCTCACAAGCTCCATGTATAGCATCTAATACTCCGGCTCACTTTTTTGTTTTTTTGGGGTTTTTTTAGACGTGGAGGAGGAAGCAGCCAGCTGGACGACCCGAGGCACGGTTAAAAATGGCAGCTGATGCTTCGGCGCAACTGGAACCACAGCAGGCTGCTTGCGGCTACGGCGGCACCAATTCGTAACACCAACTTCCAGCCAAAATAAGATGTCTACTTCTTTCCGTGGATAATCTGATATGATCCCTTTGTTTACGGACATGACCATCGCTACCAAATGTAGATGAGGCACCAAAAGAGCAGGTGCTTGAATGGATCTCAACTGCTTCAACAATGGCCTCTCCTCCACCTCAACTTCAATATCCAAAATACTCCATTCCACTGAGGTGTCACCCTAATTGCACTTGCTTCTTACCAGCTCTCAAGTCTCCACCCGCCCTGCTAAGTATGGTGGAACTGAGATGGTGGAGTCTGCAGAGCTGTTCAGTCACACTATAGCCTGGGAATCAGAGGTCTGCTCCAAAACTGCAGTGAGTCCAGACAAGGAAATGATCTGCACTGATGCCCAGAAGCTTTGTGAGTCAGATTCAGGCCCAGATAAAGAAGGTTCTGAGCATAATGTAGACCCTCATTCCCGAACTATAACTCCTCTTGATGGAGAAAATGAAGATCATGCTGATGAGAATCAGATACCTGATTGGAAGGCCAACTTTACTATTCAGTCAGGGCAGGAAGAGGTTGGTTCTGAGGAGTCAGGACGAGGGGAGTGAGGACACACAAGGTGATGATGAGGTTGGAGACCCCAATTACTGTCAACCCACAGTCAGCCAGTCGATGAGGTCAGCAGAGGAGGTGGAGGAGGATGCTCCTGACGACGAGGTTAGGTCGCGTCTTCCTGGACAGAGATGGAGTACTGGAAGCACATCAACAAGTGCATCCCCAGCCACAACTCTACCTCTGAGCAGAAGTCGTGATGGCTCTGCAGGTCGCATGGGCTGTAAGCCTTGCCTAGCCTGGGCTTTTTTTCACATCCAAAGGATCACCCAACTCATGTCATCTGTAAGATTTGTCACCAATCTGTATGTAGAGGCCAAAAACTCACTAGTTTGAGTACTTCGTCCATGAACCGTCACATGGATATGAAGTGATTGGGTGAGGGTGTATTGATGACCTTTTATCCACTGTGAATGCAAGATGCTTATTTGCCGTTCATTGTATGCATTGTTATTCACATATAAAAGGGTAAGAGTGTATAAATGACCTTTATTCACTGTAAATGCAAAATGCTTATTTACTGTCTATTGTTGCTGACCACCCACAATGGGCCGCTGTTTTGCATCTGCCTTTGACTGTTTGGTCACTATATCAACAGCAAAAGGGTCTTTGACTGTGGACTTAGAGACCGGAGGAGGTGCTGTATGTGAGCTGAAGGAAAAGCAAAAGGTGTGCGTAACAGAAAGGAGCCACCGCAGAAACACTTGTGGATTGTGAGGAGACTCGTGTTGGAGTTTTGTGAGGAGGACCGTAACGCGTGTGAGCAGCATCCTGTGCCGGAGACCGCCATTCTTCAGTTGCAGGCTATACTGATTATCGTGAGAGGATTGTCAAGTCTGTATTTATGACAGCTGGACACCACAGTACCAGGGTACGGTAGGCTGGGCCCAGCCAGGACTGCGTGCACGCAACACTTTGTTTTGGTAACAAAACACATATCTGTTCTGCTTAGGCCGACTATATAGACAATAAGACTTACTGCCTCTGCTCTGTCAGTTTGTCAGTGGGTTTACACACTGAAACTTTCTAGCGATCCCACCAGCGATCCCAACCTGGCCGGGATCTCTACAAAGTCTCTGGTGAGCTGTCAAACAGGCAAACCTGGCCAACGACGCAACAGCGATCCGGACCTGCAGAGCGACCTAGCTGGTTGTTGGGGACGTTTTAAAGCAGCTTTTTGAAAAGGAAGTCGCTGTAAAGTCCCCTTTACACACTGAAACTTTCTAGCGATGCATGCTGCACAGCGGGAAACAAAGGACCTAAGAATGGTCCTGAACGATTTGTAGCGATCACAACTTCACAGCAGGGGCCAGGTCGCTGATGTGTTTCACACACTGCAATGTCGCTGGGGAGGTCGCTGTAACGTCACAAAACTGGTGACGTTACAGCGATGTCGTTTGCGATGTTGCAGTGTGTAAAGCCACCTTTACAGTTAAAAGTCTAGAAGGACAGCGACACATGTTTGCATTGACTGTTGTTTTACAAGATTTCCAGGACTGTGTTGCTGAGCAGCGTGGTTTGCCTTACCACTTTTATCATCTGCCTTATCTGTGAGGCTTCAGCAAACAAGGGTATTCAGGGGGGTTAATGGGTTTTGTCTATGTTTAGGTAGATAAGTTGTAAGCTCTTGTGCTGCGCCACTGGTAGGTCGAGTTCGCGCACACACACACACACACAACACACACAATTACTCTTGCTACGCAGAGGGATTACCAGGTATTAGGTGACTGTTTTGACAGTCACTTGGTTAGGCAAAGGTTGGTGAGAAGGGGGTTTAAATCGCCATTATGAGTGGTGCAGCATAGGGGTGTAGGCTTTTGGACTTGTGAATAGATTGTTCTATTCTTTCTGTTTTATGCATGGTTGTTATTGTTTGAATTGGTAAAGTTAAAGAATTATTTATCAACCCAACTGCCTAGAGTCCTTTTCCTGGTGCGTGGTTTTGCTGTATACTGGGGAGCCCACCCTGTACATGACCTTAAATGAAACATAAGTCACAGTGGGAAGGTCACTGTGCTAGAATGCGGCCTAGCGTGGCGGTGCAACAAAAGTCTGCACCATCAAGTGCATCTGCATGCCCTTCATCCTCTGTGACTGTGGGGACAGCAGTCACATATGCTTTTGGACGCAGACCTTCTACCTTTTTACCTGCAACAGGCAGTGTGATTAGCAGGTCGTCAACTGAATTGGAAGTGGAAACAGCTACTAGTGTTGAGCTCTCTCAGACATCGAGAGCACCACCTTTGGATGAAGGCAACATTATATCTACGCCTGCACCTTCCTCAAAGATTGTCTGGACTACCTGCAGTTAAAAATAGTGTAGCAGAAATGGAGAGGTGGTGTAGAATGCAGAGGTGGTGTAGTTTTCTTGACAGCTGAGGTATGTCACTGACTTTCACAGACACTGATACTATGCCCCAAAGAATTGCCTTTCTTGCAGTAAAAATTGCGTAGCAGAAATGGAGAGGTGGTGTAGGATGCAGAGGTGGTGTAGAATTCAGAGGTGGTGTAGAATGCAGCGGTGGTGCAGCTTTCTTGTCAGCAGAGGAACGTCACTGACTATCCCAGATAATGATACTATGCCCCAAAGAATTGCCTGCACTTTTTGCAGTTAAAATTGCGTAGCAGAAATGGAAAGGTGGTGTAGAATGGAGAGGTGGTGTAGAATGAAGAGATGGTGTAGCTTTCTTGACAGCTGAGGTACGTCACTGACTTTCACAGACACTGATACTATGCCCCAAAGAATTGCCTGCACTTTTTGCAGTTAAAATTGCGTAGCAGAAATGTAGAGGTGGTGTAGAATGCAGAGGTGGTGTAGCTTTCTTGTCAGCTGAGGAACGTCACTGACTATCCCAGAAAATGATACTATGCCCCAAAGAATTGCCTGCACCTTTTGCAGTTAAAATTGCATAGCAGAAATATAGAGGTGGTGTAGAATGCAGAGGTGGTGTAGCTTTCTTGACAGCTGAGGTACGTCATGGACTTTCACAGACACTCATACTATGCCCCAAAGAATTGCCTGCACTTTTTGCAGTTAAAATTGTGCAGCAGAAATATAGAGAGGTGGTATAGAATGCAGAGGTGGTGTAGCTTTCTTGTCAGCAGAGGAACGTCACTGACTATCGCAGACAATGATACTATGCCCCAAAGAATTGCCTGCACTTTTTGCAGGTAAAATTGCATAGCAGAAACGGAGAGGTAGTGTAGAATGGAGAGGTGGTGTAGATTTCTTGACAGCTGAAGTACATCACTGACTTTCACAGACACTGATACTATGCCCCAAAGAATTGCGTGCACTTTTTGCAGTTAAAATTGCGTAGCAGAAATATAGAGGTGGTGTAGAATGCAGAGGTGGTGTAGAATGCAGGGGTGGTGTACCTTTCTTGACAGCTGAGATATGTCACTGACTTTCACAGACACTCATACTAAGCCCCAAAGAATTGCCTGCACTTTTTGAAGTTAAAATTGCATAGCAGAAATGGAGAGGTGGTGTAGAATGCAGAGGTGGTGTAGCTTTCTTGTCAGCAGAGGAACGTCACTGACTATCCCAGACAATGATACTATGCCCCAAAGGATTGCCTGCACTTTTTGCAGGTAAAATTGCGTAGCAGAAATGGAGAGGTGGTGTAGAATGGAGAGGTGGTGTGGCTTACTTGACAGCTGAGGTACGTCACTGACTTTCACAGACACTCATACTATGCCCCAAAGAATTGCCTGCACTTTTTGCAGTTAAAATTGCGTAGCAGAAATGTAGAGGTGGTGTAGAATGCAGAGGTGGTGTAGAATGCAGAGGTGGTGTAGCTTTCTTGCCAGCAGAGGAACGTCACTGACTATCCCAGACAATGATACTATGCCCCAAAGAATTGCGTGCACTTTTTGCAGTTAAAATTGCGTAGCAGAAATGTCGAGGTGATGTGGAGTGCCGAGGTGGTGTAGCTTTCTTGATAGCTGAGGTACGTCACTGACTTTCACAGATACTCATACTATGCCCCAAAGAATTGCCTGCACTTTTTGCAGTTAAAATTGCATAGCAGATATGTAGAGGTGATGTGGAATGCAGAGGTGGTGTAGCTTTCTTGAGAGCTGAGGTACGTCACTGACTATCTCAGACAATGATACTATGCCCCAAAGAATTGCCTGCACTTTTTCAGTTAAAATTGCGTAGCAGAAATGTAGAGGTGGTGTAGAACGCAGGGGTGGTGTAGCTTTCTTGTCAACAGAGGAGCATTACTGACTATCGCAGACAATGATACTATGACCCAAGGAATTGCCTGAGCTGATTTAGACAGACGCTGTGAAAAACCCTTTCACAGCGCTGGCACAGACCTGCCTAGCAAAAATGGCTATGAACTGCTCTAATCTAGCTCTGAAAAGGGCTGAAATTAAAACTAGTCTCTACTCCTCAAACCGATATCTCGATTGCACTTTATAGCACCTACAGCAGCAGCAGTGGGAGCGGTGACTGTCACACACCCGCAGCACTGAGATAATGGCAGCGATGGGGAAAATGGCAGGGTCCTATAGGGCAAGGACATGTGACATGCACAGCCAATGAAACATGTCCTTGCTTGTCTGGCAAAAATCCACTTTGCTGTGTGTGTTTCTGTGATTGGCTGACAGCCTGGCTCGCCCCACTGTATTCGTGGTTAGGAAAAAAAAATTGCGATTGCCATTCTTTCAGCACTCAGCAGCACTGATCTAAACCCCGTCCCCCCCGCACACTATATGCTGAATTTTGATATCATTAGTAACAGTGACTGACAGTATTACAGTGAAAAGCCAGCTAGTAACTAGCTACGCTTTTGGTGATAAAACCGTTATCGAACGGTAACTCGAAAGGTTGAACGTGAAGCAAATCGTTTGAGTTCGTCGAACGACTCGAACACCTCCCAAAACAACTCAAATTTGAAATTGGTGAACGGTTCGCTTTGAACACTGCTCATCTCTAATTATTACACATAACTTAATCTACGAACATCTATGGTTTGTTATCTGGTGAAAAATTAATGTCAATAACACCTTTAGAAACATATTTACTAAGAAAATGTGTGACATGTTCAAAAATTATTGCACACGCTCTATATAATAAAGGAATTAAAACAAATCAATTTGCTAATAAATCATTGAGATTTTTTATTTTAAATTTATCAGTTTTGAATTGGACATTCTCATTTTACATCTCAGAGATAACAAGTTAAAAGGATTAACAAATGATGAGCTCACTAAGTAATTATTCTATAAAGTCACAGAATAAGGCAATACTCATTAACAGATCTGCAGTGTACTGTACATACCAGTAAGTAAACAAGGATTAAGAAGGTCAATTAATGCTGCACAGCTGGAAATCCATAATAGAGAAACACTAGCAAAATCATTTAAAATAACGCAATAACAGGTAGGGAGGGGTACATAAAAAAAAATCAAGGACACAGTGTACACCATCATTTAATTATTACGCTGACTAGAAATGTCCTTCATTTCATTTCTTCATTTCCGAAAGGAATTATTCAAGCTTATTTGATTTGATATAAGAACAAATTAGCAATTTTTCTTACAAGAAATTAGGTTCACCTTTTATTAACATTAGTTAAGAATCATTTTATAAAAATAAAAGCTAAAATACAGTAAATAAAGTGAGAGATAGAAAGACAGGAAAAAGAAAACAACAAAGCAGCACTAATCCATCAAATCCTGTCCACGATCTACACATCCAATTGCGATCTGACCACAAAATCTCAAGTAATAAACGCTCAGACCCTTTCACCCTGGGCAATTTTCCATTTTAAATTTTTTGTTTTTTCTTCCCCTTTTTCCAAGAGCCATTACTTTTTATTTTTTTTTAGTCAATATAGCCATATGAGGGCTTAATTTTACCATATAATGTACTGGAAAAAAGGAAACATTTCCAACTGTGTTGAAATTGCGGAAAAAAAAGAGCAAGGTTTTATTTTTTTTTATTTATTTTTTGCTTAATATGTTCACCATATAGTAAAAATTACCTGGCAATATGATTTTCTTTCAGTATGAGTGCACAGATACCAAAGATGTACCGTATATACTAAGTATAAGCTGAGTTTTTCAGCTCATTTTTTTATGCTGAAAATGCCCTCTCGGCTTGTACTCGAGTGAGGTTTCCACAAAAAAATATTCTCACCTGTGCTCCTGTCCTGCGGAGTCCTGTTATCTGCTTCTTGTGGACCGTAGGCACATAGACCCTTCCATTTTCGCATCCGGTGAACAGGGCTGCCGCTGCCCTCTGTCGTCATTGCTATACTGCCTATGAATGCATTGCGGCTGCAAAGCATTAAACTGCTGTAAAGCGATGACGGCAGATGGCAGCAGCAGCTCTGATCACTGGAAGCACTCATGAATGGGTTTATGTGCTTGCAGTCCGCAAGAAGCATCCTTCGATGACCACGTCCTGTGCATGGTGCAGCGGCTGCAGTAGGCGCCTTACTGCAGTTGAATGCTTTACATCACAGCAAATCATTCAAGTGAAGTAAAGTGCTGACGACAAGAGCGGTGGCACCGTGCACCAGCTGCGATCATCGAGGGGGTCTATGTGGTTGCGGTCTATAAGAAGCAGATAAGAGGACACTGCAGGAATGGGGGAAAGGTGAGAATAATCTTTTTGTGTGTATGTGAACAACAGCATAAAAAAGGACAAGAAGGGGACCAGAATGAGGACGTTACTAAAGGATGGGCACATTACTACTGGACAGAAGGATGGTGCATATTACTACAGGATGGGTCCCAAGGATGGGCACATTACTAAAAGAGGGACAATGATGTAGCACTTTACTATAGGATGGGGCACAAGGATGGCACATTACTACAGGATGGGCACAAGGATGGGCACATTACTACAACGGGGGTACAAAGATGAGGCACATCACTATAGGGCACAAGCATAGTCACATTACTACAAGGGGGTACATGGATGGGCACATTACATTTTATTGGTATCTATGTTTATTTTTTAAATTTACCAGTAGCTGCTGCATTTCCCACCCTAGACTTATACATGAGTCAATAAATCTTACCAGTTTTTTGTGGTTAGATTAGGGGCCTATACTCGGCTTGGCTTATAGTTGAGTATATACTGTAAATATTTTATTATTTAAGTGTAGCGCCCCTGAAGTCATCAGGGAGCTACAAAGTACTGCATACCCACCAGGATTCAGGGCCTACCCTCAGGGACCCAGAAGACCAGTGCCGTTAACAACAAAAACATTCCCGTTAATCCCTGTTTCCCCACATTCCCATAGACTAATACCAGGCTAGGGTTGGACCCATGGATGGCCACTTAGAGGTGGAGCCAATCCAGTCCACTAGATGACCAGGTGGGAGGGGCAGACAGCGGACAGTCAGACAGTCAGTCTGCAGGAGTCAGTGACAGAGATAGGAAGAGAGCAGATGCACTGACAGGAGTGAGACAGTGACCTGAGGGCCCAGGCAGTTGGTTGCCGGTGGAGTACGGTGGAGTACCGATGGGGTACAGAATCCTAGGTCAGGCAAACACTCCAAGCAGACCTGATAAAATCTGCACAGTGAGGGGACCATCAGGGACCTTGAAGTTAGGGACACCATAGTAATGGGAGAAATGGGGAACAGGTCCAAAAACTCAGACTCCACAGGGTTCACACTACCGTCATACAGACTACCGTTAAGAGACTACCAGGAGGGGACCCCTAGCCGCTACAAGCCACGGGACCCACCAACCAAAGAGAGGTGCAGAGGAAAGAAGCCACCAGGTCACTAAACTGGCACTGGGACTAAGGGGACCTGCGTTCAGCACCAGCCTTCCTCGGGTGACCAGTTTCCACCTTGCTGTGAGTAAAGGAACCAGTTACACTGCAAACTCTTGTGTGGCCTACCTTCTTTCAACACCCATCTACATCACCTATCTTCTGGTGACTGGCCCTGCTTGTGGAGGGCCTAATATTCAGGCTGCCATTAACACTAGCCCCAGTAGTGAGAACTGTGCAGCAGTGGCTCCATCCACATAGCCGCAACACGCAAGTGGCGTCACGTGATAAACTTTCATTTAATTCCCCTGTAAATATACCCCTTTTAAAAACCACCCAGGGCACAGGACCAGACAACAGCCACCAAGTGACATTTCCCCAGTTATTCACCGCCTGGGACCGAGTACCCCATAACCCTGTGCGACACATAAGAGTGAAACAAAATTCAGAAATGTATGACTAAAACAAAAATGTCCTTATGTCACAATTTTTTGTGACCCATATCGATTTCATTTTTTAAGATCTGGGCTGTATGATGGCTTATTTTTTGAGCCCTGACCTGATACCATTTTGGAGTAGATATATTTTTATATCCTCTTAGTGCATTTTTTTTTTCAATACTGTGGGGATCAAAAAACTTAATTCTGGCTTTTTTATTTTTTATCTTCTTACGCCTTTTACGAGTTGGATAAAATTCATATACATTTTGATAGATCAGACATTTATGAAAGCAGCAATACCAAATATGAAGAACAACCAAAAATAGTTCCAATATTAAGGTGGAGATAATAAGGGATTCATGCATAAACAAAACAAACCATTATTGAAATATTAAAATCATGGCATAATATTGAAAAACGAGGAACACCACTACTACCTGGATGGAAAATTAGCGCAACCACACTAAGATAATGATCATATATTTAACAATAAATATTTCCAATACATAAGATTTACATTTCACCAGCATATATACACACCCTGACAAAGGTTCTGTCGCTTATCCATGTTATGTAAATAAAATCTTATAACCTGACTTTAAATTCATCCATTGGTTTCATAAATTACTCTTTTGAAAGCTGCCCCCCCCCAATTTTGGTTTAGGTTATGAAAATAAAGTTGCTGCAAAGCTGAAATATTGATCCTTTAATGAACACAGAAAGGTCAGATTTTGGCAAGACAAAAGTTTTGTCGCCCACAGAAAGTAATATGAAATTCAAAGAAATAATTAACTTCTAATACAAAGATTTATTGCATAACATTGGTGAATGAAGTTGTGGTGCTATTAGAGCCATATTTAATATTTTGTGTGACTTCCATGAGTTTGAAGGGCTGCATCCATGCGGTTCAACAATGATGCATACAATTTATTGATGAAGTCATCAGGAATAGCAAAGAATGCAGTCTTACATGCCTCCCAGAGTTCATCTAGATTCTTTGGTTTTGTCTTCCCAGCTTCCTCTTTCATCCTACCCCAAACATGCTCAATGATGTTCATGTCTGGTGAACGAACTGGCCAGACCTTGAACACCTTGATTTTCTTTGCCAGGAGGAACTTTGTTGTAGAGATGGATGTATGAGATGGAGCACCAACCTGCTGCAGAATTTGACCCCTTTTATGATTGGGAATGTCAGAGGTAGCTAATACTTCTTGATATTTTAGGCTATTGATATTGCCTTCCACCTTGCAAATGTTTTGCACACCCCCATACTGAATGTAACCACAGACCATGATCTTTCCACCACCAAACTGAACTGTTTTCTGGGTGTATTTTGGATCCATACGGGCTCCAGTAGGTCTCCTGCAGTATTTTCTAAGCAAAGAAACCTGCGGCACATTTTTACATTAAAGTGTAGGACCAACCACAATGATGTATAAAGGTGTTGGACCCAAACCTACTTCAATGGATATAAGGAAAAGGAGGAACAACGGAGTTTTAAAGGTGCAAAAGTTAAAATACAATTATTATTGTGATGCCCTGGCCTACCAGGTCGTCACAGGATATTGTGCAATTTGCCCTTCTGCATGATATCCATCTCCTCCTTGGTTACGGGTCCCTGACCTTTGGTGTTGCTAAAAACAAGCTAATCAAAACCCTAGGAACACTCTGCACCACACCCACCAGACACACCAGTGGACAGCCTGAAGGGAATAGGGCTGGCCACTTGGGGGGTTGGTTAAGGGGAGGTCAGGAGTGTTGGGAGATAGTTAATTGTGGAGTGACTCTCAAGAGGAGAGGTCACAGAGTAGTGAGTGGAGCGGTGACTCTGAAGGAGAGAGGTGACTCTCAAGTGGAGAGGTCAGGAGCTGGGCTCCTCATGTACTAGGTGGCAGATGTTGGTCTAGGCCTGGTAGGAGCTGGACCCCGGTCATAGGAGATTGTGACAAGGGGCACGGACTGTCGAGGAGGACAGCCGACGGCCTTGTGCTATCACCGGGCAGGGGCCAGGGCATGACGTCGTACGTGAACCCCAGGCAAGGAAGTAGCTTCAGGCGTCCTGGTAATTCACCCAACGAGGACAGAGCCTTCAAGATCCGTTCTCCACCCGCTCCAAAATCTGAGTACTAGCACAATAAGGGGGATAGGACTTTCCCACTGCCTAGTCCAGAAAATCCCAAGCGTGAACTCTGAGAGCAAGCTCACTCCATTAGCCATACGGGTGAGCGGGACCCGTTTAGTTCTAAGCTAAATGAACTAATTACAGAAAAATGTAACAAGGTCAAGGTCACTGCCTAACAAGCAACACCAATGGGTACGGGATCCAAGCGTGCTCCCTCCCTGCTGCAGTGGCATCAAGAACTTTGGTTTACCACAGTTGTCAGCATCAGCGTTATTGGACTGAGTAAGTACGCAATTAACCCTTACCGGCCCGACGACACCTCCCCGACACCATCACCGAGTTCCAGGGCATCCCCCCTACCTGTGGAATGGTTAAACGCCTGGCTGCCCACACCATCGCCACCGGGTACTCCCAGCCGCAGCTGTGGTACTTTACCCTTACCACACATCACAGGTGGCGTCACGAGCTTTCCACACCGTCCCCTGTGCATACACTCCCTTTATTTGAGTGGCCGTACGACCCCCCCGGGTCCAGACGCCCCTCAATTTGGATCTGAGCAGCCCGGCTGCTGATGCGGGGTCGGCACACCTCGAATTTCCTGTTGTCACGAACAGGATCCAAGAAGGACCCACTCACCTGGGTGACATACGCCTTGAAGTCGAAAACCGCGAGTCAAAATTCCTCTTCCCGCCAATTCCGCCATTTTCTGCCATCTTTTCACGCCAAAACGCCATCTTCCCCGTGAAAGTGCACGAAGCAGAAGCCCCGCCCTTCGACCTGCATGTTAGGCCGGAACCGGAAGTTCCCAGAGGGCCACAGCGTGCGAAAGAGTGCTGATTGAAAACCAAAGGGCGTGCCGGAATGTAACAACAGCGGAAGTGAAGTAGGGACACCAGGACTCTGCCACAACGTTCCTGGACAATGCAGAGAAAAGATGGCGGAGCGAGACTGGTCACCAGAACATGGTGTTCCCGGGACCGCGACATAGATAGAGGAACAGACACAGCAGATGTGCAGAAGAATGCGGACGCAGTTCTTGTTCATCCTAAACCACACGAGGGAAGAGATGAGGAGCCTGGCGATGGCGGTGCGAGCCCGTGAGATTGAGATCCGACGTGAAGAGACGGTAAGCGGTTAACCAGTCCCTATCGATTGCCCAAATCCGGCCACAGTGGCTGAGGGATCCGTACTGCCCCACTCGCGGTGAGCCCTACACTGTCACCTACTCCGTCCTCGGCAGACGCCGAACTGCCCACACCAATGCCTGCAGCAGAACCTTCAGTGTCTTCAAATGAAGCTCCAGCTGCAGAAACCACGGTGCTGTCCCTCATCCCCGTCATTACAGCGGTCATTCAGGCCCCGGCCAGACCAGACCCAGCCGCATCACTGGGGCCATCCTCAGAGGCGGAGCACCCAGACCCTGCAACCCTGGCTACGGAGCAGTCGGTCTTTTTACCTGCAGATACGGAAGTGGAACCTAAAGATCCACCAGTTCCACTGTCGCGCGGCATCCCGACTGCTGTTGGGGCCGCAAGAGTCCACATCAAACCAGAACAATTTAGGGAGCTGATGCCAGATGCTGACGCCCCCTACTGGGAACGACATCACCAACGATTACAAACTAAAATCACCACGCGAAACCAGCGACAACTGACACCAGCGATGGCAATTCCAGACCAGCGTCTGCGGGAGATCGTTAGCCGTAAATAGAGGGAGAAACAAAATCTGAGGAAAGCCACCTTTCGGGTTAGAGGGCCGCAACGAAGGGGCCTAGTGTGGCGCTTCAACCCTGAGAAGGGGTGGGGTTTCCTCTGGGAAGCAAGTCTCCCTGATGAGGTGTTTGTGGCTCGAAGGAATGTCGAACAGCATCTCCCAAAGGATCATCCGGGCCGAAATCTGGAGCCAGGGGAGGTGGTCGCTTACACACGGCAGTGGAGCGAGCGGGGCTGGTGTGCCCTCGATGTGAAATGGCTTGCTGTGGTGAATGAGCAAGTTGTGCCAGCTGCCACGGTCGACAACCAGCCTCCCAGTGAGCGGTATCAGTAGTTTGAAAATTTAAATGCCAGTAGTTTAACTATGCCATAGAACTGTTAGGTATCAGTGTTTTTGTTTGTTATTTTCCACAGTTTGTTATTTTTCATATAGAATTGTTAGTAAATAAATGCTTAACCCCTTCACGACCATGGACGGATATATCCATCATGGAGCGTGTCCCGTTAAGCCCTGCCCCCTGCAGCGGGCAGGCGACATTGATCGGCACATATATCAGCTGTTTTCAATCACATTCCACCCGTAACATTAACCCCTTACATCTCGCTGCCAAAGTCTGGCAGTGAGATGTATATACGCGCGGTGAAGATTTTCACTTACCGCCGCCCCCACCGGAAGTCACGTGAGTGATTACGTGACTTTCAGTGATTTCCATGGTAGCACAGGGTCATGTGATGACGCCTGCAGCTATGAGGTTTCACTTTCGTTTTCACCCGGCCCGGAGGCCAGGGAAGCAGGAAGTGACCGTATCTGCTGTTTACAGCTGTGTAGCTGTGATCAGCAGATAGATAAGAGCGATCGGATTGCTGATCGCTATAGCCCCCTAGGGGGACTAGTAAACAAAAAATAATAAAAAAGGTTTAAAAAATAAAAAAACACCTAAAAGTTCAAATCACCCTCCTTTCCCCCATTGAAAATTAAAGGGTTAAAAAATAAATAAATATACACATATTTGGTATCGCCGCGTTCAGAAATGCCCGATCCATCAAAATACAAAATCAATTAATCTTATTGGTAAATGGCGTAGTGGCAAAAAAATTCCAAACGCCAAAATTACGTTTTATGGTCGCCGCAAGTTTTACGCAAAATGCAATACCAGGCGATCAAAACGTAGCATCTGCACAAAAATGGTACCATTAGAAACGTCAGCTGGAGACACAAAAAATAAGCTGTCACTGAGCCATAGATCCCAAAAAATGAGAACTCTACGGGTTTCGAAATATGGCGCAAAACGTACGCCACTTTTATTGGACAAGCTTTTGAATTTTTTTACCCCCTTAGATACAAGTAAACCTATACATGTTTGATGTCTACAAACTCGCACCAACCTCAGGCATCATACCCACACATCGGTTTTACCATATAGTGAACACAGTGAATAAAACATCCCAAAAACTATTGTGCCATCACACTTTTTTTGCAGTTTTTCCACACTTGGAATTTTTCGCTGTTTTCCAGTACACCATATGGTAAAACTTATGGTTTCATTTAAAAGTACAACTTGTCCCGCAAAACAAAAGCCCTCATATGGCAAGGTTGACGGAAAAATAAAAAAGTTACAGCTCTCGGAAGAAGGGGAGCAAAAAATAAAAACGCAAAAACGGAAAGTGCCCCGAGGCTGAAGGGGTTAATTAACCAGTTTTAATGAGCAGAGCGAAAATAACCAGATTTGCTAGAAAATTGCTAAAAGGTGTACACCCGGTACATGGACTCCATTACGTTGTTATATATAAGTAAACAAGGACCACAGTCACAGAACTGGCGTGACCAACACGAACTCGTGTTTTGTATATAGTTGCACCTAATGTGCCCATCAGAGTCATCTAAAACCTTAACCTGGTCATGGACCCACCATAGGTTTCCAGGGGTTCAGGTTGTTTGGGTGGCGGATTAACGGGATTCGGGACATTGGGACTGGACTGTTGGGGTTAGACGCTGCAACGGAGCAGGTTGAGTCTCCGCTACCATTGAAACCGGTAGCGTCCCATCGTTGTGAAGATGAACTCATAAAATGTTTAGTAGCATTTAAGAAAAGTGCCTCCCCTTTGTGGAATGAAAATGTTGATAAAAATATTAACCCCTTTTTCTACCTTTTCCACAGTTTTGAAAAAATAAATAAATAAATAAACTTCTGTTGTCATGTAGCTCGGGGATGAGCTACATTTAACCATGGGGGAACGTGACAACCTGGCCTATCAGGTCATCACAGGATACTGTGCAATCTGCCCTTCTGCATGATATCCATCTCCTCCTTGGTTACAGATCTCTGACCTTTGGTGCTGCTAAGAACAAGCAAATCAAAACCCTGGGAAAACTGTGCACCACACCCACCAGACACACCAGTGGACAGCCTGAATTGAATAGGGCTGGCCACTTGGGGGGTTGGTTAAGGGGAGGTCAGGAGTGTTGGGAGATAGTTATTTGTGGAGTGACTCTCAAGAGGAGAGGTCACAGAGTAGTGAGTGGAGCGGTGACTCTCAAGGGGAGAGGTGACTCTCAAGTGGAGAGGTCAGGAGCTGGGCTCCTCGTTTACTAGGTGGCTCCTTGTAGGAGCTGGACCCCGGTCACAGGGGATTGTGACAAGGGGCACGGACTGTCGACGAGGACAACCGGCGGCCTTGTGCCATCACTGGGCAGGAGCCAGGGCACAACGAGATACGTGGACCCAAGGCCAGGAAGTTGCTTCAGGGATCCTGGTAATTAACCCGATGAGGACAGAGCCTTCAAGATCCGTTTTCCACCTGCTCCAAAATCGGGATACTAGCACAACAAGGGGGATAGGACTTTCCCACTGCCTAGTCCATAAAACCCCAAGCGTGAACTCTGAGAGCAAGCTCACTCCGCTAGCCATACGGGTGAGCGGGACCTGTTTAGTTCTAAGCTAAAAGGGACCAACTACCGAAAGATGTGCCAAGGTTAAGGTCACTGGCTAACAAGCAACATCAACGGGCATGGGATCCAGGCGTGCTCCCTCCCTGCTGCAGTGGCATCAAGAACTTGAACCATGGTTTACCATGGTTGTCAGCATCAGCGTTATTGGACTGAGTGAGTACGCAATTAACGTTTCCCAGCCCGACGGCGCCTCCCTGACACCATTACTGAGTCCCGGGGCTGCCCACACCATTGTTACCGAGTACTCTCAGCCGCAGCGGTGGTACTTTACCCTTACCACACACCACAGGGGGCGTCACAAACTTTCCACACCATCCCCTGTACATCCACCCTATTTATTCGAGTTTCTGCATGACACCCAGGTCCGGACGTCCCTCGAGCCACCGCAGATCAGGATACGAGCAGCCCGGCTGCTGACGCGGGGGCGGCACATTATTATGGCATATATTTTTAAGAAATATTACACAATAAAGTGCAATTTGAACATGATACGACAATTTGTTGATATACAGATCAAATGTGCAGAAGTATAGAAGTACAGTGGGTAGGCAAGGAGTAGTGGCTGGATATACACCCTATCCTGGCACAACCTGTATAAAAAAAGGTCCCCGGGTTTAAGGGCACACTGGCATTGAATACCGGGAGGGGGTTGGAGGCAGCAGGATTATTACCTAAAGCGCCAGTACACACAGCTTGCCGGTGGAAGAGGAGCTCTGCGTGGAGGACCCTGCAGTATTTGCGGCGGCTGTGGTGTAATTCAACTGAAGATGCATAAGAGAAATCCACCTTCTGCCACTTTTCCAGCATTCATCTGTTTAGTAGACTGTGGGACTTGGCAAATGCCACACAGTTTTTTAATTGCCTTTTGTTTCGTGCTGGCTTCTGGGCACTGATTCGACCATGGAGGCTACTTCGAGACAGAATCCTACAAACTGTTCTAGTTCACACAGGTTAGTAGAGTAAGACCCTGCCTCACCTTACAGGTGCGCTGGAGAAAAAAAACATTACAATAGAAATAAGAGAACTCCGTCACACTACCCCAATTATGAAAAGAGACAAAGTTCTTGCAGTCCAAAAAAATTTTTTATTGGTGTATAAATCAAAAAGAAATTAGTCAATACAAATCATGATGTTTCGACCTACTCGGCCTTCATCTGACCGGACTATTAGCAATATCAGGATTTCTCATGGCACCAAATATATAGGATGTATACAGTCACTATATCCTATGTGCTTCTTAATGGTATGACTCAATAGTGTCCAATATGTGTCCAGGACTTATTCTGCAGGTAACCGGCACAGTGGGTTCTATACGCTGCTAGTGCAACCAGTCATTGTACGGAGGACGACCTGCCTTTTTACTATAGGCCATTGATGCCGCCCCATGGTTGCAAATGAACCATAATTTCTGAGATGGCCTTTTTTGGACTTGAAACCATTGAATTTCCCCTGATGAACCCCTAATTAAATGTATAGGGGGGAAACGCGTCGGGTTACTTCGCTGGATGGACCCGGCAGAAAAGTCATCCCTGCTGGGATTTGCTGTTATTATTGTCTAGGCCTAGCTTGGTTATTTATTACATATATTAAAGGGAACCTGTCACCATTTTTTTGGCTATAAGAGCCCGGGCCGCAGTGAGAACATAAAAAACACTTTATAATACTTACGTAGGAGGTGGCGCTGCGGTGGATTTGGGTCACGGAGGCATCTCCGTTCCCCGGTGCCGCCTCTTTCGGCCATCTTTGTCCTCTTTCTGAAGACTGTGTGTATGACGCGTCTACGTCATACACACTCACCGGTCCAGCGCAGGCGCACTACAATCAAAGTGAGCCTGCTCAGGACCTGAATGCCGGCGAATGTGGATGACGTCGGACGCGTCATGTACCGCGACTTCAGAAGAAGGAGGGCGAAGATGGCCGAAAGAGGCGGCGCCGGCACCAGACAATGGAGAAGCCTCCGTGACCCAACTCCACCGCAGCACGACCGTTACGTAAGTATTATAACGTGTTTTTTATGTTCTCACAGCGGCCTGGGCTCTTATATACAGCATGTTAGAGAGGGGAGCCAGCACGATCTGAAAATGGCATGCATCATATAAAAAGTGCAAATTCACAGATTTATTCCAACTGTACTGTAATATAAATGAGATTTTTAGCAAATAATTGATCAATTCTTTGAGCCACCCCTGCCAACGTCACGGCAAATCTCAATAGGGGGGTCCTACTCTATATTCTGTATTTCATGTGCCATGCGGCCTCATAGATAAAGTTAAAAGCAGAACCATAATGGAGCACACATACCTTTAACCTGTATATATAACCGCTTCTATGTTGCAAAAGAGGCAATTGTGGATAGAGGCCAGCCCAGGTCCCAGCATGTGGAGCAAGCTCTACACATACCAGGACTATATCAGAACTGACCCTCCCAGTGCCAGAGAGCAACCATTGATAAAGGCGGACCAGATCCAAGTATGGTGCTTAATTAGCAATGCCTGTGGAAAGGGTGACGCAAATGAATGTGTACAGCTACCAACAGGAGGAATACATTGCAAACCAAGATCAGGCGTGCATAGCATGGTGGTGACCAGCCACCAGACATTTGTAGCATAACTACAACCAAACAGAGAGAGAGGGGAGCCAGCACGATCTGAAAATGGCATGCATCATATAAAAAGTGCAAATTCACAGATTTATTCCAACTGTACTGTAATATAAATGAGATGAAATACAGAATATAGAGTAGGACCCCCCCTATTGAGATTTGCCGTGACGTTGGCAGGGGTGGCTCAAAAAATTGATCAATTATTTGCTAAAAATCTCATTTTTTTTTTTATAGTACAGTTGGAATAAATCTGTGAATTTTCACTTTTTATATGATGCATGCCAATTTCAGATCGTGCTGGCTCCTTTTTTCCTCTGTTTTGACCGTAGTTATGCTACAATTCTGGTGACTGACCATCACTATGCCATGCACGCCTGATTTTGGTTTGCAATGTATTCCTCCTGTTGGTAGCTGTTCAGATTCAGTTACCTCACCCCTTTCCACAGGCAATGTTAATTAAGCACCATTCTTGGATCTGGTCCGCCTTTATCAATGGTTGCTGTTTGGCACTGGGAGGATCAGTTGTGATATAGTCCTGGTATGTGTAGAGCTTGCTCCACATGCTGGGACCTGGGCTGGTCTCTATCCACAAGTGCCTTTTTTGCAACATGGAAGCGGCTATATACAGGTTACAGGTATGTGTGCTCCATTATGGTTCTGCTTTTAACTTTATCTAGGAGGCCGCATGGCACATGAAATACAGAATATAGAGTAGGACCCCCCTATTGAGATTTGCCGTGACGTTGGCAGGGGTGGCTCAAAAAATTGATCAATTATTTGCTAAAAATCTCATTTTTTTTATTATAGTACAGTTGGAATAAATCTGTGAATTTTCACTTTTTATATGATGCATGCCATTTTCAGATCGTGCTGGCTCCTTTTTTCCTTTTTTCCTATACAGCATGTTAGAATACTGTATATAAGAGCCGGGTGGTGGTGGCCGCAGCCTATAGTCAAAAAAAGTGGTGACAGGTTTCCTTTAACCTTGCTTTTTTTCATGGCTGTGGAGATTGAATGGTCTGTTCAGCTGGGTTATGGTTGTTATATTTATGGTAACCACAGTGAATTGATCATATTGACCTGAGACGTTTGGCACTACCTAACCCTTCTTGGTGGTGGGTGATTTCCTGGCAACTGGCGGGTTGTAGGAATAGAACAGGGTGAGGCAACGAGGAGTGGGGGGTACCCAAAACTTTATAGAGCACCACGGCTGGTAGGTAGGTAATAGGGAGGGATAGCATCCCCCCACTAGTACTACTACCCTAAATATCAACTATTATAGTTGATCTATTAACTCTAAGTAAGATACCATCACTCATCTCACTAATCATCTCTACCCTATTTCGCACTCACCCCACTTGACCGGTCTGTACCGAGTGGACATTTGAGAAGCTATATAGCTTTATATAACTACTATTTTAATATTGAATATTTAATAAAAAATATTTTAGGAGTTTTTCTTTTTGGTCCTTTTAATGTTATGGGAGACATGCTGGTGTAAGGAAGGGAATGACACCCTGGGAAAAATAGTGGCGGGTGGGGAACAAGTACAAAGGGCCGGCTGCTATGTCTTTAAAAATTATGAGTGATAGCCTGCTGCTGGCCATCTAACAAATGAGTGAGGGCACCCTGCTGGCCCTCTTAAAATTATGAGTGACGGCCGGCTGCTTGCCCTCTAACAGTTGATTGAGTCTGGCCTGTTGGTCTTTTAAAAATTATGAGTGTCACATGATGACAGATCTGTTGGAGAAGGAGGAGAAAAATAAAAATACATGAACCATATACCCTTTTTAGGATTTGAAGGGGTGAAAATTAATGCACTTAAAAAAGAATATTGGCTTTATGTTCCATTGCTTTCATCTTCTGGGGTTGAGAAGTTGGGGTGAATCCAAGCATTGTTCATTTTGAAAACAGTCAGCCTGTTAGCATTTTCAGTTGACAGGAGTATGCACATATGAATTATTATGCCCCCTGGTAGCAATAAAAACCTACAATGTCAAATTAAGCCTAGTGGAGGGAGCTGTTAATGCATCCTGCAAGACAGATTTGGCTCTAGTCTGTGGCGAATAAAATTATGAGTAAAAGCTGCCTGATGGCCCTGGAAAAATGTAAAAATTTGACGTGATGGTCGCATGATTACCCTGTTGATATGGTGGAGGAGAAGAAGAGGACAAGAAATATAGTAAATCATGAACCATATACCATACCATTTTCTCAGTGGAAAGTGGGGCATGGGAATACACCAGAAAAAAAAAACATTTGAATTGGCTTTATGTTCCGTTTATGTCATCCACTGGGATTGAGAAGTCGGGACCAGTCAGGGCCTTTATCATTTTGAGAACAGTCAGCCTACTATCAGCATTGTCATTTGACAGTGTTATGTTAGGGGATGGTGGCTTGGAGAGAAGATGGAAAAAATAAAATTCTAAGCGCAACCCAGGGTCCACCGTGGTATGGATGGATATAGTTGCTAACAACACAGAGAGATGGACGGACAACGACAGACTTAAAAAAAACCCTGGGTTTAAATTAGAAGGGTGCAAAATGGTTAGCATTATTAGCACACTTATACTTTAGAAAGCAAATGTGAGGTCAAGGCAACCACACCACGGTTGAGAATGAAGCGCCAATTAGCAAACTGAAGTACAGAGGAAGGAAAGCCACAAAACACACACCTGTGCTAATTCATCTGCTACAAATAATAAGGTTCAGGCCAACAGCTAGGTTAACCTGTGCTGCCGTATAATAAAGTAAGGTTACGACCGCACTTTGCGTTTTTACCTGCGTTTCCGCAGCGTTTTGAGCAGCAGCGTTTTTGTGCCAAAACGCATGCGTTTTGGTTTTCCAGCAAACTCTATGGAAAAAGAAGAAATCCTGACCGCACTTTGCGTTTTTAAAAGCAGCGTTTAATTTGCATATTTTGTGTCAAAAACCATGCGTTCAAAGCAGCATGTCAATTGTTTTTGCCTTTTCTGCAGTGTTTTAACATCACTATATCCTATGACAATTGTCAAACCGCATGTTTCATTGCAATATCTGCGTTTATAATGCGTTTATAACGATTTTTATCTGCGTTTTTGCCATAAAAAACGCAGTTGTAGGAGGGACTTAACCAAAGCAGAAAGTCATCCCCTACATCACATCCTTTTGGAAATAAATGCTGACATGGCCATGCATTGTGTTCTGCTACTAATTTCAGCATTATAACTTTGGACATCCTTTCACATTTGTTTCTCTAAAATGGCTTGGTTCCAACACATGAAAATCGACGTCGGAAAATTGATTGCTATGGTAAATAATTTTATTTTTATTTATTCTATCTGTTATAAAAATAATAATGTTGAGTATAATATTTTTCTAAAAATATCATTTGAAAGTGTTAAATGTCGACATTATAATGGTTAATATATTTGAGAATAAATTGTACACGTTTAAATTTTAAATAAATCAACATTTAATGTTTCCCTAACATGTACCTTAGAAAATGATATAATATTGGCTAGTGTAATACACGTTATCACATAATTATAAATATACTTTTACAAATTAAATATTAAACCTAAAAACATTTAAAAATTATGTATATTGTCTAAACAGGTAGAAACCATGCCATGCCTCTGGGATCCATCATCACCAGAATATATGATGAAAGGCAAAAGGGATGACTGTTGGGGAACAATATGTAGTCAATTATTTCAACAATGGCATGAGGCAGATGCCGCCTTACAACATAAAATTGGTATTTTTTTTTTAAATTCTCTCTATTATATTTTATTATTTTTTGATCTATTTAATACTAAAAAATTAATTTTCTCATTTTTGAAATAGAGCTTGATGTACGAAAAAGATGGAGATCTGTGAAAGACAGATTTAATAAGATACGTAGTGAGGGTATGAAAAGTGGAAGTTCTCCAAAAAAAACCCAACCTTATATATTATGAGGATCTTAAATGTTTGTGCACAAGCCGCAAATTAAGACAGTAAGTTTTTATTTTGAAAAAAATTGTATTAATTTTACATTATTTTTATATGAAATGCAATAATTTAACCTTTTATATTTCTTTTAATCTTAATCACCTTAAATAAAAAGAACTTCTGGGAACTTAAGACCGAGCTGTTGGTGATAGACAAGGGCCAGAAAACCAAACTGAACAAGACCAGGAGGCCCCATCTGGCAGTAATCTGCAAAATACATCAGAACTTGATGAAGATTTGGAAATTTTAAACAGACCAGAAACATCATCAACAACAATATCTAAGCAAAATCCTGCCCCTTCTAGCTATATTAAACCAAAAAATAAGAAAAAAAAATAAGAAAAAATTTTGGAGGATGATGAAATTTCAAATGAAACATTGAAAATATTAAAAACATCAACAGAGGATGATGAAATTGACCATTTCGGCCTGAGTATGGCAGGTAGATTGCGAAAAATTGGTGATGTTAAAAAAAAGGAATAAATGCATGACAGCCATTTGTGGCTTGATAACCTGTTATGAGGAAGAGGATATGTTTCCTTCCAGTGGAGCAATACTCAATAATTTTGAAAAATTGTTTGATGATTTCAAAAACCCACCAAGAGATAAGCCAACTGAATCCATACCAAAAAACCCATTGATCATACCTCAACAATATTCAGAATATCTTCTTCCCTGTAATCCTTCTTATACACAACAATATTATAAAAAACCATTAACCACAGAAATTCAACAAAATCAACATTTAAATGTTCCTCCTCCACAAAATCAAAATGTAAGGCCACGTTAGCAACCGCATGGCTTTTTCACCAGAAATTATATTCTGATCAATAATGTTGTGTTGTGTGTAAAATTAAAATATTAATATAAATTTGAAACATAAACAATATGAACATATTATTTTTTTAGGTATGGTTTTGAATTTGTATGTTTAAATTATGTGTTTTGATTGTAAAAATACATAATCTCAAATAAAATGTAGTTTCTGATGATAGACATTCATTTTGTTGTTCTTTTGGTTAAATAATTCAATTTTTCAAATAAAAACTTGATGACTTAGTAATTATCATTGTTTAAGGAAATGACATCAGAAGAAATTAACATAAACAGAACAGGAAAGACAGACATCTTTGTGTTTGAAATTCTGAACTTTATTTAACATGCCATTAACTTGAGAAGGGCTTCTTTGTAGCCAAAAACGCATGTAAAAAGCACAAAAAACGCACCTGAAACGCGCTATAAACGCATGCGTTTTTAGCGCTAAAAAATGGACAAAGCAATTTTGCAAAAACAAAGACCATTAAAACGCGCAGAAAAAACTGCAGCTACACCAAAGCAAAGTGCTGTCACCGCCTTAAAGGTAAAAGATAGCAGTTTGCTTAACCAGCGCTGTTATACAGTTAGAGATGAGGCAGACCCTAAGATAACAGTGGTTTCACCAGCACTGTCACTGCCATTAAATAAGAAAAAAGCTAGCAACAGTTCACTTAGCCAGCACATTTACTAGTGATAGGAAGGGGAGTATAGCAGTAATCAGTATGCTTTACCAGCGCTGACACTATAATTATTAGGTAGCAGATTAGTAACAAAACCTGGCTAAAAGACCCTCTCACTGCAAGGCAAGTGAAGACTGAGTGCCGACCTGGTATCCACAGCGCCCCTATAACAGTTAAACACTGCCTAGCCTCTGCTCTAATCAGTGTGACTGACATCTACAAGCAGGCAACAGCCAATCGGGGATAACACGTCATGCACATGCACAGTGGCCAAAAAGTCAGACTTAAAAAAAAGACATGACCCGTGCATGTGCACACGCACACTTTCCTCCCTTAGGGGTGCTTCACACACAGCGAGATCGCTGCTGAGATCGCTGCTGAGTCACGTTTTTTGTGACCTCATTAGCGATCTTGCTGTGTGTGACACTGAGCAGCGATCTGGCCCCTGCTGTGAGATCGCTGCTTGTTACACACAGCCCTGGTTCATTTTTTTATTGTTGCTCTCCCGCTGATAAGCACACATCGCTGTGTGTGACAGCGAGAGAGCAACAATCCTGAATGTGCAGGGAGCAGTAGCCGGCGTCTGACAGCCTGCGGTAAGCTGTAACCAGGGTAAACATCGGGTAACCAAGGTGGCTACCCGATATTTACCTTTGTAACCAGCCTCCACCGCTCTCCCACTGCCAGTGCCGGCTCCTGCTCTCTGCACATGTAGCTGCAGTACACATCGGGTAATTAACCCGATGTGTACTGTAGCTAGGAGAGCAGGGAGCCAGCGCTAAGCAGTGTGCGCGGCTCCCTGCTCTCTGCACATGTTGCAGCACAGCGACGCATGTCGTTATGATCGCTGCTTCGGCTGCTGTGTTTGACAGCTAAGCAGCGATCATAATAGCGACTTACAAGGTCGCTGTTACATCACAGAAAATGGTGACGTAACAGCGACGTCGTTGTCGCTGTCGCTTAGTGTGAACCCAGCTTTAGACTCTGGCACCTGTACTGCCACTCGTAACACAGCGGAGGATTGAGCCAAAACTCTGAGAACGGCGCCGAGGTGTAACTGTACCTGCAGAGTGACTCTTGGGCAATGGAGAGACAGCAGGCACACTGACTCTGACCTGAGAAAGAGGCTGCTTTCAACATATAGCCCTAACAGACATGCAGATGCACCTATTAGTTGCTATGCCCCCGTGACATTAAACACTTGATGTCAACTTAAGCAGGGAGGAGGAGTGATTGCGGGAAAGCAAGCCTCAGCTTTGCCTCAACTGCATGTAAAAAAAAATAAAGATGCATTCCTACAATGGAATAAAGGCCCAAAGCACCTCTTGTGAATAACTGGACAGATGACTTGTGGTGTTCTTTCCTCTTGAATGGGTTTGAGAGTCATTCCCCACATAGTTCATAATTTTCATTAGCAGAAGTTTCAAAGGAGAAAAAAGAAAGCTTGGAAACCCCTGTTTCAATCTATTTTAAACCTTGGGGCTGCCTGATGCACTGAGCCAGCACAGGAGAAACTGCTACCCACCTTAGCTGGAGCAAACTCGGAGTTGGATGTCTGAAGGTCTTTGTTGTGCCACTTGTACTCTGCATAGTGGCCTCCGGGACTTCTTGATTATAGCCAGAAAAGTCCCACTATATGAACAGTGTATAAATATATGAGGGGACACAATGTATAAATATATGAGGGGACAGTACAGAGACCTTTCCAAAGATCTCTTTACACCTAGGCCTGCGACTGGAACACGGGGGCATCCGCTACGTCTTGAGGGAAGAATGTTTAATCATAATCACAGATGAGGATTCTTTACTGTACGAGCAGTGAGACTATGGAACTCTCTGCCGTATGATGTTGTATTGAGGGATTCACAAGTAAAATTTAAGCAGAGCCTGATCGCATTAATTGAAAAATATAATATTACCAGTTATGTATATTGGATTTTATGACAGGGTGTTGATCCAGGGAACTAGTCTGATTGCCGTATGTGGAGTCAGGAAGGAATTTTTTTCCCCAATGGAGCTTATTTGACACATTGGGGTTTTTTTGCCTTCCTCTGGATCAACATGTTAGGCTACGGGTTGAACTAGATGGACTTAGAGTCTCCCTTCAACCTTAAAAACTATGAAACTATGAAACAGCATATTCCGGGGTAGAAACAAAAAAATATGGAACCAGCTCACCCAATTTATAGGAGAAAAAATTCCTAGGATGGTGCACGGAGGATTCAAGCTGGTTGTGTTTTTAAACCAATGGAAATAATTTTTAACGCATATCCACTAAACAAAATTATTTTAATTTACCTTGGACCTGGATTCTGGATTTTCCCCCTTTGGTTCGAGTATATTCCAGGGTGTAGGTCTTGCAATTAGTGCATAGGCTTCACCAATCCAGGAGCCCCACTCCTTATTAAAAGGCAAAAAATTCTCATGCACACAATTCTTTTTTTTTTCCTGACCCAAATGGAAAAATGTTACAATTTTGAAAGAAGTAGCATGTCAATAATTTGTGCACTTTTTGTAACATTTTTTCACCATTGAAAGAAATGAGAGTGCAAAAACAGTTATTTTGTCATGATTTCACTACTCTCAGTGTCCTAGGGGTGCAGTAAGTGACAGCTCCTCTATCCTATTGAATCAGGGGTGTGCTGGGGTGTCTGTTTTATTAGTGACAGCTAAGGTGACCAGGGGTGAGATTCAAATTTTTAACAACAGGTTTTCTGTAAACCCCACCCATTTGAAAACCCCACCCATTCTGTAACCACACCCATTTTGTGAGCCACACCCATTTTCACGCACTTTCCTCAACCAAAAAATACAAGTAATTTAAAGTAAAATATCTCTCCCCTTCTTACCCTCCTATACCTTCACTCTCCTGTCCAGTACCAGTTGTTCCAGTCACTGTCAGTATTTTTGTATTAAACTGTTTTCCTACAATTTTTAAAAATTATTACTAAAGGAGCGCTACTAAAACTGGAACGGATGACCTTCCCCATACAGATCTCATCCCATGCGGCTCCTTTGTCCTGCAGATCCCATCCCAAGTGGCTCCTTTCCTCTTACAGATGCCATCCCATGTGGTCTCTTTCCATTGCAGATTCCATCCCATGTGGCTCCTTACCCTACAGATCTCATCCCATGTGGTCTCTTTCCCCTGCAGATCCCATCCCATTATGGCTTCTTTCCCCTGTAGATTCCAACCCATTATGGCCTCTTTTCCTTGCAGATCCCATCCCTTTATGGCCTCATTCCCCTGCAGATCCCATCCCATTATGGCCTCTTTCCCCCTTTGTTAGGGAAGGTCATACATGTAGTTTAGGACCACAAACTGCTCCCAACACTGCACCAAAAATGCAGCAAAAATGCAGCAAAGAAAGCAGCATGCACACAAGGCCTTACGTAGTTTTCAGGTTCAGCTTTTAAAACTTCAGCACCAAAACCTAGCAATGTAACAATAAGAGGTGGATCCCTTTGTCTCTGACGGTGCCCACTCACTCTTCTGCCACATTAAAAGGTACTAATAAAAAGCCACATAGGATGTCCTTTTGCAAATATTTGAATTGAGAAACAAAAGTTTGTAAACATGTCTACTTTTAACGTATTCCTGAATTAGTGATTTTCTGTTTTCACACTTTTCTTTGTATTTCTCATCTTCTAAGAGCAATACCTTTTTTAATTTTTCTGTCAATAAAGTCATATTAGAGCTTGTTTTACCATTGAATGTACTGGAAAATGGGAAAAAAAAATTCCAAATGTAATGAAACTGCTCCAAATATGCAATTTAGTAGTTATTATGTTGGTCCATGAGCCAACGGACTCGATTGACTGTCCCTGTGCGAGTCTCGAATCGGTATCACATGGCACGGCGAACACTCTCCTTACAGGAGAGGATCGGCTGTATGTATTTCCATGCAGCTGAGGCGCTTATATCAGGAGAGTGTGTGCTGTGCTGGGTGATACCGATCCGAGACTCGCATTATTTTTTTTTAATTATTTAAGAAAATAATTTTAAAAAATGTATGGGCTCCCGCCGTTTTTTGATTGCCAGTCAGGTAAAGCCAAGCAGCTGGGGGTGGAATTGGCAGCTTGTAGCTGTCCGCTTTATCTGCGCTGCGAATCAAAAATACCACGGAGCGCTATGTAAGTAAAGCGCCTGGAAATCGCGCTAAGAAACAATGCACCACTTCCAGGGGCAGCTGTGGGCTGCGGAGAATACGGGAGCCCAAGCATTTTTTTTATTATTTTTTTTAAACAATTAAAAAAAAAATAATGTTCTTCCCTGTATATTGATTGCCAGCCAAGGTAAAGCCATGCAGATGGGGGTGACAGCCCATAGCTGTCTGCTTTAACTGCGCTGAAATACTGCGGAGCGCTGCATAATTTTTTTAATTATTTATTTATTTATTTTTACACTACTATATGTGTGAGAGACCCAACAGCCAATCTCAGATGCTGTCACGCAGAATGGGCATCTGTGATTGGCTGTTGGAGTAATCTGGAATCTGCCCGTATAGTCTAGATGCTAGAAACCAGTATGGGCTGGTTTCAGGTTACTCCAGCATCCAATTACAGACGCCCATTTTGTGACAGCGTTTGTGATTGCCTGTTATTTTAACAGAAAAATAAAACAACAAGACAGAGAAAAAATATTTTATTAGAACTAAAACAGAAGACATTTAGGACTCCATCTTTATTACCCCTAAAGAACCTCCGACATAGTCCATAGGGTGTCTTCAGCTTTACTTAATCTGTGCAAGAAGACAAACACAGGCCACATACACAGTCACACAGACTCAGCTGAGAGCTGTCAGACACTTCACCCGAGTGCACAGCTGAGGCTTGTGTATTACTCCTGTGAGTCTCGCATCAGTATCACCCGGCATTGGGCAGTCTCTCCTAACAGGGTGCCTCAGCTCCATGGAAATACATGCAGCCAACCCGTTCCTGTCAGCAGAGTGTGCACCGTGACGGGTGATACCGATGCGAGACTTGCACAGTGACAAAGTTCAATCGAGTCCATGACTCATGAACTCGGGTGTACCCTGACGTCACCGCAAACACAGCCGAAAAAATCTGAAGACTGCCGAGTGACGAGCAGTGCAGTGAATACCACTGGAAGTTAATGATCGGACCCGGAAGCAGAAGCAGCCAGGATAAAGAGTCAGCAGGATGCGTTGTGGAGCGGTAAGTATAATCATAATGTTTTTTTACTAATGTGCTTGTTTTTTACAGCCACTGTGTTACGGGGGGACTGGCAAATTAGGACCAGGGGGTATATATCCCAATCACCAGTCGGGGCCCACCGTGCTCCAGATGGCAATGGAGCTGCTGGCACCCTGTGGGTTAGGCAGAGACTATAGAGCTTATGACTCAGAGATAACCCAGGAGACCTGGGAACCGGTGTAGGGACACATCAAACCAGACGACAACCCAGTCAGCATTTTGGTTAAGCAGGCGCTACTCCAACCACGTGTGTAGGGAATACGTCAAGCTGGATGGTAACCAGTTAGCGTTGACCAAGAAGACCGCTGCAACAGTGCCCTGTCGGCCACGTATGTAAGACACGTCAGGCCGAGCGGTCCTACGATTGGCGTTTCTGGTCACCACTCGACTGGCCACGTGTGTTAAGGACATGTCAGACCAGGTAGTCACACCAGTAGCATTTGATTGGGAAGCCAAGGAGGGAAATAGGGTTCACACACCCAATCCAGGAACACCCTGTTAACTCCACAGGGGTTCTGGGATACGCTGTCAATGTGCGTAGAGGGCACTCTCAGACAGGTGACGCAGCAGGTATGCTGTCCGTGTGCGTAGAGGACACAACCGGATAAGTAACGCAGCAGCCGCAGCCCAGTTAATGCCACTGGACTGCAGTAGCACAACTGGAATGGCAGCAAGGAAGCACGGCGCCTGACCATAATGTGCTGAGCCATGAATCTTGGAGTGACAGGCACCGTTCGCCTAGCCCTACCTACCGCTTCCAACAAAGCTTATGCCACCATGAACAATAAGTGAAGACTGCGCACCGCCATGTTGTCTCCAGCCCCTTTTATAACCTGGGTCTGCCCCAAACCCAGGGTGGAACCACCAAGGTCAAATAGCAGAGTGCCATGTCATCAGCGACGTCACCAGCGGCATATCCAGAACCACCACGTCATTGATGACCTCATGGCAGCCACGCCCCAAACACTTCACCAGTCATCGTCTGATGACCAATGGTGAGGTGCCGTGTCATAGGGGTGGGCCTTCAAGAGTCAGTCCGGAGTGGCCACATCATCAGGACACCTGATGTGTGTCGGCCTATCAGAGTCTGCCACCTCACGGACATGCCCAGTGAGGTCCGTACCGGACCTAGCCTCTGATGCACTAAGTGCCTGAGCATGCTCAGTAGCCTGAACAACAGTCTCAGAAATTAGACTATTTGCCTGAGCATGCTCAGTAGGCACAACACAGGACTTAGACACAGCACGATGTCCAAGTACCTGTGCAAAGAGGCTTTTCACACTAAGTGTAGGAGCATGCTCAGTAGCCTTAACCAAGGACTTAGCCTCAGAAATAGCACTATCAGGCTGAGCATGCTCACTAGGCGAAACACTGGTGAAGCGTGAGAGTAGAAAGAGACCGCACTCAATCCGCTGTGAAGGATTTCTTTATTCAAACACGTGCAGAGTGGAGGGCTGGAGACACACTGTGAGCTGGCTCCTCAAGAATGGACGACAGCTGTTTCGCCCAAATTGGGCTTCCACAGGTCCACATGTGGAGCCACGGCTACACCCCTTTTAAAGGAGTGCTCACAGATTGCCCCAGACCACATAAAAACAAATAGGAGATTTGTGTATGCATATAAAATACATGTATCCATTTCCATGCATGAATTTACAACAAATTTTAAACATGTGAAAGAACACACTTGAATAAAATGAAGCAATGGGTGATAGACAGGCAGAACTGTCATAGGAACACGGATATCAAACATGTAAAAGAACACACCTGAATAAAATGAAGCAAAGGGTGACAGACAGGCAGAACTATCATAGGAACACAGATAGATCCACACGATCGTTTAAACCTTGCGGGCCCTGTGCCCCATAATTAATAATTAACCTAGCCTCCTCTTGTAGCAACAATTTGTGCAGGTCGCCCCCCTTCAAAGGGAGGGAGACCTTTTTGAGGCCGGCAAAACGCAAAACGTCGGGGTCACCATCATGACAATCCTGGATATGGGAAATTAATCTGGGAGAACCTTTCCCTGATGTTATTGAACTATAATGTTCCCTGAATCGCACATATAAGCATCTTATAGTCTTGCCTATGTAGAACCTGCCACAAGGGCAGAGAACTACATAGACCACAAACTTAGTTTTACATGAGATGAATTGATGGACAGTGTGCAAGTGCGGGCCGACTTGTACGGAGCGACCTTTTAAATGCTGGCTGCAAAAACGACACTGACCGCACCGGTAATTCCCTGGTGGGCAGCATTTGTCTAGCCAAGTTGTCGAATTGGTAAGTCTGTTCCTCACAAGTTTGTCCCGCAAATTGCCGCATCGTCTGAACGATACCAAAGGATTGGACATTGTCCTGTCAGATAAAGCCGGATCATTCTTCAAAATATGCCAATTTCTGCAGAGAGCAGTTCTAATGGCATTCTCCAGAGGTCCAAATTTAAAATTAAAGACAAACCTACCCAAATTGTCAACACATTTTCTGGTGCGGTTTTTACGGACAGACGTGGCGCCGTCTGATCTAGCTCTCTCACAGGCCGAATCAATCAGTTTTTTTGGGTAGCCTCTTTGATGTAATCTAATCTTCAACTCCTGAGATTGTTGAAAAAAAGATTCCTCTGAACTGTTTGCTCTACGTACTCTCAGGAATTGGCTGTAGGGCAAACCCGTCTTAATGTGGAGGGGGTGGGCACTTTGATAATGAAGAAGGGAGTTTGATGCCGTCGGCTTTCTGAACAACCTTGTACAAATAATGCGCCCTCCTTGATAGAAACCTCAATATCTAAAAAATTGAGAGTATCGCCACCATATGAGGAAGTAAAGGACATATTCATGGTGTTACAGGTGTTAAGATAGGACACGAAATCAGCAAAAAGGACCTCAGTGCCAGCCCACACTATGAATATGTCGTCCACATACCTCAAAAAATGGCGAATATATTTCAAAAAAGGGTTGGTGTCAGAAAAAACATATTTCCTTTCAAAGGAGCCCAAAAAAATATTGGCCATGGCACAAGAGACAGGGGTACCCATAGCGGTACCCCTGCACTGCAAGTACCAACGGTCCAAAAACATGAAAGCGTTTTTAGATAAAACGAAATCAAGGGCTTCCTCAATGAAACTGCAAAACAACGCATCTTTTCCAGTCTGCGCCACCAAATCCCTAACAGTCTGTATACCCAAATTCTGAGGAATGCGGGTATACAGACTCTCCACATCAATCGAGGTTAAAGCAAAGCCCTCCTGCCATGTCATACCCTTTAGCAGTGTTAAAAAATCACTGCTATCCTTGACATAAGAGGGGATATGACTCATAATTGGTCTTAACAGCCAGTCCAAATAGTGCGACAAAGGCTCAGTTAAAGAGCCGATGCCGGCCACTATTGGGCGACCAGGTGGATTATCCCTGCTCTTATGTATTTTTGGTATGCAATACCAGTGGGGCTTTGTAGGAAAAGGAGGAATTAGTTTTTCAGCCTGTGAGCGAGACAGAAAACCCAGCCCCACGTATTTGTCCAGCAACCGCACCAAAGATTTTTCATGCATGGAAATGGATACATGTATTTTATATGCATACACAAATCTCCTATTTGTTTTTATGTGGTCTGGGGCAATCTGTGAGCACTCCTTTAAAAGGGGTGTAGCCGTGGCTCCACATGTGGACCTGTGGAAGCCCAATTTGGGCGAAACAGCTGTCGTCCATTCTTGAGGAGCCAGCTCACAGTGTGTCTCCAGCCCTCCACTCTGCACGTGTTTGAATAAAGAAATCCTTCACAGCGGATTGAGTGCGGTCTCTTTCTACTCTCACGCTTCATCAATGGACTTTGTCTTATGACCAGCACCCCGTTTTTGGATTGTCGGACCCTCCAGGCTCTCCACCCGAGCACAGGCACAGGCGGTACCGCAAGCGATATTGCAGGTAATCTGCGGTGGTGCAGGACTTTGCTTCTCTCCTGCTTTATTTCACTAGGCGAAACACTGGACTTAAGCTCTGGCTGAATTAAAACGGCGCGCGCATGCGCACTAGCCACCTCTCCACACTTAGACGTGGAGGAAGAAGCAGCCAGCTGGACGACCCGAGGCATAGCCACGAACGGCAGCCGGCGCCTGGGCGGAACAGGAACCGCAGCAGGCTGCTTGCGGCTATGGCGGCGCCGATTCGTAACAGTACCCCCCCTTCTCTAGCGGCCCCCCACACTGTGCGATGGGCAGGAGGTGGAGACAAGCAGTGGGAGCTACGAAACTCACCCCACTGCACAATCTCCCCAGACGACCACCTGATATGTGGGGAATGCTGCTTCAGCCAAGGTATGCCCAGCAGAATATCATCTGCACCTTTAGGGAAAACCAGAAATAAAATGGTCTCCCTATGCCCAGGTGACATGGCAAGGGTAATGGGCACTGTTCGGTGGTGAATTACCTTGGGCTAGAAAGACCCATCCCCCACATGGACTCTCACTGGCCTTTGCACCAGCGGGATGGCATGCCACTGGAAAAAAGAGGAGGAGATGAAGCTATCCCCAGCCCCTGTGTCCACACGTGCCCTTGTGGACCAGGTTGACACCTTAAATGAAATGGACACAGGAAACGTCACTCTAATGGATGACGCCTGGTCCAGTCTGCCCCCAGCAATGGTCACCGATCTCGGTCGCTTAACCTGACGCTCTGGGCAACGGTTGGCATAATGACCATACTGCCCACAAACGAAACAGGAAGTATCCTTGCAACTTGATGACCTAGCAGCACCAACCCTAGAGATGTCCATAGGGACAGACATCTTCTAAGGGAGGTGCAATGGGAGAGGCTACTAAAGTGGCTGAATGACCCTCTGACCTGTGCTCCAGCTGACGTTCGGAGGTCCGCAGGCCAATGCGGGTAGCCAATGTTATGAGGCCTTCAAGAGTAGTTGGTACATCGTGCAATGCTAATGTGTCCTTCATGTGAGAGGCTAATCCCTTCCAGAACAGTGGAATGAGAGTCCTCTCTGGCCACCCCAGTTCTGCAGCAAGTGTCCTGAAACTCACAGCATATTGACTAGAGGGGGTACGCCCCTGCTTTAAAGTCAGTAGCTGTAGGGCCGAGTCGTGACTCGTGAGTGACCTGAGGCCCCAGGAACACTTGCCGCATGGACTCCAAGAACTCATTAGAGTCCTGAACTACGGGGTCATTCCTCTCCCACAATGGTCTAGCCCACTCCAGTGCCCTATCAGAGAGCAAGGAGAAGATTACCCCACCTTTGACTTCTCTGTAGGGAACCATGCAGCCAGCAGCTGCAGATGGACTGAGCACTGGTTCACGAATCCCCTACATGCCTGCTGTGCCTTGAAAACTTGTTGGGCAGCGAAAGGTGAGGGAGGGGTGGAGGGGGCTTTGTGGCCGACACCCTTGCAGCCGCTGGAGCCACCATATCATACATATCAGCAGCAAGAGCAGACTTCTCCAGAAACCTTACTCTGGCCTCAAGCTGCTGTATGAACTGACGTAGCTGCTCTATCTCCGCCATGCCAGCCAGACTTAGGCACAGTCTTAATGTTATGGGGGGGACCGGCAGATTAAGACCAGGGGGTATAGTCACACCAGTAGCATTTGACTGGGAAGCCGAGGAGGGAAATAGGGTTCACACACCCAATCCAGGAACACCCTGTTAACTCCACAGGGGTTCTGGGATTCGCTGTCCATGCACGTAGAGGGCACAACCGGACAGGTGGCGCAGCAGGTATGCTGTCCGTGTGCGTAGAGGACAAAAACGGACAATTAACGCAGCAGCCGCAGCCCAGTTAACGCCACTGGACTGTTATAGCACAACTGGAACGGCAGCAAGGAAGCACGACGCCTGACCCTGATGTGCTGAGTCTCGAATCTTGGCGTGACAGGCACCATTCGCCTAGCCCTACCTACCGCTTCCAACAAAGTGTATACCACTATGAACTCTAAGTGAAGACTGCGCACCGCCATGTGCGGTCTCCAGACCCTTTTATAACCTGGGTCTGCCCCAAACACAGGGTGGAACCACCAAGATCAAATAGCAGAGTGCCATGTCATCAGCGACATCACCAGCGGCCTATCCAGAACTGCCACGTCATTGATGACCTCATGGCAGCTACGCCCCAAACACTTCACCAGTCATCGTCTGACGACCAATGGTAAGGTGGCTCGTCATAGGGGTGGCCTCTGCTAGCCAGTCCGGAGTGGCCACATTATCAGGACACCTGATGTGTGTCGGCCTTTCAGAGCCTGCCACCTCACGGACATGCCCAGTGAGGTTCTTACCGGACCCAACCTTTGATGCACTAAGGGCCTGAGCATGCTCAGTAGCCTGAACAATAGTCTAGGAAATTAGACTATCTGCCTGAGCATGCTCAGTAGGCACAACACAGGACTTAGACATGGCACGATGTCCAAGTACCTGTGCAAAGAGGCTTTTCGCACTAAGTGTAGGAGCATGCTCAGTAGCCTGAACCGAGGACTTAGCCTCAGAAATAGCACTATCAGGCTGAGCATGCTCACTAGGCGAAACACTGGACTTAAGCTCTGGCTGGGTTAAAACGGTGAGCACATGCGCACTAGCCGCCTGTCCACACTTAGACGTGGAGGAAGAAGCAGCTAGCTGGATGACCCGAGGCAAAATGGCAGCCGGCGCCTGGGAGCAACAGTAACTGCAGCAGGCTGCTTGGGGCTATGGTGCGCCGATTCGTAACACACTGGACCCGAACTATAACACGAGCTTCCCAGAAAGCTTGTGTTCCGGATCGTGTGCATGAACACTATGTGTTCGGTGCGGACCTTGTTTGGGTTCGCCCATTACTAAAGGTGGGGACAGCACATCGGAAGAAATATTGGTAGCTGGGGACCATGTGATAATTCAGATTTTCTTGTTTAAAAAATTTGCAAAAATTTTTACATTTGTCTTTTTTCTGTCAATTTGGGTGGCAGATTGTACTGTTGTGAATGTCATCTGTGTGGGTGCTGTTCTGGAGCTCCCTCTGGTGGCCAGGAATGGTAGTGGAGCTGAATCTGAGCCTGTGACTCAGACAGGTGTCGTCGTTAATTGGGAATTGGGGAAGTCCTACTGCAGACAAGTCTGGTCTATATAGGAGAGCACATTCTGCCCTGTGGGCCCCAGTTAAGATTGTATATTCCTCTGTCTCTGTTCCTGGCCTGGAGATTTGTCCTTCCCTGTATCCCTGAGCATGACTTCTGCAGATATGTTTTAGTTTTTGCCTTGCTTCCTGGTTTATATCTTAGGGTGTTGTTTTTCCTTGTTTTGCGTTGTATCTGTTTTCTTGCAGGTGACGTTCTATTTACATTGTGTTGTGAGCATGGGGCTCTCCCTGTGCTAGCTCTCCTGCAGGAAAAGGGATTTTAAAACCTGTCAAATTTGATTATTTGCTCTTCTGTATTTTGTAATCTTTTGGTATTTTGTTCTCTCATTATTTATACCTGATATAGTGGGGGTGATGTTGTATGACCTCCAGGGCCATTTTTACTATCAGGAGTTTGGGATTTTTCTACAGGGATTTTGTACTGACCAGAATCAGTTCCTTTCCTTTGCTTTGTATCTAGTTAGTCAGGCCTTGCCTTTGCTAAATCTATTTTTCCTATCTGAGTATTGTGTTTTCCTATATCACTGTAAGCTTTGTATGTGAGCAGCTATCTACTCCTTTGGGGACTACTCTGAGGCAAGGTAGATTTTCTCATTTCATTCTGTGAGGCATAGCTAGTTTCTCAGGCTGTGACGTAGCGTCTAGGATTTTAGGAACGCTCCACGGCTACTTCTAGTGTCATCTGATAGTCAGGGGATTGCGGTCAGCCCAGGTTCCAACTACTCCTGTTTTCTTGGTGTTTTTTCACCAATGGGAGTTTTTTGTATTCTTCCACAGTTACCGGATCATAACAGTGTACATTAATGAGAAAAAAAAGAACTTTTTTGAATTCACCAAATGTCTGCAACGAAACGGAGTGAAAAATTTAAGGGGGTCTGAATACTTTCTGTTCCGTACCCACTGAATATATATATATTAAGCAAAGGAAGAAAAAAGGAACGGCACTCACCGGTAATTGCTGTGAAGTGTTCAGGTTTATTTCATGGTCAGAGGATACATGCTTCGGCGTTACAGGGGCCTCATTCCCTCCCTGTAACGCCGAAGCATGTATCCTCTGACCATGAAATAAACCTGAACACTTCACAGCAATTACCGGTGAGTGCCGTTCCTTTTTTCTTCCTTTGCTTAATGTTCTATGCTCTGATGCTTTTGGAACAAGCACCCCGCAGCTGTATTCAGTATAGTCCGACCTGGAAGTCTCCTCTGGTCGCAGCAGAGATCAATAGCACCGCGTGTGCTTTCTATAACTAGCTGCTGATTGTTTGATGTGGACAGTCCTCAGTGAAAGTAGTGCCCCGCAAATCCTTCTTGTTACTACTGAATATATATATATATATATATATATATATATATATATATATATATATATATATATATTTGTACAGTCACTGCCAGACTATAACAAGATAACCGAGGAAAAACTACTAGCTGACACCACTAATCGCTTCTGCAGACCGAATGTGCACCCTTTACAGATAGCGCTTGGCTTTGGGGATGCAATTTATAGAACAAAAGCAATAAAGCTAATAAATTCAAAATACAGTATATACAAGTATATAAATTAACAGGTATAAACAACAAAAAAAATTACTTAACTTGGGTAACGGAAATGGCTCAGATTTGTGGAGGGAAAAACCCAAGTGGAATGGCGACCATCACTACATAGCAATGTATCTTCTGGTCATTGAAAAAGGATCATAATTTAGCATTTGCTTTTATAAACACATGTTACATTAACACACTTCCCCTCTGGTGATTCATAACAGGGCTGGTCATGGGATGTGATCTCAATGTCCAGAAAATTATCAGATCTCCTACTTTGAGGGTATCTTCTTCTATGGAGGTCCCATGGGGAAGATATCTTGGTCAAGTTTCTAATCACAATTTTACCTTTCAATAAGGATGAAACATGGTATGGATAGCATCATCCATCTACTCAACTTTAATTTGGGTCTGCTACACTCTTCACACAGTTATATAAACATATGAATATTCTTCTCGGGATCACAAAACTGAAAATGTACCTCATTTAAATATCAGATCGATACAAACCTGAATATTCATCATCCACCAGTGCCCAAAAGTCTGGGACAATCTTTTGAAATGCAATAGAGCTGACTTAAGAGGAGACATGTTTGATGCTTTTCAATCCCTGAATATACAAATTTGAATCTTTTTCCATGCAGATATACCAGTTTATTTACCTGTCCACACCAGGAGATCTTACTTCAATGAAGTGGAAGTATTATGTCTCCCTACTTCCTAAGTTATTAGTTTCTGACTTCCCCAGATGTACTTAGTCCTAGATGTTCCATGTGGGCGGAGGTTATCCCCATGCTAGAGATGCCTTATGGATTGTAATTTCTCTCTATGACGGTTTTTGTTTGGGTTTTTTTATCTTTTAATGTGGCAAAATGAAGAGATTAAAATTGAATTTCATAGATTTTTTTTCCATTTTTTGTTTACCCACTAGCGAACTTGAAAATACAATAATATAATCCTGAGGTACAGTTAGGTCCAGAAATATTTGGACAGTGACACAATTTTCGCGAGTTGGGCTCTGCATGCCACCACAATGGATTTGAATTGAAACCTCTACAACAGAATTCAAGTGCAGATTGTAACGTTTAATTTGAAGGTTTGAACAAAAATATCTGATAGAAATTGTAGGAATTGTACACATTTCTTTACAAACACTCCACATTTTAGGAGGTCAAAAGTAATTGGACAAATAAACCAAACCCAAACAAAATATTTTTATTTTCAATATTTTGTTGCGAATCCTTTGGAGGCAATCACTGCCTTAAGTCTGGAACCCATGGACATCACCAAACGCTGGCTTTCCTCCTTCTTAATGCTTTGCCAGGCCTTTACAGCCGCAGCCTTCAGGTCTTGCTTGTTTGTGGGTCTTTCCGTCTTAAGTCTGGATTTAAGCAAGTGAAATGCATGCTCAATTGGGTTAAGATCTGGTGATTGACTTGGCCATTGCAGAATGTTCCACTTTTTTGCACTCATGAACTCCTGGGTAGCTTTGGCTGTATGCTTGGGGTCATTGTCCATCTGTACTATGAAGCGCCGTCCGATCAACTTTGCGGCATTTGGCTGAATCTGGGCTGAAAGTATATCCCGGTACGCTTCAGAATTCATCTGGCTACTCTTGTCTGCTGTTATGTCATCAATAAACACAAGTGACCCAGTGCCATTGAAAGCCATGCATGCCAATGCCATCACGTTGCCTCCACCATGTTTTACAGAGGATGTGGTGTGCCTTGGATCATGTGCCGTTCCCTTTCTTCTCCAAACTTTTTTCTTCCCATCATTCTGGTACAGGTTGATCTTTGTCTCATCTGTCCATAGAATACTTTTTCAGAACTGAGCTGGCTTCATGAGGTGTTTTTCAGCAAATTTAACTCTGGCCTGTCTATTTTTGGAATTGATGAATGGTTTGCATCTAGATGTGAACCCTTTGTATTTACTTTCATGGAGTCTTCTCTTTACTGTTGACTTAGAGACAGATACACCTACTTCACTGAGAGTGTTCTGGACTTCAGTTGATGTTGTGAACGGGTTCTTCTTCACCAAAAAAGGTATGCGGCGATCATCCAGCACTGTTGTCATCCGTGGACGCCCAGGCCTTTTTGAGTTCCCAAGCTCACCAGTCAATTCCTTTTTTCTCAGAATGTACCCGACTGTTGATTTTGCTACTCCAAGCATGTCTGCTATCTCTCTGATGGATTTTTTCTTTTTTTTCAGCCTCAGGATGTTCTGCTTCACCTCAATTGAGAGTTCCTTAGACCGCATGTTGTCTGGTCACAGCAAGAGCTTCCAAATGCAAAACCACACACCTGTAATCAACCCCAGACCTTTTAACTACTTCATTGATTACAGGTTAACGAGGGAGACGCCTTCAGAGTTAATTGCAGCCCTTAGAGTCCCTTGTCCAATTACTTTTGGTCCCTTTAAAAAGAGGAGGCTATGCATTACAGAGCTATGATTCCTAAACCCTTTCTCCGATTTGGATGTGAAAACTCTCATATTGCAGCTGGGAGTGTGCACTTTCAGCCCATATTATATATATAATTGTATTTCTGAACATGTTTTTGTAAACAGCTAAAATAACAAAACTTGTGTCACTGTCCAAATATTTCTGGACCTAACTGTATACAATGAAAAAGACATCTTCATATGAAATCCACCCACATGCATGGCTCCATTGAAGGACATACAGTGCCTACAAGTAGTATTCAACCCCCTGCAGATTTAGCAGGTTTACACATTCGGAATTAACTTGGCATTGTGACATTTGGACTGTAGATCAGCCTGGAAGTGTGAAATGCACTGCAGCAAAAAAGATTTCTTGATTTGTTTTTTTTTTTAAATGGTGAAAAGTTTATTCAGAGGGTCATTTATTATTCAACCCCTCAAACCACCAGAATTCTGTTTGGTTCCCCTAAAGTATTAAGAAGTATTTCAGGCACAAAGAACAATGAGCTTCACATGTTTGGATTAATCTCTTTTTCCAGCCTTTTCTGACTAATTAAGACCCTCCCCAAACTTGTGAACAGCACTCATACTTGGTCAACATGGGAAAGACAAAGGAGCATTCCAAGGCCATCAGAGACAAGATCGTGGAGGGTCACAAGACTGGCAAGGGGTACAAAACCCTTTCCAAGGAGTTGGGCCTACCTGTCTCCACTTTTGGGAGCATCATCCGGAAGTGGAAGGCTTATGGAACTACTGTTAGCCTTCCACGTCCTGGACAGCCTTTGAAAGTTTCCACCCATGCCGCCGAGGCCAGGATTGTCCGAAGAGTCAAGGCTAACCCAAGGACAACAAGGAAGGGGCTCCAGGAAGATCTCATGGCAGTGGGGACATTGGTTTCAGTCAATACCATAAGTAACGTACTCCACCGCAATGGTCTCCGTTCCAGACGAGCCCGTAAGGTACCTTTACTTTCAAAGCGTTATGTCAAGGCTCGTCTACAGTTTGCTCATGATCACTTGGAGGACTCTGAGACAGACTGGTTCAAGGTTCTCTGGTCTGATGAGACCAAGATCGAAATCTTTGGTGCCAACCACACACGTGACGTTTGGAGACTGGATGGCACTGCATACAACCCCAAGAATACCATCCCTACAGTCAAGCATGGTGGTGGCAGCATCATGCTGTGGGGCTATTTCTCAGCCAAGGGGCCTGGCCATCTGGTCCGCATCCATGGGAAGATGGATAGCACGGCCTACCTGGAGATTTTGGCCAAGAACCTCCGCTCCTCCATCAAGGATCTTAAGATGGGTCGTCATTTCATCTTCCAACAAGACAACGACCCAAAGCACACAGCCAAGAAAACCAAGGCCTGGTTCAAGAGGGAAAAAATCAAGGTGTTGCAGTGGCCTAATCAGTCTCCTGACCTTAACCCAATTGAAAACTTGTGGAAGAAGCTCAAGATTAAAGTCCACATGAGACACCCAAAGAACCTAGATAACTTGGAGAAGATCTGCATGGAGGAGTGGGCCAAGATAACTCCAGAGACCTGTGCCGGCCTGATCAGGTCTTACAAAAGACGATTATTAGCTGTAATTGCAAACAAGGGTTATTCCACAAAATATTAAACCTAGGGGTTGAATAATAATTGACCCATACTTTTATGTTGAAAATGTATTAAAATTTAACTGAGCAACATAACTTGTTGGTTTATAAGATTTATGCATCTGTTAATAAATCCTGCTCTTGTTTGAAGTTTGCAGGCTCTAACTTATTTGCATCTTATCAAACCTGCTAAATCTGCAGGGGGTTGAATACTACTTGTAGGCACTGTATATGGCAGCTGTGGGAGTCTTCAGCAGGTCCCCAGCTGCCTTGATAACCCATCAGGTCCATACGTTCGAGTCATGAGGAAGTGTTCGAAGCTAGTGACTACTTAGATTGATAGTAAGGTCATGTAATTGGCGCAATTAAAACTTGACAGCAGGATTTAGTGATTAAAGTACATTGATCAAGCTGTAACTGAAGGCAAATGTAACACAGCCGCCATTTGCCAAGTATGACATGTGTAATGTTTTTGAACCAGGACCCAAAACATTATATACTATTATGTTCTTTATAAGGCAAGGGTTAATACTGGGGATTTGAAACAGTGTTATGTTAAAATATCAATTTGTCCTTGGAGAATTTTTTTTAAATTCACATATGTCTGCTCCTGCCAATTTATCAAATTAAAATAATATGTTTAATTTTTTAATAATACATTGTATATATGGATTTCAGTCCTTTTTCTCTTGCCGGAAAAGTCCAGTCTTAGTGTGCTCAAAGCCTTTAAAGTGAACCTGTCAGGTGCAATATGCTCCCAGAACTACGAGCAGTTCTGGGTGTATATTGCTAATCCTTGCCTAACCATCCCTGTGTCTAGTAGCATAGATAAAGAGATCTTTAGAAAAAGTATTTCTAAAGATCTTTTACCGTATGCTGATGAGTGAGGAGACTAGTCCCCTGGGCGTTAGTTCCACTGGCAATTCGGCCCCATTAACATGTTAGTATGCCCCTGTGGGCTCTTGTGGGTGTACTAACATGCTAATGAATCTGCAGCGTCAGAGGATGATCTCACTTACCTCTCCATTGCCATCATGTCAGACTTTGGATTTCAGCTCAGTGCGCAGGACCCCGGAGTTTGGGTCATGCACACTACTTGAGCTTGAAGCCAGGACGCGTACACCCAGCTTCATAGTGTGCATGATCCAAACTCATGCGCACTGAGCCAAAATCAGCGTTGGACGCAATGGCAGTGGAGAGGTGAGTGAGATCCTCCTCTGACACTGCATATTCATTAGCATGATAGCACACCCACAGGGGACATACTAACATGCTAATGGGGCAGACTAGCCAGGGGAACTAATGCCCAGAGGACTAGTCCCCTCGTTCCTTAGCATGTGATAAAAGATCTTTAGAAATACTTTCTCTAAAGATTTCTTTATCTATGCTAGTGTATACAGTGACGGTTAGGCAGGGATTAGAGATATGCTCCTAGAACTGCTCGTGGTTCTGGCTGCATATTGCACCTGACAGGTTCCTTTTAAGGATAACAGTTTTGCAACCAATGAACATAGCAAATTTGTTTACTTTTTGCATTACATGCTATGACATCTTTTAAATCCTTTCGAATGGAAAGATGAAAAAACTGATAGAAGCCAAAAAGGCACCTTTTAACCCCTTAACTTTAGCTTTTTGGGGTCTAGACTTCCACCAGTGGATGTACTAGTCTCTCTCTATATCTATCTATCTATCTATCTATCTATCTATCTATCTATATATATTAAATATTTATGGATTGCTAAAAGGTATTATTGAAATAGGCTTCATAAAATGTTAGGGGGACTACTTTGAATTTGGTACGCTTAGCACAATGGCAAATTCCTAGTAGGATGTTTCAGTTTAAATAACATATTTTTTCATCCGTATTTGATTTAGGTAATCCTTAAAATACTTGTGTTATTTACACAAATCCTTGATATGTGCACACACATATTAAATGCAGTGGTTGACCAGACTAATTATAAAATCATTTTTCATATCTAAGCAATGGTAAGAAAATACTTGAAGTTCTATGGCTACTTTACAACTGACTGTTTCTCCATTAGGAGCAAAACCTAATTTGCACAACATCATAGAAATCTATGATGCCTGCATACATATTAGTCACAGTACATGAAAACTCGCTAGTAAAGAAAACCTCTATGAAAGTAGAGAATTCATTTAAAACGTGTTTTAGTACTGTATATAAAGCAATCGTGTTATGCTGAATATCAGAGGTATGCCAAACAGCATGTATTTTTGGCAAGTCAATGTACTAACACATGCGTTACTCTGCATCTCCATACTTGTTTAGCTGTTGAATTGAAATTTCTCAGAGGAAACAAATCACAGTAATTATTCCCAGTTGGCAGCGAGCTTACAAGCTGACTGGACAAAGAACATAAAAATAAAACTATGCTGGGTCTTTCAATGTATGTGAACCTATTTATTTGTACTATAATATGATATGGAAAGAGGGGTGCTAAGAGTGTTCACATGAAAACATCATTGGCTGATTTTAGATTATTAAAAATTCAGATGGTATTCATTATTACAGTATTGCTGGAGATGTTATAATAAACTGGTAATTAGAAAAAGGCATGAACATATATTGTATGCTAATATGTCCTATCAATTGATGAAACTGCAGTAAACATATACAAGTCCTTTTGGAGGGAAGTCTTTTATGTAATTCTGTTAATGGTGTAACATTGCACTTACAATGTTGCACTAATACATTTTATCCTTCTTAGGTATTGTTAAAGGGATCCTGTCACCAGATTTGGTGACTATAAGCTGCGGCCACCACCAGTGGGCTCTTATATATAGCATTTTAGAATATTGTATATAAGAGCCCAGGCCGTAAAAATCACTTTATAATACTCACCTACCAGGCAGTGCGATGCAGACTGGTCAGATGGGTGTCTCTGTTCTCCGGTACCAGCGCCTCCTGTTTTGGCCATCTTTGTCCCCCTTCTTCTGTAGCCTGGATGCATGACGCATACTATGTCATCCACACGCCTCGGCATTGAGGTTCTGTGCAGGCCCCCTTTGATCTGCCCTGAGCAGGGCAGATCAAAGTATTGTAGTGAGCGTGCGCAGGACCTCAATGCCGGCTTGTGTGGATGATGTAGGATGTGTTATGCACCCAGGCTTCAAAAGATGGAGGACAAAGATGGCCAAAAGAGGAGGCACTGGTACCGGACAACAGACACTCATCCAACCAGTCTGCACTAGACCGACTGTTTAGGTGAGTATTATAAAGTGATTTTTATGTTCTACACAATGGCCTGGGCTCTTATATACAGCATGTTAGAATGCTGTATATAAGAACCCACTGGTGATGGCCACAGCTTATAGTCACCAAATCTGGTGACAGGTTCCCTTTGAAGCATTAACCATATTGTAAAAGCAGAGCGATTTTGTACAGAAAAATGGCAGAAGATGTAAACTGCCCCGGCCAAAAAAACTAATGCACTACCAGGATGCAGCAAGACCTCCAATAAATGGAGGCATCACAGGTGCAAGAGGAGCAAATCACTCCACCTTTTCCAATGATGGAGGGGAGAAATTGCTTGATGGTAAAATTGCACACTTGTGGCTTGCATAGGGCACTCTTCACACATGCCGGTTCACAGTATCTGGTAAGTAGCCTATTAGTTACGCCCATCCTATTAGATGCAAGCGGGCTACGCCAGTACTATATATGTGCTCCATGCAGGGACAGTGACTATAATATGGTGAATCCGTTTTGATTCATAGAGTCTTAAGAACATTTTCACACCCCTAAACTTGATAATATTGCTGTAGCATTGCAGTCGTGTTTAGAGATTAAGTGGTAAATTGTGACTTACATTTATTAAATATTGTGTCTGAACAAGCTAATATAAAGAACTAATCAGAACATATTGTCACAAAGAATCTTTATTTTATTTATTTTATATACCCAGTACTATCTAAATCTATATCTGTAGATATGTTTCAGGCCATAGTGCAGGGTGCTTTTATTGTATTATGCAAACATACAGATTGTACCAATCTATGAAATACATACTGTTGAAACCAAAAGTTTACATACTCTATCTAAAAATACACATCTGCAAGGTTCTCCTTGCAGCCCCCAGCTGTCTGCTTTTCCTGCACTAGTTATCAAAAATAAAGGGATCCCATCCAACTTCATTTTTTTTTCAATTTTCACAGCATTGTACAGGCATCTTCCCCATGCTAAAAAGCTTGTTGATTGGCTGTGCTGCAGATTTTCAATAAACTTTATTTGCATACAAACAACACCTGAACTCTGAACTCGGACACGGACTTCCGTAAAAAATTCAAACTCAGGCCCCAAACACTAGATGTTCAGTACATACCAGGAACTTTACCATTCAGGTTCACTCATCTGTACACCTGACAATAAAAGCTGTAACCAAGAAAGTTAGGTTGGTAGATAGGTAGACATCTAGAATGTAAACTGCAGGTGTATGGTTACCAAACTGTTATTTATTTCTTTTAAAAGGGATGTCCATCATTCGGGCATGCCTTTTGTTTCCACAGAAACAGCTTTTACTCACCTCCTGTGCAGGTGCCATTCCAGCAGTGTTGACCCCCACACTCCTGGGTCTCGCGTGACGATGTGACATCACGCAAGCCCCGCTTCTAATCACTGCTGGCTTCTTTCTCCCTGGTTTCAGACAAAGGAGCAATCTAAAGAAAGTGAGCAACAGCTGCAGAGCTCATTTCGAGTTGATAAACTCATTTGTTCAAAGGCAGGAGACAGAAGCAGGCAGTGATTGGATGCAGGACTCACATGATATCACAATGTCACATCATCCCTGGGAACATGAGCGCAGACACTAGTACAGCACCTTTACAGAATGTGAGTATTAGCTATTTTATTTTACCTGAGGAAAAGTGTGGAATCAAAAGGAATTGTTCTAGTAGTGGACAAGCCCTTCAAATATTGATGATCATTTACATTTAACAAAGCTGAAATGTTATTTAAGTAGACATGAAATGATAGGTTGCGAAGTTCCTACATGTAGGTCATAGGTTCTTCACTGGAATTGTATACGGTATTGAAAGCAGATAATTGAAACAGGTATTGAAAAATTAAAGAAAGGAAACCTTTATCTAAAATATAAATAAATAATAAAATACCATCATGTGCCATTTAAAAAAAAAAGATGGGATCCAAAAATCTGGGTAGGATCACATCCCGAAAGCAAACATCTAGGACACGAAGATCTAGTTTGAATCACGTCCCAAAAGAAAACACTGCAAATGGTCACTGTATTCAGGTGGCCTGTGTATGCATGTAACATCTAATATTAGACTATTAGAGCAATGCAGTGAGCTAAAAAAATATTTTAACCAATGCACATCTTTGGTAGGTAAACAGTTTTGATTTATTTTCAGAATTATGGAAATTTCTTTCAACACATCTCTCTCTATATATATTATATATATATATATATATATATATATATATATATATATATATATATATATTACTCCCATCTTGGCACTCTCAGCGTGCCAAGATGGGAAGTGGACAGCTTCCGCCGGTCAAGGTCCACTGTGCAGTGTAAGGGACCGCCGCTATGGTGGGTGAAGAGTGAGCGGGTTGCTGCTAGCGATCGTCTGGAATGTCACAGACGATCTATGTACACCGATCTGCCCTAACTCGTGAGGGTTGTATGGCACGGATCTCACGGCTCGGTGTACCTGTTGCACGGGGAAGCACAGAGGTGCCCACGCACGTGTGCCAGTGGAAGTCACGAGAATATGGCACGAGGGTAGCACAGAGGTGCCCACGCACGTGTGCTTTCAATAACCAGGTGAGTCCGGTGGAGACTCGAGGAGCTCACCTGGGACAGGAACACGGCCTGTTGAAGGGGATACTGCCGGAGCAGCAAGGCAGGAACACGGCCTGCAAACGAGGTGCTGCCGGAGCAGCAAGGGCCAAGCCCACAAGAGACAGTAATGCCTGAGCAGTGGCGTGGCAGCACGCTGCCAGACATCCAAACATAGAAGGACAGTCGCGCGCCGCCATGATGGCAGGGGGAGCTTTTAAGGAGGTGCAGCTCCAGCCGAGGGCGGGCGCGAGGCAGAGATGACGGACTTGACCCAATAAGGGTCCACGACGTCCCAGCCTGGCCAGTCAGGATTCACCACGTCACCAGCCTTGTCATCAAGCCGTGTGACGTCAGTGAGCGAATCAGGACCCACCACGCATTGCACATGCTCACCCTCCTGCCTCTGGGAAATAGAGGCGGGATCCTCGGTCTCACAATGTGCAGAGATAACGGGAATCTCACTGCTTCCCTGAGCAGTAAACCTCTGCACATTGCGTAGCCTCGCAGACCTTCGGGGCCGCTGAGCAGGAGAGTCTGCGGCAGGCCAGGAATGGGAGACTGCTTCACTCCTTGTAACAGGAGAACCACTAGGTGTCACCCTTCTGCTGCCTCTCTGAGAAGGTATCTCCTGCACACTGCGCAGTCTGGCAGACCTTCGGCGCTGCTGAGCAGGAGTGCTCGTGGCAGGCAAGGAATGGGAGACTGCCTCAGTCCTTGCCTCAGGAGAGCCACAAGATGTAACAGTTAAGGTTATTGTGTAGTTCTATATGATTATATCCTAACATGAGTAAACTAGCAGTATTTTAAGCTTTTTTCATAAATTGAATTTTTCAAAAACACAAAAATAAATTAAATAAATAAAAAGAACACTGATCAAAATTAAAGAGCACTGTCAGATACCTGCAAATTGCTGGTGTTAATCTGGCCCCTCGTTCTAATTTCCTTAATTATCTGACAAACCCTATTTAACTGGCAGCTTAACTTCCTAGTTTGCAAAAAACATATGACTGACACCCTCCGGTAGCAGGTTGTCCAGATAGGGACCAAAGGGGTGACCATATCAGCTATAGTAGGAGAAGTTGGTCATTCCAAGTCTGTGATTTGGAGAATATTGCATCTTTACAACATCACAAACTCTTCCAAATCCCCCAAGTAAGCTGGTTGTCCTCGAAAGACAAATGCAAGAGAGGACAGGATAATCTCCATGGGTAATCATTTTAATACTGGAGCTGGAATTGCTTGCATTTTCAGCACTGAACAGGGTAAGGATCTGTCTCATCATACAGTATCACAACGCTTAAGAGCATTTGGACTGAAAGCCCACTCTGCAGTGACTAAACCTCTCATTAGTAAAAAGAATCAAAAGGCTAGACTCACCTTTGGTGAGGAGCATGTTGTATGG